>NC_141350.1:27150795-27750795 GCF_057382095.1 Aulonocara sp. 'chitande type north' Nkhata Bay | reverse complement strand
TACCAGTCTCAATCTACAAAAGGCAGAGTCTTGAATGACAAGATTTCTTGAGTGATTGTAGCAAGAGTCTGGATTCACTAGCAGCTCTGTTGGTGGTTTCAGGGAAGGGACGAAATGCTGTTGCTCATTTGTAAAAGTGTAGTATTTTTTTGTTGGTTTTATTTATTCGTTGGTACCAGGGATTCAATGCTTTCAGCCATGCTGGTGGTTTCCGTCACGATGGTCCCGTTAGCGTCAAAGGACTGAGTTTTCTCGTCTTCTTGTGTCCCGATGAGACTCAGCATGGCTTTGTACAAGAACTGGTACTGCTCCTAGAAAATGGGTAAACAACTCATTATATGTTCATTGTACAGTTTTGTGTGTTTAACTAACCTGCTGTGCATATTTTTCTACTCTACCTTACCACTCGCAGTGCTTTTTACAACCTGCCACAATCACCGATCCACTTCTTTTTCTGCGCTTTCTATCTAACATTTACACACACAATAGATACATTGGAAAGCAACTTGGGGTTATCTTGCGAAAGGATATTTGGCATGCAGACTGGAGTAGCCAGGAATTGAACCATCAACCTTCTAATTACTAGATGACCTGTACATTTGCGAGGTGGCTCAGGAGGTAGTGCTGGAGCCTATCCCAGCTACTACAGTGGGAGAGGTGGGATACCCTGGAGACAACCACTCACATTCACACCTATGGGCAATTTAAAATCATCAGTTAATCTTACCCCACTAACTGCATGTCTGTGGACTGTGGGAGGATCTGGAGTACCCAGAGAGAACCCACACAAACACAAGGAGAACGTGCAAACTCCACACAAAGGCTCTGGCCAAATGGTGTAGTTGAACTCTGGATATTCTTGCTGTGAAGCAACAGTGCTAAACACCAAACCACCATGCTGCCTTGCTGAAAAAAGTTTTTCCTGAAAAACCAGTTCATACATTTGTAGGCTGGACTATTGTAACTCATTATTATAGGACTCTGCAAAAAAAAAATCTCTCTTACTTGATCCAAAATACTGCAGCAAAAGTACTGACCCTGTTAAATCCAGAATCTAATTTAAAATCCTTCTAAAACAACTAGAATTTACAATTCAATTGCAAAACGTTTTTTGCAAGGATGTGGAACACTGTGGATGTGAACAAAGAGTTCTAGATAAACAGCTTGTTTGTGTACAGTGAAAACAAGTGTGCCCAATAAAGTGGCAGACACTGTAAAAGTGGTTTGTTTGTTTGTTTTAAACATACTGAAAGTTGTCAGATGTTAAAAAAAAGAGAGAAATATGTCCCTTGCATCCAAAATTGTCAGTACAAGAGAAGTAAAAGTGCAGACTGTAAGCCACTGACAGACTTCCTGACAAAACACATGACAGCCACTGGTAGGTGTGCCCCTTAGGGGTGAGGGAGTAGGACTATGACACAGGCCAACCAATCCGCAATTGATATTAAAATGAGGGAGGCATGACATGAGAAAATGGCCCCTTTTCTCTCTGTCATGCCTGTAAGAGAAGCACTTTGCACTCCTCTCACAAAATGGCTTTAAAATGAGGCTTCTCCATATCACATTCAGATCAAATGTGATATTTATGTGTTTTAAAAACCGTGAGCATCCTGACAAGTTGTTGTCCATATGTGTGGGTTTTTGGTATGTGTGGTGCTTAAATTGAGGTCAGGAGAGCAAGTTAAAAACTGAGGTTATTTTCTTTCTCTCCAAAACTGGTTGGAGAAATTAGTGAATAAGAGTGAATGGGAGCACAGAATGGCATTCGTCTGAAACAAATGGCTCCAGGTCAAAAAGTATATTTATTTTTATATGCTCCACAGGGCTCGCAAAATCGCTAGCCCGACATCCCGGGGCTAGCGATTTTTCCAGTCGGGCTACCAAAATCTATCTCTGCCCTGCCCGTCGGGCTATCATAGGAAGGAAAAATATATGTCAATGCTTTTGCATTCTTTCGGAAATTTCGTTTGAATTTGCGCTTCTTTTTTGCTTTCACTTTGCAATCGTGCGAACTGTGTATAGAGAGCGACAGCACTGATTGGTGAGTGACGATAATTTGCGCACCAATTCCTCTGACATCGTCTTATCAATCGTTAGCTTACTATGCAAACATGACAAGTGAAATCTCCCGCAGCTTAAACATGTGAGAGGTTGATCGCGCAGAGAATCGCTGAGCTTATGTGAGTGCGTGTGTAAAAGCAGCAGGATTTATATTTTAGTTCTGCTGAGCCAAATAAGACAGGTCAGGGTGAAGAAGTGACAGCCAAAGAAAAGCTTACCACAAAACGGAGAAGTTATGACAAATGAGACTATAAGGCAAAAAGAAAGTGCAGCTTTATGGTTTCATGGACAAAATAATTTCTGTGGCTGCAAAATGACGAGCTATATAACCGGGGCTGCACATAAGTGGTCCGCAGGTGCGCATTCGCTGTCAAAATAAAAAACGCGCACAAGATAAGAAGTTGCAACACGTGTTTGCGTACATAAGATTTTCTGGAGGAGGACAGACATTTATTTAGAACTCTTAAAGATGTCGAAGAAGCTCCTTTAAGCAATTACTTTGGTTTTCCTCCACCTCCAAAGAAATGTCAGAAGGAGTCCGAACCACAAAAGAAGCACGTATTCTCGGAAAAGTGGTTGCAGGAGGTGAGCTGGCTTCAAACAGATGATGAACGCACAGACATGTGGTGCGGAATGTGCCGTGAAAATCCCACTCTAGCGGACAAAAACAGTGCTTTTTATATGGACGCAAACGCGCGTTGCAACTTCTTATCTGGTGCGTGTCTTTTATTTTGACAGCGAATACGCACCTGCGGACCACTTATGTGCACCCGTGTAAATAACATAATGTTCTGCCGGGTGTGTTGTTGGTTTTCCCTCGATTTCTGAGTCGACAAGCGCCTTTGTTACTGGGACCAGTCATTTTAAGAAATGCCCCCATTAGAACCCATGAGAAATGCAAGAAATGCATTATTGCTCAGTCTGCAATATCTTTCCCAGAACAAACACCAATTGCAAATAACATACTAAAAATAAACCTGAAAATCAGTTTAAAACAGCGTACTATGTTGCAAAGAGTGAACTACCACTGGCACAATTTAGCAGTCTTTGCAAACTTCAAAAAGCAAATGGCCTCGATCTTGGTTCCACTTGTTTCTTACCTGTGATTTCAGTGGAAATTTCAAATTCAGGATCTGACACAGACTGATTCATGTCCTACACAGTTCTTACAAGTTCATAGAAACTTCTGTTCAATTAGAACCAAGTATTTGAGTTGATGATTGTAATTTTTATACAATGTTATAATTTGTGTTTCAACAATTTTTTGATTAATGTTTTGTTTCCTTTACAATATTATACTTTAATGTATAATATTGTAAAGGAAACAAAACGGGAAACAAAACATCAATCAAAAAATTGCTCTCTTTTTTATTCAGGCTACTTCAATTTATTTTGGGCTACCAAAAACTGAAGAGTCCCTGCCCAAAGGGCTACCAGGGATTTTGAAATTTTGCGAGCCCTGAAGCGCTTGGGATCTTTTATGCATTATTGTAGGATCTTTACAATATAAAACTTGAAGGGATTGTTGCCACCTCAAGGTGGCAATAACATTAACATGAATTGACAATTGATGAATGAATTGACATGTTGGTACCCCTTTTGCCACCAAAACAGCATGAACTCCACTAGACCCTTGAAGGTATCTCCATGGATCAGACTTTTTTTGTCCAGTACAAAATAAGTGCTGGAAAAAAACAATTGCTTATGCTTGATTAGATTGAGAATTTGGAGGTGAAGTCAACACCTCAAACTCATTGTCGTGCTTCTTGCCGTTTCACTGTTGTCTCCCTACTGAAAAAGGCCACAGCCATTAAGGCATATTATACCCTTAAACAAACAGAAAAAACCCAACATTTAAAGAGCCTATTACAATAAAAACAGCTGCCTTGTTGTTTTGATGCTAATTATATATTTTTTAAATATTCAAATTTAATGAGGTACACTTTACAGCATTACATTACAATAAAATTATTGTGAGACAGACAAACTTACGATGTTGTTGAAGGTTCCAGGTCTCATGAGATTCATCAGCCTGGCTACTTGGAAGACATCCACTGACGCTTCGGCATCCAACTGGCGAGTCAGAGACGAAAGAGCACAGAACAGTCCTGCTGTAAACCCACCCACACTAAAAAACAAAAAACAAAATAAATAAAATTATATGGGCATGTGGCTCCAACTTCTTGTGTTTTCTTTTTTCCTGATTTTGCTACTACTTGGCATAGCTACATTATGTCCGGTTGGTTAGCCATTACCACTTTGTCTGTTTGTATCTGGAAGTCCCACAAGAGCTTAGCCTGGTCATTCTCAGCCACCTTGGGGAGTGTCTCCCATTTTGACCTTGGGAGTTCTAGGCCATACTCAGTACATGTTCTTGTGGACTAGGCCGCCACTTGGTTATGGCGTTCCATGTATGCCCTGCCTGCTAGCATCTTACACCCTGCAGTTATGCTGGATTGTCTCAGGGGCATCTTTGCACCTCGGGTCTTGCCTGGTGTGTTAGACCCCAGCCTGTATGGATCTTGTGCTTAGAGCTTGTTCCTTTGTTGCCATGATTACTGCCTCTGTGATGTCTTTCAGTCTAGCTAACTACTGGTGGGATTTCTCAATATCCCTTCTTCTGTTTGTCGGTGGTACATGCGGGTCTGTCATCATGGGAGCTCTTGCTCTTCTTCTTTCTCTGGTTTCTGCTGCCTGAGGTATTCACTAAGCAATACTATGTGCCCATCTTCCTGATGTACTCATGGATCTTTGTTGTGTCATCCTGGATAGTAGTTCTGATACTCACTAGTTCTTGGCCACCTTCCTTCTGCTTAGCATACAGTCTCAGGGTGCTGGATTTGAGGTGAAACCCTCCATACATGGTAAGGAGCTTGATTGTCTTGATGTCAATGGCTTCTATCTTCTCCCTTGGGCCTGCCAGCTTATTGATGTCTGATAATAAGCTGGCAGGGCGTATGTGTTGATTGCACGAATCTTGTTCTTCCGATTCAGCTGACGCCTTAGGACTTAGGTTATTCTCTGCTGATATTTGGTGGCTGCAGCTTTTCTAGTGGCCTTTTTATTATTCTCCAGTCCGACATCCAACGTCTCTCTTTATATATCTATATCTATCTTATCTATATACACACACAAACACACCCACACATACACCCACAACTCCCATCTCCACTATATACACTATATTGCCAAAAGTATTTGCTTGTCTGCCATCGCATGCATATCAATTTGTCTTGTCTTCATTCCTAGGGTAAATATTATGTCAGCCCACCCTTTGCAGCTTCAACTGTATGTTTATGGGAATGTTTGACCATTCTTGTAGAAGCGCATTTGGGAGTGCCACGGTCTGTGGCTGCAGACCATGCAGCTTTTTATGAGGACCCAAATGCAGACAATCAAAGGCAAAAATTGATTTTTAACAAAAAGTGTAACCATTTACAGTGAGGAGCATAAGTATTTGAACACCCTGCGATTTTCGAAGTTCTCCCACTTAGAAATCATTGTGGGGTCTGAAATTCACATTGTAGGTGCATTGCCACTGTGAGAGACAGCATTTAAAAAACAATTCAGGAAATGACATTGTATGATTTTTAAAGAATTTATTTGTATTGCACTGCTGCACATAAAAATTTGAACACCTGGCAATCAGCAAGAATTCTGGCTCTCAAAGACCTGTTACTATGCCTTTATTAATCTAAATTATTAGCACCTGTCTGAGCTCTTTAAAGACACCTGTCCACTGGCCTAGCCAGTCTCCAGACCTAAATCCAATAAAAAATCTTTGGAGGGAGCTGAAACTCCATGTTGCTGAGCAACAGCCCCAAAACCTGACAGATCTAGAGGAGATCTGTGTGGAGGAGTGGGCCGTAATCCCTGTTGCACTGTGTGCAAACCTGGTCAAGAACTACAGGAAACGTTTGACCTCTGTAATCGCAAACAAAGGCTTTTGTATCAAATATTAACACTACTTTTCTCAGGTGTCCAAATACATTCTTTAAAAATCATACAGTGCCATTTCCTAATTGTTTTTTTTAAAGTGGGAATGCACCTACAATGTGAATTTCAGATCCCTCCATGATTTCTAAGTGGGAGAACTTTGAAAATTGCAGGGTGTTCAAATACTTATGTTCCTCACTGTATTTTGGCTGCTAACAAACATGAATAAAAACAGGTAAACTGAAAAATAAACAACAAAAAAACTCAAAACATAAAAGGAACTAAACTCAAGGAATAAAACTTGATCCTAAACCAATAATACAAAGAATCACAAAACAGAATAAACTCAAAATGCTGAACCAGCACCCTGACAGAGAGGTCAGACAAGAGGTTCAGAGGTTGGACAAGAAGGCCTGAGTAGGTAGGTACACAGACAGACAGATGCATAGATATGGATCGTGAATAATATAAAGATTACAAAACAAGTATCAGACCAGACGACAGTATTGTAAGTAGTCCAAGGGTCTTACTTATCGTGGACCACAGTAGGGCTGTCCTCTGTGAGGATCTCTTCCTTCATCAGTTTGAAAAGTTCAAAGGTGGAAATGAGGGGACTGTCTGGGTTTGGCCAGTTGGGAGCACGATAGTGTCTCACCTCAAGAACGTAGTCATCCTATTAAGATAAGAAAAGACAGCAAACATCAGTCACAGTCAGTCATGAGAGTGAATTTTCATGTCCACATGACAACTATTCTTATGGGCGTGGGTTTTAAATTAAAGCTGGGATACATTTTTTAGAGGGAATTCAAACTGCCATGTTACTAACCTTTGTAGCTTTCAGTATGTAGTCCTGAACTACCAGCAGGTCCTCGTTGGACAGACAAACATGAGTCTCACTCTTTTGAGTGACAGTGAACATCTCATAGCTGATCAGCTGCCCTTTATAAGGCCAGAAAACAAATGGCTCTGCTTCTTCCTCCATCTACCAACACAGGAAATCATTACATTGCATTCGTGACAATTCACAGATATCTCCAACTTGCAACTACATTTTTTCCAAACTGGCTGCTTGTAATTACAGTATGTACCATGATACTGTAGAGAGAGCATGACTTTCTCCAAAAGGTCATGGTGGACCCTGAACAGATCGCTAGTCTGGGCTAACACGTCAAGAAAACCTCAATACATTTTCCACAAAACATTAAAATATTAAACCAGAAAAGATATTTTGAGATATAAAATAAATATTAAAATAACATTTGAATTAAAGGAACAAACAGGTACAAAGAGCCCCAGGAGGATGTAGTCACAAGATTCTTTCAGGGATGTCTTTAAAAAGAACGGTTCCTCACCCCAGGCAGTGACAAAATGACTTGGGCGTTGTGGTCCCATATCATTGTCCAGAAGTCCTTTATGGTGACAGGCAAGGGTTTCTGGGTAATGATGAACTCCTTGGTGTGCCTGTAACCCTGGAGGAACATGTCAGCCACACTTACTGACCTCATTACTTGAAACGGTGGCTGTTACTGATGAATTATATACACATACACACAGAGTCATATATATATATATATATATATGACTTACTGCGATATATGATGCATTAATGTAGTCTGATGTTTCCCCTGCTGTTGTCGGCAAATGCACTCGTGACCTCTCAACTGCAATATGAGATAGAACATGTTTGTGCAGACAGATGTTTTTGTGTATGTGCAGTATTTTCAGCTGCAACTGACGAGTGTGTCAGACTCACTGGGTATCACCGAGCAGTTCCTGTTCTTGTTGTGGTTGCAGTCCTGCAGAGCTGTGGAATAGTCACAGTGCTTCAGATTGGTGTAACAAACCATCTGTGGAAAACATCAAAAACCTGTAAACAACTGTAAACAACTAAAAAAACCCATCTTTCATTAAAAGATGTCTGATAATAAGTATGATAATAGTTTATGATAATATGAAGACTGCCTGAGACTGTGTCTGTCTCAATGAAACATATTGAGAGTAAGGCTTACCTTGAACTGTTTGTCCATCCCTGTTCCTCCATCAGGCCCTGGGGTCATCAGCTTGTCCACGTACGTATGCAGTTGAGCCACTGCCATCTCTGTCTCACCAGACAAGATGGCTTCCACCAGGGCATTGTGGATAAAAACATACTGTTCCTGCAGAAAGAAAAAAAACAGGACGTTTAAATTTGTCATTGAAACTTTTTTAACAGCCTCATAACAGGAGACTGAGCCAGGTAGGAAGTTTAAAATGTTAAACATTGAACTCTATTCATTTGAACATTAAAAAAATCTTACTGTCTAATAAAGGAGATGTGGAGTTTGACAGTCTGATGCAGATGAATGTCAAATTAGTCCGATTAATTAAGAAGGTCTTTTTGGTGAGTGGTCTTTGTTCTAGTAGCCACAATTCCAGTAATGTAAAGACACTCAGACATACAATCATTTCATACATTTTCTGAATCACCAAATTAATACCCAGACATTCCTGTCACGATGTAACACATAGTTTGTGCCTCATTTAGTGTTTTTTATATGTGCAGTTTAACGAGCTGCACATATAAAACATCATCTCACCAATAAATCTATAATACACTTAAAATGTGCTTTAAATAAATGAATCAGTGAAAATGTGACACTTGCAGCATATTTTAAAATTAAACTCTAAAATAAACTTCTCCCAACAGCTTTAATTTTTATTCCTCCAGTTGCAGACTCGGTTTGAGAGGACAAATTTGACCTCTTTTCAGCAAGTACAGACTCGCTGTCCTGTTAGGATCAGATAAATTGTTGTAAAATGTTTGCTGATTGTTTGTTGTTTTGGCATTATTCCCTGTTGAAGCAAACAAACTGCTGATGGCATCTTCTGTTGTTCTATGTTGCTGAACTTTTCTTGGGAGTGGGGGGCAGCACCTTGTGTTATATCTAGGTTATCTCTAGGCTTTGGATTTTGTCCTGTTTGAGGCCAAAAAGCATCACAGACTTATTTTCAGTGTGGCTTCAGCATGTGCACATGCTAATCTTATAGCAGGGGCTTAGAACAGCGAGGCAAAGTTGTCGCAGGAGCAACATAATTTATTTCCCTATTTTTCTGTTTATTTGTCCTAAATTTATACCTGATACAGTTCTAGCCATGAAATAGAAACTGACAAACCATCATAACCCTAGTGGGCCTTAGAAATGGGAGATGGAATTAAACAAGATGGCTGTCAGAAAATAACAAGTCACAAAAATTCAAAGTTGATTATTTCTGGGACTTCGGGATCAGGACGAACTTTTGTGAAAAAAAAGGTTGTTAATGCATTCTAGTTCTGCCTGCCAGTGAAAAATATAGATAGAAACTAAAACTGTATTTGTGAGAAGAATATTCTGTTCAGTGCTATATTTAACAAGATCTCTAGCAATCATTTCAATTTATTTTATTAATTCTACACAGAATCAAAATATGGTTGAAAGAAAGGTCTACAGTTGTGGTCAGGGGTTTATATACACTCATTATGGGAATGAATGTAGAGGGTGTATACAACAGTGATCAAAATGACTGTAACCCCTCTATATCATACTGCTACACTACATTACTAAAAGTAATCATTCACTCATCCAGACCATTGAATTCAGGTGGCCACCAGGATATCAAATCAGACACCTCTGTTAGACTGCTTCTACAAAAATTTGTGAAAGAATGGGCCAGTCTGAGGCACTGAAGTGAATTTCAGTATGCTACCGTGACAGGATTCCACCTGTGCAACAAGTCCAGTTGGGAAATGTCCTCACTACTACGGTTCACAAAGTGGAGGAGACTGGGCATGACAGCAACTCAGCCTTGAAGTAGTAGACCGCTAAAGCCACAGAGCAGGGTTAGCGGATGCTGAAGTGGATAGTGTGTAACGTCTTCAGCAGTTAATGGCTACAGACCTTCAAACCACATGTGCCTTCAGATTAGCTCAAGAACAGTGCATAAAGAGCTTCATGGGGTGGGTTTCCATCGCCGAGCAGCTGCATCTAAGCGGCGTAATGCAGTGAAAAGTGATGAATCATGGTTCTATCATGGTTCTCCGTCTGACAGCCCGATGGATGAGTCTGTCAAGTGTAATGTTTGGTGGATATGGGGTTACTTTTAAGGAGTTGGGCTCAACCCCTTAGTTCCAGTGAAAGGCACCGCTAATGCTTCAGCATACCAAGGCATGGGTTTGCTTGAAGAAAAATCTAAGTATTGCCAGTGAGGTTCTCGTTTTTTATTTTTTTAATCTTCTGGGCTGCATCTGTGTTTGGTTCCAATTTAATGTCAGTTGTTCCAGTCTGGGTGCACAGATCAATGACACTGAACTTACCATGTAGAGACTCAGGATTTACCATCCACAAAGAAGTCATTATTATTAGTAGTATTATTATTAATGGTAGTAAATGGATGGTGTGTTGACTGGCTATAGGTGTGGGTGTGTATGGACAGGAATGAGGGTGACCTCTGTCTGCACCAGGCATTTCCTCTGAGTTTGAATGTGTTTAAGGAAGCCCATGATGTTGACGGAGCCCTCATTTTGGATCTGCGTCAGCATGCTGTCCAGGACAATGTATGTGCCCGTGCGGCCAACACCAGCACTGCGCGGCAAAGAGAATATTAGAGTTAAGAATATATATTCAGCTGCCAATGAAAATGAGATTTTTAACTCTTTCTGGCAGTTCCCACCTGCAGTGAACCATCAGTGGCCCCATGTCATCTGTCCTGGCTCTGGACGACTTGCGGATGAAGCAGAGGAACGGCAGAGCTAAGTCTGGAACGCCAGTGTCAGGCCACTGGGTGTAATGATACTGTGTCACAGTCCGCTCATTAGCCCCCTCCTTGGCCCGCCCCTTCTGAGAACTCTGCAGGTGGACAAGAACAAAGCAGTCAGTAACAGGAAGATACCAACAGTGACTCACTGACATCACTCGAGTTGTGAAATTCTAACTTGTGCCATCCATGGATGGATCTACTGCGGTACTGCCACCCTAAAATAATTTCTTGCCACTCCTACTTGGCCTAGTTACAATTAACATGAAAATCTAAATATATTGTATGTAGTGCAGTCTCTCTACTCTCTTCTCTTTCCCCTCACCCCAACTGGTTCCCATTAAGGGAACTCCTTTCTAATATTTTAGGGTCTTTATTTCTCTTGAAGTGATCATCTTTGCAAATTAGAGCTATAAAAAAGAAAATGAAGTGAAATTCTGTCATTACACAGGATACTTAAGGGTGACTGCTACAGGCTGACCTTTTTTACCTGGATTTTTCTGATGGTGAAGGTTCTCTGGGTGTAGTAGGCGAGGACTTTAGTGCTCTTCACAGTCACAAGAAAGCTGCCGTACTCCTCCTGCACCTCTAGTGGCCAGTACTGATCATATATTCTCTAAGACACAGTAAACACATGCATATAATGCTAAAAGAAATGTGATGGAAAAGATTCTTCTTTGGTTGATCGATATTTATAAAAGAGTACTGTAAAAGTGTAAAAAATATATTTTTTAAAACTACAGAATCATTTCTTTCTTTACTGACCAACATGAGTGAACACAAGTTCACTCTGTGTGTGTCATCAGATTATGTTCATATATATTTCAACTCAAAAATATAAATGTAATTTCAGAAACTATGACGAGACACTTACGCATCCTTTCTCCACCAGGTTGCTGATCAAGACGATGATGCAGATGTTCTGCTCCCATATCATCCTCCAGAAGTCCTCAATGCTCGACCTCACAGGCCCCTGAGCAGCAATGTACAACCGTGGCTTCTTAAAACCCTGAGAAACACAAAGTGCTGACATGATCTTTGGCAAATCAGAATGTCACAGGTGTATGTGCAAGATGTACTAAGTACAAGATGGGAAATTTGTTCTGCTGACTTTGTTGTGTTCATGTACTTTTACATTGCAATGTGAAAAACAATGAGATAATAAAAAGATTGTCCATTAGAGTTTTTGCTCTGAATGCTTAAACACCACATTGATAGCTATTTCAAGTATAGTTGCACCATTCCTTTATGAATCTGGATTTATTATTACTAATAAATAACTTTAGGTGAAGGCCAACCAACCAAAACGTATTACAATATTAGAAATCAAAAATAGGCAAAAAAGAATTTACGATTTAAAACACTCGTGAATATTGTGTTTTACATCTGATTGCCTCAAGGCCTTATAACATCCTCCAGTTAACTGATTATCTGCAGAGGAACGGTTCATTTGAAGAATTTCAGTCAGGATTCAGAATCACAGAAGAGAAACCGCACTACTAAAGGTTACTAACGACCTCTTATGGCCTCTGACAGTGAGCTTACACACTGTCAGACTCCTGCTAGACTTCAGTGCAGCATTTGATAACACTTAGCACAATATTTTACTACAGACTTTTTAATTAATTAAATTTTAAAGAAATTGCACTACAGTGGTTTAAGTTATATCTATCCAGGTTGTTCATGCAAATGTTGAGTCTTCTTTTTGTCAAGGACCAATTCTATTGACATTATACATTTAAATAATAGGCAATATTATTAGAATAAATAACATACAATATGCAGATGATAGCCAACTTTATCTATCCATGAAGCCAGATGATTCACATCATGTAGTTAAACTCAGGCATGTCTTTTGAATTTCCTCCTTCTAAAATGGAGACGAATATGTAGATGACTTGCCTTGGCCTTCAGTAACACTTTCAGAAACCTTAGGAGTCATTTTTGATCAGGATATTTCAAAGCTCATATTAAATCAATATTTAGGATTTGTGCAATATCTCTAAAATTAGAAACACGTCTACAAGAGATGGTAGTTCAGGAATACCAGCATATTTTCATTTACTCCTGGTGTGTTCAGTCTAATACGAGTTCAACCTGTTTCACTAGAATTTGTAGCTTTTTTATGATAACGTTTTTCTTGTTGTAGTTGATTTTTAAAAACAAAATGTGCTCAAAAATATTTTCTCCTCAAAGTCCACTTGGAGCTTCCTATTTGTTCTCCTGTTGAAAATGAAGCATTTAAATGCACTTCACAGTCAATCTAAATCCCACAACTCAAATTTACTAGATTTTTTTTACTACTGAGAAAGGGCCCAAGAAAGCTCCTGTATAGGTGCTCAAATTGGAGACTAAATTGCCAAATCAAACAAAACATGTGTGTGTGTATGTGTGTGTATATATGTGTGTGTGTGTGTGTTTTTAACAAAAATGTCAAGATGGCAGAATTCTGGTGATTTGTTTAGTTAAGGCCAGCCTACGAAAGACTGTCACGTGTTCTCAGGAGAGAGCGCTGTTCAATCACTCCATTTAATAGTTTGATAAGATAACCTTCAGTTGACTGACAGCATGAAGTTGTCGTCAATGCGCCAAAAGCAGACAAAAGTAGGAGCTGTAGAGATTCTCAATGTGCTTTTACCAACTCTAACCTGTATGCCGGCTCTCCAGAGAGGCCATGACTGCAGAGAGGTCTTTTTGTGTCGCTTCTGCTTTTCACAAAACAACAAGATGTTGGAAATAAGGTTTTATTGGTGCCGTTACTAGCATAATAGAGAGCTTCGCAGGTCCCCTCTCGTGAATAGGTTTAGAAATATGCAGCAGGGAGACTTGACTTGGTTTTGGAAGACTAGAGGGAAGTGTTGAGTGGCTCTGGGAATAAAAATACCCTCAGACTATTTGTTTGAGAGGCTGAATAAACAGAAATGAGCTTCAGAGTGAGGATGAAGGCCTCAGTTTGTATGTAGCTTATTAAAATGTTTTCCTTACATCCACGTAGCTTGCGTTAATGTAATCCATTGCTTTTCCTTTTTTGTTGGCCAATAGTGAGAGGTGTACCTGGGTATCATCATCTGACAGGCAAAGACAGACACACACAGACAGTAAAGATAAAAAATTAGATGAATTCATTTTACATTAGATAAAGACATGTAAGCAAATTTGACATCTTCCATATAAATTGGATATTAAATATAATTTTGAAATTTAAAACGCTTCAGGGCATGACGAGACATTCTCCTTCAGCATCGACTGATAGAGTGTAGAATTTATGACTATCAATTACATTCTGGTCCTGAACTCTTCGGGGTGTAATCCTGGAGGAAAGTCCTGAAATGGGCCAGTTACTCTAGATCCTCTACTGTACTTTACTTTTGACAAAAATAAACATATAGTGCTGTTAAAAACTATTTCCTCCCTACCAAGTTTCTTTTTTTTTTTGCTCATCTGTCACACTTAAACGTAAACATATTTTAATACAGAACCTACCAAACAGCAAATGCAGTTTTTAAATCATGATTTTATTTATTAAGGGAAAAATATACCCAAAACTACCTGGTCCAATGTGAAAAACTAATTGCTGCCTAAACCTGACTTGTTAGGGTTTTGAGCCATTCAGAGGTGGTATGTTTCAGACACTGTGCTGGGGTCCCAAAGCCTTTAACTCTTTCTGGACTAATTCATGTCACTGACTTTGTTTCTCAACTGTTTCTTTACATTATGGCATGATGTGTTGCTTTCTGGGATCTTTTAACCTTTTACTCTGTCTCTGTTCTACTTAAGCTATTTCTTTTTTTTCCCTTTTATTGAAGTTTGAAATTACATGTTATTTTAAATGTATTTAACAATTTTGGTCACTTGTGACTCCAAATAAAAAAGACAGCAATCACAAAAATGCTCAAATCAAAGATTAAAACAGTGAGAAAAAGGTTCACAGAACAGAGTGATGTCATGGTGTGTGCCCATCTTTTATATACATGTTTTTATACTCTGAGCGCTGAGTGCATTTTATTTCTTTCTTCTTTTTATGTGGATGGATTACTCATTTACATATACAAAACCAAAATTTGTAGCTTAATGCTTTATCTTAGTCCCGTGTGTTGATAAGGCTACAGAAGATTTTTATTAATTCATTGGTTGATTTTAGGCTTCTTAATCAACTAATTACTGTGGCTCTGAACTGAAAACCCAGTTGCTGTCTTGACTCTTCAGGAATGAACAAGCAGCCACAGCTGAAAGTGCAGCAAATGAAGAAGAATTAAATCTCCGGACCAGCATCTGGATATAAACGTGTAACAAATGCACCAGTATTCATTCTTTTTTTTTTGGTGGATAAAGAAGTTATATTTTTTATTGTTCCAAATTAAATCTTGATGTTTTGGCTGCATAAAAAACTGCAATACTGCGTATGAAATACTTCGCCTACATATTCAACTTAAAAAGGAAAAAAACTGGAATGATAGAATAGAAATTGGACACTACAAACTTCCAGTTTGAGCCTGCACTCTAGCTTTCCTTTTTTCTTTTTGACTTTTTAAATTTAATCGCTTTACACAAATCATGGTCACAAAACAAAATGAAAACGTTGCGATTATACATAAAAAAATAAAGCACAGTTAAAAAAAGAAAAAAAAAGAACCCCCCTCCCTCCCCACCCGAGGTTCATGTAAAGAGAAACAAAACAAACAGATAATGTACGTCACACATCTGGAAAATACGTTTTTATATAGTCAATAAATGGGTTCCAAGTCGCAGATAATTTTTGTTGTGATGAGAGAACTCTGTGTCTAAGTTTTTCCAGTGGTAAAAAGAAAAGCACCTCCTTTAACCATTGTATATATGAAGGAGCCTTATCAGACTTCCAGTGGAATAGAATGAGTCTAAGGGCAAGCAATGTAGCAAATGCTATGGCATTTTCCTGAGATGTACTAATTTCGTATTGAGGCCAAAAATGCCAATGCGGAAATCAAGCACTAAATTTTGCGCACTGATGTGAGATAATACTTTGAATATATTTACCCAGTATTTGTCCAGGTTAGGACAAGACCACATCATGTGACCCTCATTTGCTGGACTATGTCCACACCTGGGACAGGCAGGATTGGCTTCTGGGAAAATTTTTAAAAGCCTCTCTCTTGTATAATGAAGACGATGAAGAATTTTAAACTGAATTAAACCATGGCGAATGCAAAGGGAGGAGGTATGTATACGATTCAAGCAAGATCTCCACTCATCATCAGATAAATCCACTCCAATGGCTTTTACCCAATTATTTTTAGTTTTTTCCCAAGTAATAGGCCTTAAGCTCTATATCAGTTTGCATATGACAGAGATTCGCCTTTTGCCAAAACGATCTATTTCCAAAATAGTATCCACTTGATTTTTAGGAGGTAAGTAGGGGAATGAAGGACACAATGTTTTTACTACTTAAGCTATTTCTTGATTCAACATGTCTGGTAGTAATCAGGCCTAGGCATGGCTATTGAAGTTAAACTCAGTTTTAAAAAAATACGTGTTGATCATAGTTAAGTCAAGATTTAACAAGAAGGGACAACTACTTTTTTCACATAGAGCCAGGTAGGTTAAGTAGATTTTTTTCTCTAATAAATGAAACTATCAATTAAAAACTGCATTTTGTGACTACTAATCCTTATAGTTTTGTTCAGTGTGTCATAAACAGTAGCACTGTGGGACTAGTCTCAGTGATGGAAGAATCTATATGTGGTGCTCTGTTGAGTATTGTGGCCACACATACCTTACCATGTATTTATGTGTACCTGTTAATGAAAAGAACTTCGGCTGAAAAACAATATTTTAAAACCTCAACTCAACAGAAACATTAATTTGCATCTGATAAACACTAGCAGAGCACACAGACTCAGCAAAATCTTAACAATTAATATCCTAAAATACCTAACATAATCATAACTATGCTATGCCTTTTATCCATCTTATTTGTGATTAAGAGATGAAAATAAGTCCTTTAGTAAAAGTTAGAAATCTGAAACTGTTCTGAATCTTGAACATGAAGCACATCACACTGTCTGAACCTGTACTTACAGGTCGAATTGTTGCTGTGTCTGTTTTCAGTCTTGCTGTCTGGATGATTTGCGTTGTCAGTAGACATCACTATGTCCACAGTGCACATATGTGCCTCCTAGAAACATGCACACACAGAGCAAAGCTTAGAGTCTTCAAAGATAACTTAAAGTCTCGGTAAATGTATCATAAGTGAGTACAATTGCACACTGGCAGATTTCAATTTACATTCCACACAATGTAAAATAAACTTGTGATAGAAAGCGCCTTTCGACTCAAAACCACTTACCACACGCCTGTTGCAATAGCTGCGGATCAGACCATCAAGGATAAACATTGCATCAGATTCCCTCTTAAGATACACTTTACTGCCAAAAGTATTCATTCACCCATCCAAACATTAAATTCAGGTGTTGAATCACTTCCAAGGCAACAGGTGTACAAAATCAAGCATCTAGGCATACAGACTGCTTCTACAAAAATTTGTGAAAGAATGGGTCACGCTCAGGAGCTCAGTGAATTTCAGCGTGGTACTGTGATAGTCCTGACCTCAACTTGACAGAATACTTTTGGGATGAATTAGAGCAGAGTCTTCTCATCCAACATCAGTGTTTGACCTCACAAATGTGCTTCTGGAAGCATGGTCAAAAATGACTATAAACACACTGCTAAACCTTGTAGGAAGCCTTACCAAAAAGACCTGAAGCTTTTTTAGCTGCATAAAGGTGGGCCAATATCATATTCAACTCTACAGATTAATAATGGGATGTCACTCATATGCGTGTGAGGGCAGACGAGTGGATACTTTTGCCAATATAGTGTATGTATTTTAAAACTTCATACAACTAGTTTTCCAAAACAGTTCATGGTTAAAAGAAAAGATTTTGAGATTTTAACAGATTTCCAACAGATTTTGGTTGGATTTCTTGAAACTAGAAATGACCTTTATGCACACATTTTACTCTTTGTAATAACCCTGCGGCTCACATAATGCAGTCATGCCTTCCTCTACTGCTGCCACAGAGTAAACGTGCTTTACTGATACTATGACAAGGAAACAGCGTGCAATACAAGACAGATACACATCTGGTGGTATGCAACAACATGAATAAATGCCAGGGGCTTACCTCGTAACTGGGCTTCAGTTTCTAAGGTTGAGGGCGAATCAGCAGCAGACAAGCAGGACAATTCCGTAACAAAAACCAAAGAAGTGCAAAAGGGCAAATTACAATTACAAATTACAGATCCACATAGCTTTATGTCACAGTACAACTCCTGCAAACATGAAGGAGAAATCACATCAAACTGTTGTAAATATTTTCCCATCAGCATTTTGATTTGTTAGGGTTAACCCATATCACACTTTTGATGTTGCACAATAGGATGTGCCTCAAAGCAACTTCACGAACTGTCAGTATGACGGTTGCCCAAATGTTTTCTGTATTCATTTATTTATTCATTCCCAATGGACAAGTTGACAGATGAGGTTAGGCAGGATTCTGATGATGTTTATAGACGACATTGTGATCTGTAGTGAGTAGAGAGTAAAACTGGTCTGTGGGCCACTCTTGCTTGCATTGTTGTTGGTCAGTCAGTTAGCCACTGAGTACAGTGAAAAAGCCCTTTCCCCCTCTGTCCCCAGTAGTGTACATGGATGGACACATTTGAGAGGACCATAAAACCAGCTTAACACCACTCACACAACTACTCAAACATAAAACTTTTAAAATTCCATCAATCTTCTGCTTATCAAATCCAAACTGAGCTCAACAACAAGGTCCTGGGTTTGAATCCACCCTATGAAAGCGGTCTTTCTGTGCTATAACTATTGCACCACTGTAAAATTGTATTATATAATTGAATCTTTGTCATACCTCAAACTCTCGTTTGAAGCTTTGAGTGTGGTGAAGTTCAGCAACATGCTTGACAAAGTCCCTCACTGGAAAAGCCCTGTGCTCACCTAGGAAACAAAACCCCCACAAAACAACAATGACAAAAGACAAAACAAAACAAAACAAAAAACTAACAAATGTTCCAAATAACAATTTTTTGTCCATTATGTAATACAAAAAAGAAAGTTTCTGGACTTCTTGGTTGTGATAATAACACATTTAACTAAATAAACAGGTATGCAGTGCATCCAGAAAGTATGCACTACAGCTTTTATACAAAACCTATTAAATTAATTTTAAACTCAAAATTCAACATAATTTCAAATTCTTGTAACTTTATTAAAAGTAAATGATGAAAACAATGTGAATGTGAACATAATACATCCGGCTATGAATATAGCCTTTGGTCAATACCTTGTTGAAGCACCTTTGGCAGTAATTACTCCCTTAATTATTTATGAGTATGTCACTACAAGCTTGGCACACCTATTTTAGGCAGTGAATACTGGGTGCACTCTCAGCAATGGCACTAAAATTAGTTGTGTTTCAGGGCTTGATGGCCTACTGACCACCACAGTGAAGGTCACAGTACAGGTCCTTTTTTCCCCAGAAGGTTCTTCCTCATACACACATGCATTGACATTATGACTATGGAGGATGAATTCATGGAACAGAGCCCTGTGAATGTTGGAAAAGGCAACATGCATGTTGGAACCTTTAAATGAAAAATGGTGAAAACTGTTGGGTTAGATCCTGCACATTGTACATGTAATAAAATACAATGACATTTGGCTTTCAATTCGGAAGTTTAAAACAGAAGTTAAAGTTTCCCTCTTTGTGCAAACTTAAGATCACGGAGTAAACACCAAGTCTCAGGAAAAAAGAGACGAGTATTTTTGAACTAAATCTAGAAAAAAACAACAACAAGGTTATTGATAATGTATTTAAATATTTGAATACAATGCATAACCCCTCCGTGAATCTGTTGAGGGGTTTGTGTGTCCCAGGAATGCCAGGGGCTATGTTGTCGGAGGGCTTTTGTGCTCTGGTAGGGTCTCCCATGGCAAACTGGTCCTGGATGAAGGACCAGGCAAAGAGCGATTCAAAAGACACCTATTCACAGAAACCTAGGGAACAGTCCATCATCCCGGAGCCCCAGTATAGATATACTGGGCCCCGCCCTGGAACCAATCCTGGGGAGGGTGAACGAAGGCAAGTGCCTAGTGGTGTCTGGCCTTTGCCCATGGGGGCCAGCAGGGCACAGCCCGAAGAAGGGCCATAGGGGTCGCATGCAATGTGTGCTGGGTGGTGGCCAAGGGTGGAGACCTTGGTGGACTGATCCCTGGCTACCAAAACTAGCGAATGGGACATAGAATGTCACCTCTGTGGTGCACAAGAAACCTAACACAGTGTGTGAGTCCATCGATTAGCCGAACCTTGGATCCAGCAGGAACAATGCGGTTTTTGGCTTGGTCGTAGAACACTGGACCAGCTCTTTACCCTAGCAAGGATACCTGAGGGTGCATGAGAGTTTATTCAACCCGTCTACATGTGTTTTGTGGATTTGGAGAAGGCATTTGACCGTGTCCCTCTAAGTATTCTGTGGGTGGTGCTTTGGAAGTGTGGGGTGTGTGGCCTGTTGCTATGAGCTATTCGATCCTTCTGACTCGTTCCCAGTGGGAGTTGCCCTTTGTGATTCAGTTCTTAATTTTTATGGACAGAATTTCGGAAGCCGAAGTGTCGGAAGGCTTCCACTTGGGTGGTGTCAGAATCTCGTCTCTGCTTTTCACAGATGATATGGTTCTGTTGGCTTCATCTGGTGGTGGCTTTCAGCTCGCACTGGAGTGTGGTTTGCAGATAAGTGTGAAGCAGTGGGAATGAGAATCAGTACCTCCAAGTCTATTTAAGTTTCTCAGGCATCTTGTTCACGAGTGAGGGGAGAAGGGAACAGAGGACTGGCAGACAGACTGGTGCTGCGGCTGCAGTGATGTGGACACTGTACCAGTTCATTGTGATGAAGAGAGACCTGAGCGTAAAAGCGAAGCTCTCAATTTACTGGTCGTTCTACCTCCCTACCCTCACATATGGTCATGAGCTTTGGGTAGTGACCGAAGAATGGGACTGCGGATACAAGAAACGGAAATGTGCTTTCTCTAAGGGTTGCTGGCTTCTCTCTAAGATAGCGTTCAGCCATCTGGGAAAGGGCCCAGAGTAGAGGCAGTTGAGGGGGCATGGGCATGGCATGGGAGGTGTTCCAGGCATGTCCCAGGAAACACTGGAGAGATCATAGCTCTCAGCTGGCCTGGGAGTGCCTTGGTGTTCCCCCAGGGAGCTGGAGGAGGTGGCTAGGGAGAGGGAGGTCTGGGCTTCTTTGCTTAGGCTCCAGATAAGTGGAAAAAATGGATGGATGAATGGATGAATGTAATGTATGAAGTTGTTACATTGAGAACAAACAAATACTATAAATACCTTGGAGTACACATTGACAATAAACTGGACTGGGCTAAAAACACCACAGCACTTTACAGGAAGGGCCAGAGTCGTCTCTATTTTTTGAGGCGACTGAGGTCCTTCAACATCTGCCAGAAAATGCTGAGGATTTTCTACGAGTCTGTTGTGGCCAGTGCGATCCTCTATGCTGTTGCATGCTGGGGGAGCAGATGCCAACAGACTCAATAAACTAATCCGTAAGGCCAGCAATGTTGTGGGGATGGAGCTGGACTCCCTCAAGGTGGTGTCGGGGAGGCGGATGCTGTCCAAGATAAAGACAATGTTGGATAACACCTCCCACCCACTCCATGACATGCTGGTCAGTCACAGGAGCTCGTTCAGTGAGAGACTGAGATTACCGAAAAGCACCACTGAACGACACAGGAAATCATTCCTGCCTGTGGCCATCTCCCTGTACAACGCATCCACTTAACACACTGTTTGCTGCTACAACTACACATGTTTCTTTTCCAACTATTTATTTATGAGTGACTTATGTATGTATGTATGTATATATATGTATATATTGTACTATTCTTAGTTAGCGTATTGTCTGTCTTGTCTTAATGTTGGTTTATAATGGAGCACTGTAACAAAAAATAATTTCCCCCAGGGATCAATAAAGTATTCTGATTCTGATTCTGATATTTTAGACAAGTGAGAACTTTACAGCAAAATGAGGACAGCTCCATAAACTAATGACATTTTGGTAAATTAGCATCTTTACACTGTTGGCTGGAAAATTTAGAAACAAAACATTTTTTGAAATTAAGGACCTGTTTTTCGTGCAAAGTGAAGAGATTTATTGACAACTTGGGGTGTTTGTTAAATTTCTGGAAAGGATATTTAAGAAAAATTGAGAGTATAATATTGTTTTTGAAATTAAGGCAATTTTTCTAGTATGTAAGTCCTCAAATGGCTTATGTTACGTTGTTAAGATGTTAATTTTGGGTTTTAACTTCATGTCAATGTAATATGTCACACAGATACACACAAAACGATGTGTGCATGTTACCAGATATAGCAGTGTCTGGTGCTGTGATGACTCTGGTTGAGCAGCTGTCATGGATGTAAAAGTGAGCCGACTGGAAACACAACCTGCAGAAAAACAAACACTTCCTTTAGACGACAATCAACATTGCACTGATAGGCAGGAAATGCTTTTTGCTTTCATGTAATTTAGCATTAGCCCAGATTTTAGAAAATACAAAATAATCTCCCCATAACACCAGTAAATAAGATGTTAATAGGTTTGTAAACAGATGACAGCACCTCTGTACTGTCTCGGACAGACATGGGCATCAGGGATTTTCACAGATGGGGAAAAAAACCTGAATCAGAGCTGATCTCTGAGATTAACAGAGATGGGCAGTAACGCGTAATCCGATTACTTTTTTCAAGTAACGAGTAAAGTAAGGGATTACTATTGCAAAAAAGGTGATTAGATTACGGTTACTTTCCCATAAGCACGCTGCGTTACTGTGTTAATAAAACCGTGATTTTTTTGTGAGAATGTCTCATGACAGTGACGTAAGCGAGTGCGACGGTCGTGGCAACAGCTGTGTGCAGATCAACAATGGATAATATATCGAGTGCGGGAGAGAGTATGAGCCTGCAGCGTTTAAAGAGTGGAAGTACTGACCTTACTTTGAGTTTGATTCCGTAAAAAGTGACAAAAACATTAGCGTCCGCTGCTCACTGCGTGGGAAGAAAACTTATTTTTACAGCGAAAAAACCCCTAAACTTCCGAGCAAGCACCGAGTGCGCTATGACTAGGGATGGGTATCGTTTAGGTTTTATCCGATACCGGTGCCAAATCGGTACTTTTGAAACGGTGCCGGTGCTCAAACGGTGCTCAAACCGGTGCTTAAAGAATGGAGAACACAAAATTGGTCCAAAAACCTCTCATGTTCAGCTGTTTTTTGTAAAAAGATAACAATCCTTCCTCTGACCTGCACCAGGGTAAACCTCCGCCTGCCCCACTCCTGCTTTACAGGTGAAAATAGAGCAACAGGACCGCTAGTCTTTGATTTTATTTATGTTCTTCTGTGTTTTACTTGCATCTATTTGAAAGAGTGAGTGTAAACACAAAAAATATTTTATTTTATGTGCTGGAATGTGCAGAAAATAGGTTTAAATGTTAAACTAATTTCTTCCAATCTGAGAATTTTGTATATAATTTAATTTTTGCTTGATGCATAAAGTTAAAAGATTAAAACTAATAAAACAAGTTTTAAAAGGGGACTTTTCCATTTGATTACATTTTGTATGATGGATTATGCAGAAAAAGTAGAATTGGGCTGAAAGATCTATCACTTTATCACCTATTCAGGTTCTAAGTCATGTTTTTAAAAAGTAACTAAGTAACTAATTACTTTTGAAAATAAGTAATCAGTAAAGTAACGGGTTTACTTTTGGGGGAAGTAATCAGTAATTAGTTAGAAAGTCTGTCTCCTCTACCTTTAGATTTTTGCGCAGTACTGTTAAAAAAATGTTTAGATGTATTATTTTATTTTGTGTGTGTTGATTATGTTCAAACATGGTGTTCATTATGGACAAATTGTGATTTGCAATAACAAAACACCACTGTGTTTCAGATGAGGAAGGCTGTGCATGCCAGTCACACTCCTCCAGGTTTTACTATCATTGCTTATATCAGGGTTAAAGTCTCCCAGTAGGACAACAGAGTAATGAGGTGTAGCAGCTTGAGCAGCCGTTTCAGGGACTCCAAGAAGGCTAAACTGTTGCTTGGACTTTTATGCCAAACAACAGTCAGTACCTGCTCCCCGACCCAAATGACCTGGGAACAAATCCTGTCCTCATTAAGCGGCGGAAGCCTAAATGCATTGGCAGCAATCCGAGGGGATACAACAACCCCTAGTCTCTTTGAGTGTTTATGTACAGAAGTGCTATATAAAAACCAGTCCATTTACCTTTTTTTTTTTTAAATTCAGTCCTGTCTGGCAGGTTTTGCAATTAGCATTATGATCTGAATCCAAAAATGTGCCAAACACATTTTGCTTTTCTAAGACGAGCTATCTAAATTCTCTATAGGCTCCTCTTCTTCATGTGTTTCTTTCATCGGTTTATTTATCATTTTCTATTAGTGTTATTTTATTTATTAGATTATATGTAATATAGTATATAGTATATTATGACCTTGTCTAAGTTGACAGGCAGCAGAAGAAAAAAAAATGGAAGGGGGCGAAAACAGGAAAAACATAATAAAAGTATAGAGTGCAAATAGAAATCTGATGCCAAATGCTGCACCTGTAAGAGAAGAAAAAACAAACAAAAAAAACCCAAACCCCATACAGCATCTAGAAGACAAAAATATAAAAATGCATAGTTAAATTAATCAACAGTTTTCTTGCGGTGCACACACGCATGTCTGGCGTTATTGAGGGTGGGTTGGGGGTGGTTCCTCTCCCTGCTCCTCCCAACTGGTCGTTGATTATCCCCCACCCCTCTTTCTTTCTGTCCCTTTTCTTCTTCAGTTCCTCCGCCTTCTCCTCTTGCCTTTCGGCAACCTGGCCTTCACCCACTGTCCACTCTGGCATAATACCCACACAGATAATAACACAATTTATAAAAACAAAACGATTAACCCCAGAGTCTACAGCGCTCGTCCTGGAAAAAGCAAATGTGTTTGGCACAACAAAGCATTCAGGCAATGATTCTGTCGCTAAACCTGCCTGACAGTACAGGTTAAAAACAAACAAGCAATTATATAGAGATTGACATATTTTAATGCAGAACATTTGCACTTCATTAAAAGTTTATTTTCACAGAATGTAGTATGACTACTTTTATCTAAGTATAGGATTTGGGATAGATACTTCTTCCACAACTGCAAAAAGTTTCATTCTAATTATATTAATATTTAATATTATAAATCATAATAATTTTACTAATAACCACAAATCTAACCACCTAGTAGAATTAGTTTTTAATATTTTTCTTGCTTTTATTATGAACACAATTATAAACTATGTATATAAATATATCAACTAATAAATATATAAACTTATCAAACTAAAATAATTTTAAAAAAGACAATTGTACAAGTATTTTGTACAAATATTTTAGCAGTGCAAACAGACAGATGCATAGCTTTTTCCCTTTGGTCTGCAAGTCCAGGGCAAGACACCAGATTTAAGGATCTACAACATGGTACATGGTAAAACTCGTTCTTACGTAGTGGACTGACATGACCGCAAAGTATGAAAACTTAGCCCACATAGCAAACAGCAGCTACAAGGATGGTGTGTAGTTTGACCCTTTAGGTTGCTACACAAAATCATAGTAAAAACCTTAACTGTTTTATCGGCCACTAATTCAGATCAGAAAATGAGCTACTTACTACTGTCGTGTTGTGTTGTAAAAAGACAGCACACCTTATTTGTTCACATTTTGGAAAATGTATTTAATTAAGAATGAAAGAATAAAAACTATTTTTCCTTTTCTTAGAAACTCATTATGATTTTTTTTTTTATCTTAAAAGGTGTGTGATAATGTAAACAGGAGTTCAGAGACTTCAGAACTTCTCTTTGAGTACTCTAGTTTTAATGATTTCTTTAGCAGTAATGTAATTTCCACTGCTACACTAGGATTTAATATTAGGGCTACTTTTCCTTTGGCTCCACCCTCCAATTAGTCAGTTGGTTAGAGCAATTAGGATTCAGCTTCGAGCACAGAGCTAACCGTAAGACCGTGAAGCGCACGCAAACGCAGTCTTGCATACCTGATTGCTTATTTCAACGCATGACTTCTGAGTTGTATGTGGGCATTATTGAATTTACACGAATTTAATTGCGCGAGTAGCGATTAGTACTCGTGCAATTAAATAATTTTTTTCTCCCGCATGACTTTTGACATACATATAACACCATAGAAACTACTTAATGCAATTATATTGATTATATACTGATATTGATTATAGTAACTTGTGAGAAGCTCAGATTAAATTAAGTAACTGAGCTGCAGCTTAGTAACAACCACATTAACAGATAATCACACACTCTAAACTGAAAACAGCTACTATCCACATCCCGTGAGATACTCAGGATGTAGGATAAATATTAATATTGTGCATATCCAAACCTTTAAAGACTGTTTAGCTATATCCTGATTTGCTGCACAACTCTCACCTTGCTGCAACTTTGTAGTCAATCGAAATCCTCTCACCCTGCTTCATCTCAAATGCACAGCAGCAGTGGCCAAATGAGCACCGTGTTGTGAGTTAGTGAAGGAGGACACAACAACAGGAGGATTAGTGCAGTCTGACCTCCTGCTGCTCGCCCTACAAGAAGCTGATACGATTCCTTCTATCCGACATAATCAGTCAGATGTCCTTTTCGATCCTGCAGCCCTCCCAGGACGCTCTCCTCTGAGTGATGCTCAGAGCACTGCAGCCAAAGCACATCCTTTATTAAGGATTAATCCTCCTGCTCTACAGATTATTACCAGTTTAGCACTGCTCAGTCTTAGGGATACAACAACAAGCTGATTGCCAAACAAGAGCAATATGTTTATCTTCAACATGGCAGCTGACAAATGTACTCTGTGAAAAATAACTAAAAATGTTTACACTGCATTTGACAGCGTGTCTTTGATTGGATTTCTGGAGCTGGGTATTTCACGGTCAGAAAGATTTTCAAGATTTGTTGTCAAAACAAGACAAAAAAAAAGTTTGGGGTTTGTGACGAGGAGAAAACAAAGCATGCAAACAAAAAACTATGACTATCCTTAAAGAACATTCAGTTTGCTTCATATTGAGCATTTCATATGTCTCCATAAATAAAGAAAAATGGCATCTCTGAAGGTTATCCAAAGTGAATCAACAGAGAGCTGCAGTAACAGATGAAAGGCTTCATTCAGCATGAACGGAAGGTATTATTTGTGAAGTGTGTGTATTTGCTCACCAAAACACAAATAAAAACACACAATATGATGCATGATCAAGATTGAGCCCATGTTTGAAGAGATTAGGTTTCCCAGAAAAATGTGAAAATCTTCTGGTTGATGTTGATCATCAGAAGATATATGTCACGTGTAGTTGGGTTAGAAGGCGGGCAGTGGAGATGGGGATTATGCATATGTGTTTTTAATAGATACTAGGAATATATTCTTAACACCTTTTAGAAAAAGAAAACGTGACAAAAATCATGAAATTATTGGAGGAGGATTTGGATTAGACAATAAGTCGGATGCTAAATGTGCTAGCGTTTTTCAGTATTTTCAGTAAACAAAAATGCACTTTTGACATAAAACTGGTACAGGAAAAGGCTAAATGAACTTTTCAATCATTTCAAATGATATTCCAATGTCACGTATCTTCCTGATGTTAATCTTGTACCATACGTACAAGAATAATTGCATGATATTATTACCCACGATGGATGACCCTCCTATGGATAACAAGTTGTCTGGATCATTCTCACGTGGAGCACAATTTGGGTGGGAAGTGGTCTTCTATTGCACATCACCATGTTCATGGTAAATGCACAACAGGCTGCAGAAAAAAGCCTTTGTTTTAACCATATTGTTCACAACTCTCACTTACCTTTGGACTAAACCACCTGTGTAAATGTGTTAAAAGAATCTCACTACATAAAGTGTAAATTTTAAATAGATGGGGGATTATAAAATTGTATTATGTATCCTGCATGCATAAACTGTTTTCCATTATATGCAGATTTACCGGCAGTACCTACCGCCAGTAGACGAGAACACAGATGAGAGCAATCAGGCCGAGGACGGTGAGGGTGGAGATGACAGCCAAAGGAACCACAGCCTTCCTCTCTTGTTCCCTGATTGAACCAACTCTCGACTCGTGGCTGCTGTTACTAGCATCTGTAGAGAAATAACACCAAAAGAGTTGGCAGCTAAAAAAACGCTGCTGGAGAGCAGAAATAAAAGTCAAAACCCACCTACTTTTTAGATAAAGGCTCAAGAAGTATAATAAAATTGGTCAACAGAGCCACAAACACTATATGCCAGTGGCATACAAACCCAGTCAGGGTCATATTTTAAACGTGTCAGTTTAAACTGGATATAGTTAACTTTTAGTTACAAAAAAGTCATTATAGTCATGGTATTTTTATACATTTAAATTGTAAGTATTAGGTGAAACAAAAGGTAGAATATGGCTATTTCAAACATGTTTTTCACTATTTAACCAGCTTTTCCTTTGTTTTTGTTTTTTTGTGACAGTCAGCAAATGAATTTAAATTTTTGCTTATTTTGCCTGAAATGTAACCACAGGGTCAAAGTCAATCTAGAATCAATGGAAATAATGCAAAAGAAAGTATAAAAATATTGGTCCCATGTAGAATCCAAAATGTAGTCTCTAAAGCCACCATATTTCTGACCTCCTATCCATAAAATATATATAAAAGATGGTCGTACACTGATTAGTGAATTTATAGTAAATTTATGTTGTGAAACCTTAAATAGAGCATTGTTGCTCTTGCCGGTGGTGGCAGTGTCCGGCAGCCTCGCCTCTGTCAGTGCACCCCAGGGCAGCTGTGGCTACAATGTAGCTTGCCATCACCAGTGTGTGAATGTGTGTGTGAATGGGTGAATGACTGGTTGTGTAAAGCGCTTTGGGGTCCTTAGGGACTAGTAAAGTGCTATACAAATACAGGCCATTTTTGCTTTGGGTTTTTTGTAAACCTGTTAAAATTTAAGTCTATAACCTGCCTTCAGACTTTACTGCATTTTCAGCAAATCTGTATATCTTTACACAGATTATTGTATTTATAGAATACACTGATAAAGCATAGGACCACAAATGTAACACTATCGACTGCCAATCCAAAAATAACGTCCTCTGCTTGCTTGCTAACTGCTCTTTCATTTTCAAAATATATTACAGCCCACAGATTTAGACATATTTAGTCAAGCAAATCATAATTTTATCAATCAGGTCTTGTCAACAAACTGTACTTACTCTCCCACTTGGTTCAATTGAACAACTTTGCCTGAAGTATATTTGAAACTTTGAGCATATAAGCATGGAACATTTAAAAGTAGAGGAAAGAAAATAGGAAAACAACCATAGATGGTCCAATGTAAAAGAAAGAATTAAAAATCAGCATCAAAAGGGTTTTCTGATGTCACATTTGCAAAACTTCAATATGAGACCTCCAAGAATAATAAAACAAGCTTTCCTTTCTCTTGTGGGGTTGTATCGACTTTTTTCATTGTACTTAAATTACTTAAGTGAATACATAAGTAATTTATTTATTTATTTATATGTTAGAGCAGCGGTCCCCAACCATTTTTGCACCACGGACCAGTTTACGTGTGACAATATTTTCATGGACTGGCCTTTAAGGTGCCGCGGATAAATACAACAAAACAAAACCAGTACCAAAAAAAAAAGAGATTTATTTATAACACACGGGAAAAGACCCAGGAAAACCAAGTTAACGATAAAAACGATAAAGAAAATAAGGATAAAAACCAATGAAAACCCTGAAAAGCGTAAATTTCCCACCCAAGCCTCAACCCTCGCGGCCCGGTACCAAACGACTCATGGACCAGTACCGGTCCGTGGCCCAGGGGACGGGGACCGCTGCATTAGAGCACGTAGCAAAATGGTAATACAGCATCGTAGGTTACACAGATTTCTTTGCACTGTGCTCTTCTGTTTCCAGGTGTTAGGTATTATTTTTGTGAGCTTTCACTAATTATTTTTAATGATATATGAAAAATACCCACAGTGCATCTTTCCTGTAAAAGTGGATAGAAATGTACGCTGTGGAAGACCTAAACAACATTTCACTCAACTGAAACATGATTCAAATGGAAATTTCACATCTGATTAATTAAACACAAGTTGTGGACCAACTTCCAAACTTGTTGCAAAATAAATTATTATCAAAAATAATTAGAACTTATAGTACTATCCCTTTGTACTTCATCATCTTGGCAGGTAACACATACAAATTTAATGGTGACCCCAAAAACGTGAAGAATAATTAATAATTTGAAGACTTACAAGAAAAAAAAGAAGCAAATAAAATGTAACTGAGCTCTTCTTGGCTTACTCAAAGTGTTTATGAAACAACGTTGGACATTCTCATACCTCTAATATCTATTTTAGAATAAAAAAACACATTTATATCTCAAAACACAATGCTCTCCCTCATTCAAAATTGACTAATGTGCTGTACAAATACAAAATTCATCACGATAAAAACACCTGCCAAACCATTTGAAACACAGGGAGGCACAAAAGCCTTTAATGAAAAGTCCATCACTGATTCCTCAAAGTACATAACCTATAATGGCTGAACCTGAGGTCACTCAGCAGCTCCCCTTACCTCAACTGGTCGCAGCAGATGGCTGCCCCTCCCTGAGCCTGGCTCTGCGGGAGGTTTCTTCCTGTTAAAAGGGAGTTTTTCCTTCTCACTGTTGCCAAAGCACTTGCATTTGTCTGTTATATTATTGTACGATTTACCTTAAAATATAAAAGTGCCTTGAGGTGACTGTTGTTGTAATTTGGTGTTGTATAAATAAAATTGAATTCAATTTAGCCGCTAAACCATCCTTTCTGACAGCCTGTAAAAACAACAATAGTGTGAACTACACATGACTGAAAAGCTGTTTGCTAGACCTTTTCTGCACAGACTGACCCTGTACTGTCATGAATGAGTGGGTCAGACCTGTTAACCAGCTCATATCGAGTTTGTGGTGCGCTTTAAAAGTAAAACCAATTCATCCAATAATTCATCCAGCACACCTTTTTATGCCGGTTTTAAACCTTGGACTAATTACTAGAGGATGAAAAATATTAGTCAATTCAATGAGGAAATTGAAATAGAAGACTCAACTCAAAAAATTAAAAATCAAATCAAATCAAATATGTGACTTAAGGAACCAACAGTCTTAAAACCCCCTCTTAACAAATATAAATAAAAAGGTTGGAGGTTTCCCCCTAACATATATTTAGCTACCAGGCAGGCTTTATTTTTAATTTATCTGAAAGAAAAGTCAAGGCAATGTTCAATACACATCATACAACACAGATCAGTTGACCTCAAATTACCTCTAAAAAAATAAAATAAAAGGAGTGACCCACTACTTTTCTTTTCCATTTGCAAACATTTGGCCTTTGTTGTTATTAGTGCAGTAACACACCAAGACCTTCTACAACAAGACCATGTGAATACTTTTTTTTTTTTAAATCATAAAATTTTGGTATTTTCAAGGACACTTTGACGAACAAAGCTTTATGGATGAAAATCTTAAAAAAAAGAAAAATCCAACCAAGAAAAAAAAAGATATTTTAAGTTTTTTAAAGAATTATTATTATTATTATGCAACTTTGAAGTAACAGGGATATTAATTATGATATTACCCACCTGCAGCAAGATTTTAATAAGATCAATGTGAATTTCATTTAAATAAACTAAAAATCAAAGCCTGCCAGGAAGGGAAAAAATCTTTCTCTGTTATTTATTACTTGATTTACTTTGTAAATACTACAACTTTAAATCACTTTTCACTCATATTTACAACCTATACATAGCACAGCTGAGACAATATAAAGATAATATAGATATGTGAACCACTTTGAAAATCAAAACAGCTCTGCTGCCCTCTGGTGCCCATGTCAAGCAACATTTGAAAAGGCATTTCAGTGTTTAGGGTTTTTGAGCATCACTAAACCTTGATGACCAAAGCTAGACCACATGTCATCTTTTTTTTTTTTTTTTTAAATTACAGTAATAATTTTGGTTGTTGTCAGGATATTCTTTAACTTTCTGTCTCTATCTCATGATAGTGTGGCCTCTTTAAAAGGTTTTATTCTGTCATCAAATGTAGTGCAGCGTTTAGGGCTCCTGCATTTTCGCATCTTCTTCTTTATTAGTGGCCATGAATATCTTACTGCCTCACATGTCATCAGAGAGGCTCCATTAGAATTATATTAAATAAGAAAAATACTTCACATGGAAGTGGAGCTATTTACATCCCTGATATGCAGTTTGAAAAAACAACAATATATGGCTGGATGCAATCCATTAAGATAAATATATCTGAAATTATAGTGAAGAATGTGATGAAAGGTTCATAATAGTTAAGGGGCCTGTATAGTTAAGTGAATTTTCTTTATTTTGATTTAACAGACTGAAATTATAAATGACGTTTTCTTTTTCTTCTCTTACAAATGAAGAGAAGTAGATTAGTCTTTTGGATGTTCAAAATTCTTTCTAACAAAGCATGTGTTTCCTAGTTTCCAGGGCAAAATTGCAAATGCAGTGAAGTTTTTGTCCCCCGCACACTGGCAGCTTTTTTTTTGTTTTGTTTTACCTGCTACTGGCTCCTCTTCTGTCAACTCCCTTTCTGTGTGCTCAGAGATACTGAAGTCAGAAGATGTCTCGTTGTCGTAGAGGCTTTCACTCTGCCCTGAGCTGCTCCCCTCCTCCCTACCTAGCGACCAATGTGAAGCAGAGGTTACTGCTTCCGTTGTCGTGTCTCCTACCTCGAAGCCCAATGCATTGCTACTCTCACTTTCAAAATAAAATGCTGAGGAGTGTTCATCCAGATCGTCTGGGTTCTGGCCAGCCTCTGAGGAGCTAGATGGGGAAGCACTGCTAATAACGTTCATCGAGTAAGGGAGCATGCTCTCCCCAGAGGTTGAAGTTTGAACCATGTCCCACTCCTGATCTATGCCCTCCTGGGAGTCGGGGAACAGGCCTGAGCCAGATGCACTGGTACTGGTGTCTATCACCTGTCCCTCTGAAGCGAGAGTGGTGGGGGAGGCTGTGGGTGAAGGAGTTAGCACAGATGATACAGAGAACCAGGATTCCATGATGGCAGATGCTGTGGCTGCAACAGAAATTGGCAGGTCACTTTGGGTGGCTTGGAGAACCTGGGAGTGTGAAGAAGATGATGAAGGCAAGATAGCACTACGGGATGACAGTGGCTGACCTAAGGACAGACCATCAGAGCCCACCACAGATAAAGAGTGTAGAAAATTGTCAAAGTCAACATGAGTGGCTGAAAGGAAGCCCAAACTTGAGTAAAGCTCTAAACTTATAGAGTCCCAGGCTGAGGAGGACAATTCAACATTTAACAAATGCAACCAAGGGGAGGATGCTGATGGCTCCAAAGAGCAGTCACACAGGGCATGCACATCGCTAACTAATGGAAACCTGTCACCACTGCCCTCTTTGAGAAAAGTCTCTATTGTTTTCCCTGTGGCATATCTTGAATTGTCAAAAACAGATGAGAAAGAACTAGATAATCCCAGGGTAGGGTCAAAAAGGAAGCGGTTACTAGACAGATGAACCGAAGGTTCTAGGGTGGGGATGACAGACAGAGATGCTGCTGAGAGAGACTGATCCCAGGAAGATTCAGAGAGCTTGGTGGTGAAAACAATAGCAGACGGGTCTAGAAGTGCTTGGAGTGGAGGTGTACTGCTAAATACTGAGGGATTACTTGAAGATCCAGACAACACATCATCATTGCTATCAGTATCATCAAACCCAACACCATGAAAGACAGGGTCAGTCGCCCAACCAGACAGGGAGTGTGAGGGGTGAGGGAGGTAAGGCAGGGTAGAGGCAGATAGCGTGAAGACTGAAGCCTGGGAAACTGGGTCTTTGACAGGTGACAGGGATGTAGCAGTAAGCTGTGAGTCCAAGGGAGACAATACAGGCCAAGAGGAGGTAGGATCATGCAAGCAGGTGGAAGAGGCACAGCTGGAATCCACGGCGTCACACAAAGGAGAGGAGGTGAAGGAGGAGGAAGTTGAGGGGAACACAAATAGGCTCTCACCATTGGACAGTGGCTTTGTGGTCTGCACGAGAATGCGGCTTAATTGGACAGATGTTTTGGTAGGTGAAGAGGAAGGTTTGGAAGTTGAGCTTTCTGTCTGGATCTCTGGAATACCTCTGGGCTTAGTAGAAAGACTTCTATCAGTGGTGTTGTCTTTGTTTGTTGGGTGTGCCAAACGTGGATCAGTCTTGGTTTGGATGAAGGATGTAGAAGACGACGTTGTGCTGCTCACATTACTTATATGAGACATGACATTGGTTGCAGTGTTGCCTGATTGAGAAACATTACCTTCTTTGGTCTTTGCACTGGTAATTGTAGGAGTAGTGGTAGTTACTTTTCCAGAATAATCTTGTTGACTTAATCCTCTATTAATGTAATCAGCCTTTGAAGTGGTGACTGTGGGAGCAGTGGTACTTATACCTCCCTTTATTTTGCCTTTTCCGTTTAGGGTAATGCCTCCATGAACACCATCTATTTTTATCGTGCGGTGTAAAGGAGCAGTGGTGGTATAAAGTGAGTTTTCTTTGGTTGTTTTGGTTAAATTAAACAGAGCATTGGCATTGAAGTTAGCTCTTCCCTTTGTTTCTGGTGGCAGGGTCATTTCTGGTGACCACATGGAGGTACTATGTTGTTGCATCTCTTCAGAATTGCTCAACACTTGACCAGATTGAGTGGCTCTAAGAGGAGGAAGTGGATCCTTGGTAACTTTCCTGTGACCCGACTCTACTGTTGTAGTTCTAATAGTAGGCAAAAGCAAAAAAGGTGATTCAGAAGTTGTTGTCCTCTGCAAGTTTGTTGCACTCCAATCCAGATCGTGGTCCTTAGTTTGTCCTATTTCATCCCAGGTAAGATCTAGATCATACTTGACCTGTTGGTAAAAGTATGGTTTACAGACTTTGACAAGTAACAGTAATTCTACAATTAAACAATGAGATGGGGAAAATAGGATTTTTGTTTTTACCTCATTACTATATTCATAAGAAGCTGGATCCAGTGCATTTTCTAGAAAGGGAACAGAATGCAACATTAGTCATATACAATGCAAACAAGAACTAGAATAAATCACTTAATTTCAAAATAACTCTAGCTTAAATTTTCTTCAGGATGGCTTTAAGTTTCCTTCAACTTATATTCATGTTATTTTTAATTTCCAGAATTAAAAACAATGTTCAAAGAAAGAAAATGCTGAAAAAGCAGAAATAGGTAACAAAGGTCATAACAAATTGGAAACACAGACGAAAACATCTCAGACAAGAACAGGTAAGCTCCTGGACAATTAATCCTTTCATTTAGTTTTGTTATTCTAGGACCAATAATCAGAATGGGAATGTGTCACTCGGGATAGAAAAAAGGACAATACAAAAAACCATATGGAGAAAATGAAAAAGAGGAGGATTATTCAGACAACTACATGTGATAAAATGACAATTTATGAAAAAAACAAATGGTGACAACATATCGGGTACCTGCATGCAGGAATTATCCCCAAAAGACACAAACACATGAAGCATTTGCAACTTGTAGTTTTTCCTGTTTCATTCTTATAAAACTAGACAAGTTACAGAAAGGAATCTGAACAAAAAGCTTTCAAGTTACTTCTTTAACTCCGATTGTCTCAAACTTTTGTTTTCAGACTGGATCCACCTGTTCCCTAAGAGGAATAAAACAAACTCATAAGGAGAGTTATCTGCTAATGCTGCACAAGCTGACTGAACTTAGAGACAGCACACAGTGGGGATTTAAGGGGGCAGGTGTGTAAATGGTGGGCTAGTGGCTCTTACCTGTTTGAAGCTAAATGACACACCACAAGGACCAGATCAGACTTGTTTGAGAAGCATGAAGTGAGGTTTTACAAGTTTAAAGAAACAGGCTTGATGGAGAAGACTCAGGGAAATGATATGTGTGTTAACTTTATCAACATTAGCACCATGGCATTTACAAATGAAATACATATCAGTATTTTTTCCTAGAACACATATCATCATTATAGATCATAAATAACACTTTTGCAAATTTCTGTATAGGAATTGTATTTTGAACGTACTTCATTTGGTGATCATAAAATTCCTACTATAATCATGTATGGTTTGCTCTCAGGAGCTCAGTGAATTCCAGTGTGGTAGCATGATAGGACCTGCGCAACCAGTCCAGTAATAAAGTTATGCTATACACTTTACTCGGTCTGAAATATTTTTTCAATTTTAAAAGTGACTAATTTTAAAGGTGAGTAAAACGTTGCCTTGTTAGTTATTCCTCACAGTCTTGTAAATGCTATAATCAATTCAGTTTTATTCATATAGTGCCAAATCACAGCAACAGTTGCCTCAAGGCACTTTACAAGGTAGAGACCCTACAATATAATTGAAAATAAGGTAATGCTACTTAAATATAAGTAGCTGTCACATCAGAATCGCTCCATTTCCTAATTTCAGAGAGTCTTCTTTATACCTGAAAATAAGGTAATGCTACTTAAATATAAGTAGTAATCTACTTATATTTAAGGTGTTTTTAAGATGTCGATTTCTATGTTTTTTTGTGACAGAACTATTTCTAGGCAGCTATGACTGCCAGAATGTTAGCATGTATCCAAAACCCAAGTTAGGAAAAATTCACTTATGTAAATCTAATGAATATTGAAGAATATTACAATAAGATACAGGATAATAGGATACTTCATCTTTTTGATTGTAAGAACACATATCGGTTTATTTATTATTAAGTTCAGCTGAAATACAAAGTCACTATAACTGCCAATCCAGTCCTCACTAAACAAAAGGCTGCAAAAACAAAAGGTTTGGGAAGCAGAACAGATGCCATGTGAATGTGGATGACAGCAAAACAAAGATGGCAGCTTTGCAACACTAAAAATGACTCTTTAAACCAAGTATATTGTTTAACTCTAAATACAGGAAGAGTATATTTTAAGAATCTAAAGAAACAGTTAAAAACACAGAAAAGATGAAACATGTTTTTGTGTGTTAAATCAAATGTAGTCAGTTACATGTGTACAACCATAGGGAAGGTAAAATGGGTAGGGTGAAAAGGAGATGAGGAAAAACACAAGAAATATTTATTCAGGATTTAGGGGAGGACAGATATTTGGGATAAATTGTTTACAAAGAAAATGTGTAAGAAACCAAAAAAGTTAATTAATTGCACCCTAATGATCATATTTCAGTAACAATTTAGTTAGTTTGAAGGGCTGAAGCAGTTTTTCCTCAGCTTCAGGTCTTTGTGTTAAGTAAGGTTAAACAAAACCCTTTTAGACGGAAAAAAGAAATTCTCTAGCCTCAACCAAAACCAGATGTTTCCGTTACAAAAGTGACCTTGTTAGTGTGTGGTAATTTATAAGCTTTTATCTTCTAATGCAGTTTATTCCATTTATGACCATAAAACAACAGAAAAATGTAAAGAGAGAATAGCAAAAGAAAATGATGAAAATAAAAAAAAACCAATAAAATGCCATAGTAAATAAAAATGTTGAATGAAATAAAAAATGCATCCACGTTATTAGATTAAATTTAAATTATTAATTATTAATAATATGTAAAAGTGACTGGAATATATTTAAAATATGGTTAAATGATGACTTAGTAACAGTAATGTGACCAATAACATTACTAAGTGTTAACCAATTATTTTGCACTTTGTAAAGGTTCAATACAAATTAATTTTATAATATACAGGTTTGGCTATCTTGCAGGTTTGTCACAAAGTCACAATTTGCACTAGCCTTACTATTTCACAATTAATAGATTTTGTGGTTATGCCTGGTGATGGGCACGCTTGCTCTTACCAGGGTTGTCAATGGGCATGACAACCATCAATGGGTTGCTTGAACGTCCGTACAGACCATTGGAGCACACCGCCACAACCTGGATCATATAACTGGTGTTGGCCAAGAGGTCATCAAGTATCGCACCCTGGTGAAAGAATATCACATCAGTGCCAAGATTACCTACTTCCATTCTCTACAGTCATTTGCATGTCTTTATTTCACTCACAAGGAGTTAAACCATGGTCAAAGTACAGTGTACAAGTGAATGTTACAGCTATCCTAAAACTAGGCTCGTGCCCGGTACCAAACGACTCATGGTCCGGTACCGGTGCGTGGCCCAGGGGTTGGGGACCGCTGTTGTAGACAAATTCCTATACATATTTCTTAGATATTTTGATCCATATTGACATGACAGCATCATGCAGCTGCCACAGATTTGTTGGCTCTTTATACATGGCAGGTATCGAGAGCTTTCATGTTGTTAACCAAATTGGGATTTTTGCCATCCAAATTTTGCAGCAGAAATCTACATTTATTAGACCAAACATCATTCTTCCAGGCTGTTGCTGTCCTACTTTGGTGATCCCCTACAAGTTATAGCCTCAGGTTCCTGTTCTTAGCTGACAGCAGCAACTATTGTCGCCTTCTTCTGTTGCTGCTGTAACACATCTTCTTCACAGTTCAACGTGCTGTACTCTTAAGCATACCTTGGTTATAACCAGTAGATATCTAAATTACTGTTGCCATCCTATCAGCTCAAAGCATTCTAGCCATTCTCCTCTGACCTCTGGCATTAACAGCATTTTCACCCAAACACATGCCATTCTCTGGATATTTTCTGTTTTGAGAAAATGTTCATCTTTTGCAATGTGATTTGGTTGACTAGATATTTGCATTATCTAGCAGTTCAACGGGTGCACCTAACAAAGTGTCTAATGAGTGTAAGTAAGCATCCTTACCTCATCACCTAATGATATTAATGCTGAAAATTTTCTGTGTCCGAGACTTATTTAATTTGCTACCTTGCGATTAAACACCACAGAAGTTGTTGCAGACATTCATCATTTGGCAAAAAAGACATTTTACTTTTGGCAAGTATCTTGCACATATTGTGGAAGTGTCATAAAACTTTTATTTCAACACAAAGTTTATTGTCTAACATAAAATCCAGGGCGACACTTTTGGGTTGGCCTACAGGTGAACTTCAACATACTCCCTAGACTATGAAATAACAATATGGCTAAGAATTATTTACCATTAAAGCCACACCAAAAACATTGAGCAGCCTAGTGAACACCTTTTTGAGAAGACAGTTTTTAGTAGTAGTAAGCAGTGCACAGTTCTTAGAGGTTCGGTGATTATCATTTGTGCAACAGCTGCTTATTCAGGCTTTACAGAGGTCAATGGTTAATATAATTGGCGAAAATATCACCCCTCTGTGAATTGCTACCTTAACGTGGTGGACGGGGTTTGTGTGTTCCAGGGATTCCAGGGGCTATGTTGTCCCCCTTGGTAGTGTCTCCCATGGCAAATTGGTCCTGGGTAAGGGACCAAACAATGAGGAATTCAAAAGACCCCCATGAGTATAAGTCACCGGTCGTAGCAGATGCCCGCCCCTCCCTGAGCCTGGTTCTGCCGGAGGTTTCTTCCTGTTAAAAGGGAGTTTTTCCTTCCCACTGTCGCCAAAGTGCTTGCTCATAGGGGGTCATATGATTGTTGGGTTTTTCTCTGTATGTATTATTGTAGGATCTACTGTACAATATAAAGCGCCTTGAGGCGACTGTTGTTGTGATTTGGCGCTATATAAATAAAACTGAATTGAATCGAATAAGTCCAAGGGAACAGTTCACCCTTCCAGGGCCCCTCACTGGAGCCAGGCCCGGGGAGGGTGCCCAATGGCATCCATGGGGCACAGCCAGGCACAGTTCGAAAAAGGGACATGGCCTCCTGCAGGCCCACTACCCACAGAAGGTGCCATAGGTGTCGGGTACAATGTGCTTTGGGTGGCGGCCAGGAGCAGAGGCCCTGTCGGACCAAACCCTGACTACCAAAACTAGTGATTGGGACATGGAATGTCACCTCTCTGGTGTCTGGGTTAGTGCATGAGGTTGAGAGGTACCTGCTAGATATAGTCGGGCTCACCTCAATGCATGGCTTGGGGTCCTGGTGAGGGCCTAGACTCTATCTCAGTCTAGAGTTGCCCTTGCTGAGAGGCAGCAGACTGGGGTGGGTATTCTAGTATCCCCTCGGCTTGTTGCCTATACGTTGGGGTTTCTGGACAAGAGGGCTTGCACCCTGCACCTTCAGGTCAGAGGACAGGTCCTGACTGTCGTCTCCGCTTATGCGCAGTTTACTTCAAAGTACCCAGCCTTCTTGGAGTCCCTGGGTGCTTGAGAGTGCTCCACATGGGGACTGTTGTCCTACTGGGAGACTTCAACGCTCATGTAAGAAATGACAGTGAGACCTGGAGGGGGCGTGACTGGAAGGAATGGGCTCCCGGATCTGAACCTGAGCAGTGTTTTGTTACTGGACGCCTGTGCAAACCACAGTTGTAACAAACATTTTTGTAAACGATTTTGTAATCGTATCACCAGACTTGTGGAAATATTTTGGGTGAAGAGAGGGGCTGAGCTGATCACCACCTGGTGGTGAGTTGGATCAGGTAGTGGGGGGGAGGATGCTGGACAGACCTGACACACCAAAATGTATAATGAGGGTGAGCTGGGAACGCCTGGCAGAGGTCCAGTCTGCAAGATCTTCAACTCACACCTCAGGCAGAGCTTCAACAGCGTTCCAAGGGAGATTGGGGACATCGAGTCTGAATGGACCATGTTCAGCACCTCCACTGCTGAAGCCGCTGCACTGAGCTGCAGCTGTAAGGTGGTTGCTGCCTGTCGTGGTAGTAACCGCCGAACCAAATGTTGGGACACCAGAAGTGAAGGGAGCCACCAGGCTAAAGGAGGAGTCCTATTGGGCTTGGTTAGCTTTCGGGACGTCAGAGGCAGCTGATAGGTACTGACAGGCCAAGCAGAACGCGACTCAGGCAGTGACTAAAGCAAAAACCCAGTGTGAGAGGAGTTTGGAGAGGCCATGGAAAAGGAAGAAATTCTGGCAAACTGTCATGCGACGGATACTTAAGAAGGGTGTGCTCCAACTATAGGGGATCACACCCTCAGCCTCCTTGGGAAAGTCTATGCCATGGTGCTGGCGAGTCCGTCCTTTAGTTGAACCTCGGATACAGGAGGAACAATGCGGCTTTCGTCCTGGTCGTGGAACACTGGACCAGCTCTTTACCCTCTCAACGATACTTGAGGGTGCATGGGAGTTTGCCCAACCAGTCTACATATATTTTGTGGACTTGGAGAAGGCATTCAACCATGTCCTTCAGAGTGTTCTGTGGGAGGTGCTTCAGGAGTATGGGATGTCTGACCCATTGCAACAGGCCCTTTTTTATGGAGAGAATTTCTAGAAGTAGCCAAGTGGAGGGAGGCTTTCACTTGGGTGGTCTCAGAATCTCATCTCTGCTTTTTGCAGATGATGCGGTTCTGTTAGCCTTAATGTATGATGGCCTCCAGCTCGCACTGGAACAGCTTGCAGTAGAGTGTGAAGCAGTGGAAATGAGAATCAGCACCTCCAAATCTGAGGCCATGGCCCTCAGCCGGAAAAGGGTGAATTGCCCACTTCGGGTCAGGGACAACTTCCTACCCCAAGTGAATTAAACTAAAATCTCGGGGTCTTGTTCACAAGTGATGAGGGAGTGAGAGATTAACAGGTGGATTGGTGCTGCGGCTGCAGTGATGCGGACGCTGTACTGGTCTGTTATGGTGAAGATAGAGCTGAATGTAAAAACGAAGCTCTCAATTTACTGGTTGATCCACGTCCCTACCCTCATCTACAGTCACAAGCTGTGGGTAGTGCGGATACTAGCAGCACAAATGGGCTTCCTCCAAAGGTTGGCTGGCCTTTCCCTTAGAGATAGGGTGAGGAGTTCAGCCATCTGGGAAGGACTAAGAGTAGACCCACTGCTCCTCCACAATGAAAGGAGCCAGTTGAGATGGTTTGGGCATCTGACAAGAATGCCTCTTGGGCGCATCCTGGGCGAGGTGTTCCAGGTATGCCCCACTGGGAGGAGGCCCCGGGGCAGACCCAGGACACGCTGGAGAGATTATATCTCTCGGTTGGCCTGGGAATGCCTTGGTGTTCCCTTGGACAAGCTGGAGGAGGTGGTAGGGGAGAGGGAGGTCTGGGCTTCTCTGCCTTGTCTGGCCCCCCATGACCCGGCCCCTGATCAGTGGAAGAAGATGGATGGATGGATGGATGGATGGATGGATGGATGGATGGATGGATGGACAGATGGCAAATATCACAAAATTTAAGAGAAAATGTTTTTTATATTATGAACTGTTGGTTGCTTTCTCACCACATCCTGGTCTCCGTCAGTCAGATATTCAGATGAGACAGCATTCTCTGTACTAGCTAGTCTGTAGTTGACTGAGTACTTGTCGATGCTGGAGTCATACACTGCCCGTGGCCTTTCCCATGTCACCAGCAGGCTGCTAAGGTTGTGTGGTGCCACCTGGATGTTCTCCGGTTCTGAACTGCAGACTGAAACACACAGATAAAAACCTCTCTTTTTAAAAATATGCTGTGATGCACTCTTTTAAACCCACGAGTTCTGCAGATGGTTTACAGCTTACATTTCCTCAGTCATTTCAGATCCTGATAAAATAAATAAATAAATAAATGTACTCATTACAGTGTGGCTGGCTTGGTATTATTGATTGTCACATTCTACAGTGTATATTCCATTTTTGCCTGCACTTTTGGACACAAATTCAAATACAGGAACCAAAACTCTAACCAAAACTAAGATCTACCTTGACTTTATTTTCTATTATAGTAACTTTTATTATTTCAGTAGCCTTTATGTAAATTTGATGAACAGGGGAACACTGGATACATTATCATGTATGATTGACTACATTAAAAAGAAGAAAGAGTCAATTAAAAGGAAAATATTACATTTTATGATTTTGCTTTTAAAATTGTCCGGATCCTCAATGCAGGTTATCACATCACATTATGTTTTATAGCTTGTTCTTTTGAAGCAACTCAGTGGTGAAATGTGTTCAATGCTTGTTTGCTGATTAGGAAAATTACACAAAAAACTACAAAGCTGAATTTCATAAAACTGAAATTGTGCTCTTCAATATAAAATTGAAGAGCATAATCAAGAATTAATTCAATTTAGATGTGAAGCCATAGTTATACCTTTAAAATTGACTTTGGTGGGCCATAAACTGTCCTAGCGCCCATCATGATGTGCCTTTATTTGTTTATTGATTTATTTGTTACTGCCTTGAGGTGACTGCTGTTGCGATGTGGCGCTGTATATATAAAATTTAATTAAATTGAACTGAATTATTAACTACCGGTAAGTAAGCAATGGATGAGTAACGTGAATTGTGGTTGTTGAAATGGCTCCTGTCTGTGTTTGTAAGTATGATTCTGGGTCAGAGGTGAGATTAGTAGTGCAGAGACAATGCAGATGACTGACACTATGAAGTCTGGGATTAACACAGATTAAAGCAGGCTGAGGATTGGCGGTGACAGACAGAAAACTCTATCCAATCATTCGCAAATTTCCTTTTCCACTGGATCTCAGCTAGGCTCAGTGCTCTAACCAGTCTGAACTCTGTTCACTGAGGGATCAAAGTGAAAATCCTGATATCATTAGCTACGAACAGCAGAAGAGGGAACAGATAAATACAAGCTGATAAATACAAATATTTTGCTTGGACCACTAGAGGGCAGTGCCAACCACGAGAACTTTGGTAAAGAATGCACAAACCTCTCTCTCTCTCTCTCTCTCTCTCTCTCTCCCTCCCTCCCTCCCTCCCTCTCTCCCTCCCCCTCTCCCTCCAATTTTAGTCTGTTTTCCCTGAAACCAACTGTCAGGGAAAACAGACCATGTGTTTCCATGTGGCAAACCTCAGTGTGGTCGTGGTTTGACTGATTGACTGACTGACTGGTTGGGTTGTGTATGTGTGTTTATGTGTTTTTGTAGTTAAAGGGCAGGACTGAAGGCAGATCAAACATACTGCTGAGTGCAGAAAGAGAAATGATAAGACATAAAGAGTAATAAATAAAACAGCGGACGCACCAATGAATCACTCCAAAGTGACCTGAAAATCAACAACAATAACAAAAAAAAGACCAGAAAAAAAAACTATGCTATGTTGACTAAACCAACATTAATTGTTCTATGCTGACATGTCTATAAACAGTGTTGGGGAGTATCGGAATACATGTACCGCTGTTATGTATTTAAAATACAAAATATGAGTAACTGTATTCTGTTACAGTTACCGTTTAAAAAGGTGGTATTCAGAATACAGTTACTTTGTTGAAATAAATGGATTACACGCCGGTCTTTTCCTGTTTCATATGTTAGGCTATGCCCTCTCCATTTTTGATAATTCCACACCGGTGGAAACCCAAACAAAACACGCATTAGTGTTACAGGCATAGCCCTAAAGAATGTAGCCTCATGGGCAGTGTAGTCCGTGCTGCAGGGAGAATGGACTGCCATACTTGTTATGTGTCTGTGAGCGAGGGAGGGAGAAAAAGGAAAAGTACGAGTTGTCACCGACCAGAAACGGGAGCTGGAAGCATGTAAATATAATAATAACCACTGCAGCCAAGAAGAGTGCCTGACGAGCCCAGCTGTAAGTAAGCTGTTAAGACTCGACTGTACACCGTGTTCGTGTTTTCCTCCGAAAACAATAAGTTCCGCTGGAGCAGTCTTTCAACGTCTCTCTGTCTCTCACTAGCAAAGTTGACCCAGACAACAAAGTAAAGCTAGTTTTCGGTTATGAGCCCGACATGAACCCGACGTATTAGCCAGAGGTCCCTTTACTATGGTTCGGAGCCGCGGACCTGTTTTATATATATTTTATATATATATAAATTTTTTCTTGGACTTTTGGATCTCATAAGACATTTAAATTAAAACCAGCAACTAATTTTTTTGGTACTTTGAAACCCTTCCCTATTCCTATATCAGGGAAACCGATTCAATCAAACCATACTCACTGAACAAACTACAGTGATCAGCACATTATAGTTTGGCATGACTGCTGCTGCTTCCAGTAATTTTCAGTTTTCTTCTAAGGCTTGTGTAAATTCCAGTACCCAGCATCGATGAGTTTGTAACATCTAATGGAGTATACTCTCTAAGTAGATAAGCAAAACTGTACTTGTATAGCACCTTTCTATCATTACAGCATACGTTTTGTTTTGTTTTGGCTACCAAGTGTCGGGAAATATGTTCCTGCTGTTCTAGTGGTGAAGATAATGGCAGTAAATTTGTGGGGCCTAGTTTGTTTTGCTGTTTAAAGATTAGCAGAAGCTTTTTAGGAGTGCTCTGCCATTGCTTTGCCTAGGCATTGTACCTTTGTTGTTTCACTCTAGAGCAGCGGTCCCCAACCTTTTTTGCGCCACGGACCGGTGTAATGTCACACAAGATTTTCACGGACCGGCCTTTAAGGTGCAGCGAACAAATACAACAAAATAAAATGATACGTCCAAGACAAAAACTGTGGTATTTTATAAATGTAATAATAAATGCCAATTAACTGTGTAATTATGTAACTTTATTAGCAGCGTCCTCCTGAAATGCGCCAACATTAAGAGTAACATCCTCCTGTCTGCTCTCTGGCCACCATGGTAACGCGTAAATATTTCTTTCAAAATAAGATAATAATAAGAAGACACAACTACAAAGACCCAGGGAAACAGAGTTAATGATAAAAACCCTGAAAACCATCAATTTCCCACCTGAGCCTCAACTCTCGTGGTCCGGTACCAAACGACTCACAGACCGGTCCGTGGCCTGGTGGTTGGGGACCGCTGCTCTAGAGTTTAACGTGTTCTTTTCTTTCAGTGAAGAATGGGGTTTTTGTTTGGAAACCCACTTTATATATAGTTTGCGCTGTTGCCGTCATGCCCTCTAGACTTCACAGAAAAGGGACGCGTCCTATGGGGTGGGCGGTATAAACGATATTCGGTATAAACGGTATTCGGTAGAAACGATATGAATTTGGCCAATGGTAGAGATTTTCACTATACCGCTCTACCCTGATAGTGCATGTTGATGGTGTCATCAAGCTGCGCCTGTTTTGGTCAAAAGCATCGCAACGGCTGCAAGCAATATCATCTGCAGTTTATGCCGGGTGACAGTAATAGCGAAGAGACGAAGCACGTTTTGGAATATGAGGAAAGCCAAAAACTGCGCTTCCTCCACTTCCGTACCATTGATTCATTAATGAATGAATTCTGCTCTATTCCCATGTTGTTGCAGTATATTAATGACTAACCTCGTTTTGTGGATGGATTATCTCAGTTGTTCTCCTGACTGAAGTTTGGTCCCTTTATAGCATCCTGCCATGCGATTGCATTTGTCCCAAACCATCAGGAACCCTCACGTTAACTTTTATCGAGTGGAAAAAAGTTAGCGTTCATCCTACAGCTTCACTGTGTTTTTGTTATGTTAACATAGCTGTGTCGCTAGTGATCATGTAGCACATCATTATATACCAGCTAGCCCAACTTCAGCAACCCTAAAAAAAGTCACTGCTGTTTAGTTTCCTGTCTTCGTTCATGTTGGAAGTGACAGCAGAGTTGTACGTTTGAATTTTTTCAGAAATCTCTCAGTCAGAACCAGAGATGGGCAGTAACGCGTTACTTTTTTCAAGTAACGAGTAAAGTAAGGGATTACTATTGCAAAAACGGTAATTAGATTACCGTTACTTTCCCGTAGGAACGCTGCGTTATTGCGTTACTAAAACCGTGATTTTTTGCAAGAATGTCTCAAGACAGTGACGTAAGCGAGTGCGCCGTTAGTGACAACAGCTGTGTGCAGATCAACAATGGATCATATATCGAGTGTGGGAGAGAGTATGAGCGTGCAGCATTTAAAGCGTGGAAGTACTGACCTTACTTTGAGTTTGATTCCATAAAAAGTGACAAATACATTAGTGTCCGTTGTGCGTGGGAAGAAAACTTCTTTTTACAGCGAAAAAACCCCTAAACTTCCGAGCAAGCACCGAGTGCGCTATGACTAGGGATGGGTATCGTTTAGGTTTTATCCGATACCGGTGCCAAATCGGTACTTTTGAAACGGTGCCGGTGCTCAAACGGTGCTCAAACCGGTGCTTAAAGAATGGAGAACACAAAATTGGTCCAAAAACCTCTCATGTTCAGCTGTTTTTTGTAAAAAGATAACAATGTTAGCCTTTTCTGCAGCTATGGGGCATATATGGTATCACTCTTGGCTGGAAGCAGTGCTTAAACAATGGAAAAAACACAAACTTTGTCCTAAACCTCTCATGTTTAACTGTTTTCCACTTTTTCTTTGGTCTTTTTAGCCTTTTTGGCCAGGGTGAAGGGAGTATCTGCCATCAAACAAGAAGACAGCCGCATGTAGCTATGATGATGTTTGCTAGTTCACCTTACATGCATTAATGTAATAACGTGGTTAGCCTACTCAACGTAAATTACACACGAACAACATTAAGCTACTCACGCAGAGAAGAACGGCTCCTGCTGCATCATCCTCATCATTTCTCCTACACTGGCAGGGCTAGGGGCCAGGACTCTCCTCTTCGTGTTTTTGGGGGATGTTGCATAACAGGCAACCCACCCGCAGTAGATGCGCTCGGTGTGAGGTCTCGCAGCAAGCTATCAAATACGGCGCATTTCTCGGCTTTAAAAAAAAAACACTATGCGTCGCCAGGTATTTCATCGGATTTGAGGTGTTACCTCCTTTGACAGTATCACAGTATCAGCTTAAAGCACTTGTTGCTGCTGAGTTTGCATCTTTTGCTGTGAAGTACAGCCAGACTTTTGACCGCTTCGCCTTGGACATTTTTAATCTGTAGCTCTGCTCTAAAAGAACGTACATACCTGGGCCCGCCTACTATCCTCGGAAACGTAAAATGATTGGCTAGAAGTGTATCACAGCTCAGGAAAAAAAAGCACCGAAATAAAGCACCGAAATGTGCGCTGCTTTTCGGTCTGGTTACTACCGTCTATGTCAGAACCGGTGCCATCATGGCACCGGATACCGGTACCCATCCCTAGCTATGACGTAATGGAAAATTCACAGAGAAACTCGCGGATTCTTCCATTGACCGCGGCACACCTGCACCAGGGTAAACCTCCGCCTACCACAGTCCTGCTTTACAGGTGAAAATAGAGCAACAGGACCTGAGTCTTTGACTTTATTTATTTTCTGCTGTGTTTTAATTGCATCTATTTGAAAGAGTGAGTGTAAACACAAAAAATATTTTATTTTATGGTAAATGGCCTGTATTTATATAGCGCTTTACATATCCAGTCATCCACCCATTCACACACACATTCACACACTGGTGATGGCAAGCTACATTGTAGCCACAGCCACCCTGGGGCGCACTGACAGAGGCGAGGCTGCCGGACACTGGCGCCACCGGGCCCTCTGACCACCACCAGTAGGCAACGGGTGAAGTGTCTTGCCCAAGGACACAACGACCAAGACTGTCCAAGCCGGGGCTCGAACCGGCAACCTTCCGATTACAAGGCGAACGCCCAACTCTTGAGTCACGATCGCCCGTGGCATTTTATGTGCTGGAATGTGTAGAAAATAGGTTTAAATGTTAAACTAATTTATTCAAGTCAGAGAATGTTGCATATAATTTAATTTTTACTTGATGCATAAAGTTAAAAGATTAACACTGATAAAACAAGTTAAAAAAAGAGACTTTTCTATTTGATTACATTTTGTATGATGGATTATGCAGAAAAAGTAGAATTGGGCTGAAAGATCTATCGCTTTATCACCTATTCAGGTTGTAAATCGTGTTTTTAAAAAGTAACTAAGTAATTAATTACTTTTGAAAACAAGTAATCAGTAAAGTAACGGGATTACTTTTTTGGGGAAGTAATCAGTAATTAGTTACTGATTACTTTTTTCAAGTAACTTGACCAACACTGGTCAGAACGTGGTATATCATGTTTAGGTGGAAGCGAGCGAGCTAACTTCCTGCTAACTTCTAACTCTGTTAAATGTAATAAATTCTGTTTTCATGGATGCCTGGATGTTAAACTTAATTTTTACACCTGGTAAAGCAGCAGTGCTGATCATTTTATTAAAGATGAAAGAATTTAGACCGTTTTTAACTCTCAGTGATGCCGCAGTGTTCGTTTGACTTTGGGACCCGAAGAAGACGGAGTTTTGGACCCAGGTTACTCAGCGAGGCTCCTGACTACGGTACCCATAATGCTCCGACAGTCCATCAAGTGGTGCGGCTTTGTAGCTTACCAAAGTCCTACTAAAACATTTTTGACAGATTTTTGAGCGTGTACCACATAAAATCTGTTTGAGGTCAATAAGCACAACCAGAATTCATACATAAGGCGCACCGGATTATAAGGTGCACGGTCGAGTTTTGAGAAAATTAAAGGATTTTAAGTATAGAAAATACGGTATACAGAAGAAAAAAATATATCGCGATCTATATCGTTACCGCACATGCTTCAAATTATACCATGATATGGATTTTAGGCCCTATCGCCCAGCCCTAGCATCCTAACAGCTTACTAAAACTTTAATGTTTTATGTTTTTACTACAACATGCTGAGGTTAGCAGATGTAGTGTGTCATATTAAAAAAATAAAGTGTGTGCTTAGCCAAGCTAGATAGTCAAGTTCTCTAAGGTCTAGGATATTGTAAAATTTGAAGACAATCCTTTAAAAGTAATATAAAGTTTTTGCTGTTTTTCACATTTGGTATCACCTTGACACAATTTTCACCAAAATTAAATCACCTTCAGTTGTTATTGATATCTACCATCACACAATATTTAAATATCTTTACAACTGTGGATGCTAGACTGATAAACAAATGGAACTGATTATGGAGAAGATTGTTTTTGTCCTGTAATGTTGCCAAAATATATACAGATGTGTGTGTAACAACTAATAAATTAATTTCTGCTAACTCCAATAAAATATGCTAAAGTGTTGCATATTCCAAAACTAACTGGTGGAGGCAAAAGTCAACGGCAATTCAAAACCAGCTTCTCAAATGTTTTAAGAATATTTTAGAACATTAATTGAAAACAACATCAAATATTTCTCTGGTACCAGAACAAACTCTCCCCAAAGCCAAAGATCAATCCCAGTTATTGAGTAGAAACAACATGCAGTGTTAAAATCAATTGGTACCCAAGTCACCCCATTCTCTGTCTGTCACTGACATTTTATTCAGGTCACTTCAGCTCTATTTTTACATCATGATCATTTGTCTAAAAATCAACAGAGGTTTAGAATATTTTGCTTCATCATCTTCAATTTACCTAAAACGTTTATGGTCCAAAGTTTTAAGCTATATGATAGAATGGAATGATGAAATTTAGGCTTCATATGTCAAATAATTTTGAAAATATATTTTTGGAAAAATGGTCTTTTGACCCACTTTCAGACCCCTTTTTTTTTCTTTCCGCACACTGAAATGTGAGGCAGATTTTTAAAAGCCTGAAATTCTCACCCTTTCTTATAATCAAAATGAATCAGGATCTGTACTTTGGGACAGATACACACATAGTGTTTGAGTATTTGCTGGTTAAAAATGTAAAAAAAAAACCTGTCATGTAAAGTCCTATATTTAAACACCCAGTAATTGACTGTGTGCACGTTAGCATATGCTACTTCCGGTGCGGAAACTCCTGTGGGGAGCTTTGTTTCCGGTGTCTTATTCACGCCTGGTTTACGGTCCAAAACAAGTTAAGCAAATGAATGAATCAAGCGGCGATTTACATTTCTATAGATGTCTTGGGCATTTACCCAATATATCTGTAAATGATGTTCATCGACTTGTAGATATTTTTCCCTGCGCCTCAGAGCAAAAGAGAAAAGGGATTCAAATGTTATATTTCTCAGCTGTCCCTCGTTTATCGCGGGTGTTATGTTCTAAAATAACCAGCGATGGGTGAAATCAAGTAGCCAATTTTATTTTTTGACGGTGCAAAACGTTTCGTGGACATCGTGGACATACAGTGCTGCACTTCAGAGTCACACTGCTAGCGATCGATGCAGCGATTCTGTACTGTACAGGAGAGACGTCACGGAGGAGATCGTCTGCAGCGATCAGGACGCAGGACACAATGTGACGTAAAAAAAATAAGCATGCAAACTTGCACTAAAAAATCTGCGAAACAGCGAGGTGAAAGGTGAACCGCGTTATTGCGAGGGACTGCTAAACTCTTTAAACGTCAAAATTGATCATTAGATTTTTTATGACACAACAGTGGTGAGTGTTCCCACCTTCTCCTCTTTGTAACTTAACGCGATCTTTCCGTTTTCGAGTTTTGGACATGATTTTGGGGTATATCTTCGCAGTAGCGATTGACCGCAAAGTAAAGCTACTGGAAATGCACAACCCCACATCCGGTCTCAAACCAGGAAGTTAGCATTGTCTCGTGCACATAGTCAATAATAAGCTTCACATTGCAAAAGAGAATTGCTTTCGGAGTAGTATATAGGGATGTCAACAAATTCATTTTACATTGTGAGCCACATGCAGCCCACTTTGAGCTTAGGTAAGCCAGACAGAAGTGGAAAACGTACAGACATTCTGTACTTAATTAGAAGTACAGATACTAGTGTTAAAAATACTCCAGCAAAAGTGTCAATTTCTTTTTTCAAGTAAAAGTGAAAAAACACTGGCTCTGAAATGTACTCAAATAAAAAAATGAAAAAAGAAACCCTCTAGTTTCCTTTCTCAATTGTAGAGTGTGAATTTGCTTCTAAACAGGAAAATGAGTAGGAAAGTGGGATTCAGGAGGTGGGGAACCCTAAAATCTGTTGTAATGGCTCAACGGTGTCTGCCGTTTGTTTACTACAAAATTATGCAATTTAGTTTTTTTACAGTTTCAATTTTTGGGGGGCTTCAAATTCCCTTTTTTCAGTTTCAAACCCCCTTTTCAGTTTCAGGGCATTTTTTCCCTCCCTTTCAGACTTTTAACCCTGATTTTGTCTTGATATATTCTCAGTCATCCAGGAAAGTAAATCTCCAAAAAGTTGTTGTTCATCTGGATGTAGCGTTTTGTGGGAGAAACGTTTCGTCACTCATCCAAGTGACTTCTTCAGTCTCAGCTGACTGCAGGTTTCCCCAATCTTATAAACATACATTTGCATAATGACTGAAACCAGCCCACTGAAGGAACAATGGGCTGGGAGGTCAGTTCCTTAATCTTAATTATGCAAATTCCCATGACCAACAACCACTGACCAAAACCCACTGATCAAAGACCATTGATCAATGGCCATGAGTACCATTCACAGAGAGTTGGGGAATGGCTGCAATCACAGCATTGTAAGATGGCGAAAGATGTACCCCTAGGCTCCCTCCTCGATTCAGAGATGGTCTTTCCCTTTTCACGTAAACTCGGTCACCTATAACACCTCCAAGTTTCTGGCTTCGATCCTCAACCCGCTGGTGGGCAGCTCTGAACACCACATCCAGAACACCCTGGATTTTGTTGAGAAGGTGAGAGATGTCATTATGGAGGCAGATGAAACCATGGTATCGTACAACGTTACATCTCTCTTCACTTGTATCCCAGTCACGGAAGCGTTGGAGGTAGTCCGTAAGAGATTACAGGATGACACCAACCTCAGCAACAGGACCACTCTCAGCATCGACCAAGTGTGTTTGCTTTTGGAACTGTGTCTTCATTCCACCTACTTCACATACAAGGGTCAGTTCTACAGGCAGAAACATGGGTGTGCCATAGGCTCCCCAGTTTCATCCATCGTGGCCAATTTGTACATGGAAGAAGTGGAAAAGAGGGCTCTGCTATCCTACCCTGGAACACCACCAAGCCATTGGTTCAGGTATGTGGATGACACCTGGGTAAAAATCAAATCTCAGGACGTACCACAATTCACTGATCACATTAACTCGGTGGACCGACAAATCAAATTCACCAGGGAGGATATGAAAAGTGGCAGGTTAGCCTTCTTAGACTGTGAGATTTCCATCAGTAATGAGGGACATCTAAAAGCTGACGTGTACCGTAAACCTACACATACGGATCAGTATCTAAGGTTTCACTGTCATCATCCACTGGAGCACAAACTGGGTGTCATCAGGACGCTCCAACACAGAGCACATACCATCCCCACAGACACAGCGGCCAGGGAGGCAGAAGAACAGCACATCAAGAAGGCCCTGAGTAAATGTGATTATCCTAGCTGGACTTTTGTCAAAGCTGGAAAGACACCTAAAGAAAGCTTCAGCCGATCCAGGAGAGAAGGACAACTGCTGCCCAAGCGAAAACCTGTAGTGATCCCATATGTGTCAGGAGTATCAGAGCAGTTGAAACGCATTTTTTCTAAACACCGGGTCTCTTTTAAACCCCAAAACACGCTGCGCCAAAAACTGGTCCACCCCAAGGATCGGGTCCCCCAAACAGAGTAACATAGTGCACGCTGTTAAGTGCCTGGAGGATTGCCAGGATTTATACATCAGGGAAACCAAACAACCTCTGGCGAAGCAGATAGCACAACACAGAAGAGCCACCTCATCAGGCCAGGACTCTGCAGTCTATTCACACCTACAGGCCAGTGGATACTCTTTCAATTATGAGGATGTACACATCTTGGACAGGGAGGAACGCTGGTTTGAGCGCGGAGTCAAGGAGGCTATTTACATGAAAAGGGAAAGACCATCTCTGAATCAAGGAGGGGGCCTAAGGGTACATCTTTTGCCATCTTACAATGCTGTGATTGCAGCCATTCCCCAACTCTCTGTGAATGGTACTCATGGCCATTGATCAGTGGGCTTTGATCAGTGGTTGTTGATCAATGGTCATAAGAATTTGCATAATTAAGATTAAGGAACTGACCTCCCAGCCCACTGTTCCTTCAGTGGGCTGGTTTCAGTCATTATGCAAATGTACTGTTTATAAGATTGGGGAAACCTGCAGTCAGCTGAGACTGAAGAAGTCACTTGGATGAGTGATGAAACATTTCTCCCACAAAACGCTACATCCAGATGAACAGAATCAACTTTTTGGAAACCCTGATTTTGCATTGTAGCCATGTATCAAAGGGAAGAGGCGGGACAGAGACTAATGACTGACAGTTCCTGTGTCACATTTGTGTCAGCGTTTTGGTTGAAGATGGCCATCATTCCTTAATGGGATACTACTGGCACCATCCAAAAGGTTTCTCTCCATTTCCTCTCCAGCTTACGAGTTATCAGCTTTAAGCTATGTGTTTGAGAATTATACCAAGGAGTCAAGTACTTGTGATTTGATTTCAGCTGTTTTTCACAAGAGCTAAAGTATCCAGGGTCATACAAAGTGAGGAGGTAAAATTATTAACAAGATAATCGACCTCTGTTTGAGTAGCGTTCAGCTAGCTGCTCTGCTCTGTGTTGGTACAGGGCATTGAAGAAGATAACAGCAGGTATATTATATTCTTAAAGTCAGTTACAGCACTTTCAGAAAGACATCTACTGTGATGAAGTCTACTCCCCACTGCTGTGTAATCAATATTGTAAACATAAATGTTTTTAGGAAATGATCAGACAAGAGAGGGTTTTCGGAAAACACTGTTAAATGTTCAGTTTCTATGCCATATGTTAAAACAAGATCTAGAGTGTGATTAAAGTGATGGGTGGGTTATTTTATCTGAATAAGTTCTTTAGGTAAGCTAGAATTGTGATTACGAGGTCAATTACTGTTTACAATTACTGGATTACTGTACATGTAAGATGGAGGTGGCCACTCTGCTGCCACCCATTACCATCATCTAGCATTTTGGCTGCTGCTATGTTCATTTTTTGGAGCCACAGGTCCCCATATTTAAGAAAGTTAAATGGTAATTCTAGTAAGCTTGATTGGAAAACTGAATCCCACACTAAATTCATTTTTAAGCCCTGTTCTTCAGTTGCTACTTGTTCCAAACTAATCAATACCATGTGAAAAAAGTTTCTATCATGGCTAAAGTGGAGGATTTACGGTTTTTAAGTTTTCAGTAGTTTGACCGCCACATCTCAGCTTCCAACAAGGTCTGTCACCAAAAACAACAAGAAAACCTGTCTGTTTGGATGCTCCAACAACTTTTGTGTTAACTTATTTCAGGTAATAATTTTATGACGACAGGTACATCCAGCCCAAAGATTTACAGGCGTCAACCTCTGTTAGTAGCTCTGCCTCAACTAATGCTTCAACCTGCTTCATGCATATGGAATATGATTTAGTCTAAAAAGTATATCATGATTTCAATTTTAAATAACAAAGTTAAAATTATTTAAAATTCTGCAAATACTAGCTTTATATGTCTTTAGGTTAAAAAGGCAAACACTATGTATTCTACACAATTCAGCTGATGTATTTAATCAGAGAAAACATTTGCAAGTAGTGATGTGCGATACCACTGATTTCCTTTCCGATCCAATACCAAGTAAAATTCAGGGTGGCATCGGTGATACTGATCCGATACCGATACGTTGTACAAAAACTTTTTTTTTTTACTGTATCTTTTATTGTATCTCAAATTATAGCTTCATAATGATTACAGGACCTCAGATTACTTGTTCTTATCACTTAATAATGCAGAATTATCATATAAAAAACTGAAGTTGTGTGCCATTTGAGCATGTTGCCTGGCTGCAGCACTAAAGGCCTCCACGAGAGACATCTGTCTCGCCCTAGCGGCACCTACCCCTCTCCTCCTCTTCAGTTCGACTCAACATACGCTCGTCATATTCTGTGATATGATTTACAGTGAGGTGTTTGACGAGGTTAGTGGTCTTGCCACATGTATCGCAAACCGCGTCTTGGCTGTTTGTGGAGGTAAAATACGTCTGCACATGACTCCATTTACGCCCAGACACTGTTGTGAGTGTGCACGACAAGGGGCTGCGACACATTTATACATTTATACAGCCGTATTTCGCACATGACTATGAAAGGCGGAAGAGAAAGTAGTTCCTTCCAATGTAGACAATCCAAATGATATAGCTGCTTTCCACTGTGTTCCTGTTAATGATAAACTACAAATTTACCCTAAATTACTAAAATATTGATATTTTAATATGAGAATCGATTCTAGAACATAAATGACTGGTATTGGAGGAATCGATATTTCAGTATCGATCCGCACATCACTAGTTTTCAGTCAAATACGATTTCATTCAGATGACTAGAGCCCTTGGTATAAATGACTGTCCTAAGAAACAAAAATCTGGATACAAACCCCGTGTGAAGATCTCCTCAGTGCCCGTATAAGAGGAGAACACCAGACCCATAAATTGCTCCTGCTGCTCCCTGTAGTTGTTCTGCAGGTAGTCCATCAGCATCACATATCCAGCCTGCTGCATCGTCATCACCTCACAGAACATTACCAGCTGCAACAGAGGAATCAATACAGTTATAAACATGAGTTCAGCACTCTGCCATGAATGGTTACCTAATAATTAGGAGTGATTGTACTGTGAGGTTGCACTAACTGTGGGGTTGTGATTTCAGCAGGTTCTTTTACAGAAAAGACTTTGGGAATAAAATAAACAAAGGAAAAGGTAGCCTAAAAATATTTCTTATTAAACTCCTCGAAATTTTTATGATGGTGAACGTCTTTGAAAAAGAATGGGCAACAATAAAAGATTCTTTTAAGGTATTCAAACTTCAAAACTATATCTGACTACATGCCCCACTAAAGACTCAAAGGTGACTCGCTAATCTAATTTCCAACATTATTTTTTTTGCACTTTACTACATCAGCTTTGCATCACTCACAGTTCCAAATAATCTTTATATATATATATATATATATATTAGGGGTGCAACGATATTCGTATCGATATTGAACCGTTCGATACAGTGCTTTCGGTTCGGTACGCATATGTATCGAACAATACAACATTTGTAATTTATTTTATCAATTTTCCTTCTGACGATGCTGTCTGTGTGGAGCGCTCAGTGAATCTGTGTTCGACTACTCCGCCTAGGCTGCACTGTCGAGCGCAGATCCACTGAGCGCTCCACACAGACAGCATCGTCAGAAGGAAGAGCACAGGGCAAGCTAGCGAGACAGAAGCTAAGCTCTACTTCCAACAGGCAAATTGACCCTCATTCAGATCTGGCGTTTGGAATTATTTTGGTTTTCATGTGACGTATGACCCTGAAGGTAAGCGAGTCATGGACTAAAGTAAAACAGTATGTTGGATGTGCCACGCAATGCTCAATTACATTGGTGTGAACTAGTGTGTTAGCGCAGTTAGCTCGTTAACGTGTTGGCCGTCTAGTCCCATGCACGGAGCGATCGGCGGTAGCTCGTTAACGGAGATTTGCCGTGTTGTGGCGTTAAGGTCATTTCAACGAGATTAACCTGAAAGCACTAGTGGGAACACAACGAATATGACTGCACATTTACACCGACATCATCCTAGTGCAAAGACAAAAACAACAAGCATGCTACTAACTTTAGCCGAGTCATTTAGACAGCTGTTAGCACATGATTCTCCTTATGCTGCTGAGAATATAGCCCAGAAGAAGCGGATAGTATAGCTTTTATTTTGGAAAGAGCCATTTCTCTGTAATAAACTCTCTTTTCCAAAGATGAGTGATTCCTCAATCAGATACAGGGCTTGCAATATCGCTAGCCCGACGTCCCGGAGCTAGCGATTTTTTCAGTCGGGCTACCAAAATCTATCTCTTCCCTGCCCGTCGGGCTATTGTAGGAAAAATATATGTCAATGCTTTTGCATTCTTTCGGAAATGTAGCTGGGTAATTATGTCATTGGCATCGGTGAGCCACTGTCAATATGTGACATATTGAAGTCGCGTTTGAATTTGCGCTTGTTTTTTTGCTTTCACTTTGCAATCGTGCGAACTGTGTATAGAGAGCGACAGCACTGATCTGTGAGTGATGATAATTTGTGCACCAATTCCTCTGACATCGTCTTATTAATCGTTAGCTTACTATGCAAACATGACAAGTGAAATCTCCCGCAGCTTAAACATGTGAGAGGTTGATCGCGCAGAGAATCGCTGAGCTTATGTGAGTGCGCGTGTAAAAGCATTTCAGTTCTGCTGAGCCAAATAAGACAGGTCAGGGTGAAGAAGTGACAGCCAAATAAAAGCTTACCACAAAACGGAGAAGTTATGACAAATCAGACTATAAGGCAAAAAGAAAGTGCAGCTTTATGGTTTCATGGACAAAATAATTTCTGTGGCTGCAATATGACGAGCTAAATAACCAGGGCTGCACATAAGTGGTCCGCAGGTGCGCATTCGCTGTCAAAATAAAAAACGCGCACAAGGGTTAGGGTTAGGGTTAAATTTAAAAACTGTACTTTTGAGTTAAAATATATATTTATAATTTTAATAAATGACAAATTAAAAATGCATGAACATTTTTTTTGTATCGAAAAAATATCGAACCGTGACACCAAAGTATCGAACCGAACCGAACCGTGAATTTTGTGTATCGTTGCACCCCTAATATATATATATTAGCTGCCAGCGTGGGGCTTCTGCACAGAGATGTCTTCAGCAATTGAAATGCTCAAAAGGGTTGAGATCAGGTGACTGACTTGGCCATTCAACAATATTCCAATTCTTTCCTTTAATAAACTCCTGTGTTGCTTAGGCTGTATGTTTTGGGTCATTGTCCATCTGTATTATGAAACCCAATCAATTTGACTCCATTTAGCTGGATGTGAGCAGACAGTATGTCTCTGAAAAACTCCGAATTCATTCGGCTGCTTCTGTCCTGTGTCAGACACTAGTGTCCCAGTGCCTTTGGCAGCCATGCACGGCCAAGCCATCATATTGCCTGGATATGCTTTGGATTGTGAGCTGTTCCATGCCCTCTCCATACTCTTTTCTTGCCATCATTCTGTGCTTTTTAGATGTGTTTTAGTAAAATCTAATCTAGCCTTAAAGTTTATGAGTTGCTTGCACCTTCCAGTGAACCCTCTGTATTTACTTTCAAGCACTCTTCTCTTTATGGTAGACTTGGATATTGATATGCCTCCTGGAGAGTGTTGTTCACTTGGTTGGCTGTTGTGAAGGGGTTTCTCTTCACCATGGAAATGATTCTGTGATCACCCACCACTGTTGTCTTCCATGGACATCCAGGTCTTTTTGTGTTGCCGAGTCACCAGTTCACCAGAGTGAAACCTATCTAATGGTAGCTGTGTTTGAAGTGAATGAGTCAGGTTGAAAACAACATCTGGTCCTCAGCAGGGATCATGGTGGAATGTTTTTGTTGAAAACCTTTTGTATGCATCTACATGTTTGTGCAGGTACATGCAATTATGTGGGTCTAATGTGCTTCATCAAGTCTGAATAGCTCAGAAACCTTCTGTAAGCCAATAATTGTTTGAAGCAAAGACTGCTTCTGTATGGGGTTCAGTCATGCTCTGTCTGTCTCGCCCTTTCTCTCTCTCTTGCCCCTCTCTGTTGTGAAACCTAAATATCTCTTTAAAGGGTTGCTTACGAACATAGGAATAATTGTTTTGGGGTTTTTTTCTATCGATTCCTCTATCGAGTCGCAGTTTTCAGTGAGTGTCCATCCCATCTGCCCCCTTCCCCATGTAGTTGTTAGTGTTTATGACACCAACTTCAGTTTATTGTTTAATGTGGTGATTTGTCCAGTGTGATGCAAACTGTGTGTGTTTTACACTGTTGGAATTACAGCTTTTAGAACACAAAACACAAAACAATACTGTCTATTCAAGCAATAAACTTATTTCCACTATGATCTGCCAATAAACTGTTTCCCTGTCTTTTAATTTTATTTATTAGGTTAATGGATGGTAACCTTTAATGTTTAAATGTAAATAGCCAGCAGGACTCCAAGCTCATTCTGTGTGGAAACAGAGTTACATGAACCACAAAACACCTACAGTGGCTTTCAAAAGTATTTGGTCCCCTTGAACTTTCCCACATTTTGTCACATTACAGCCACAAACATGAATCAGTTTTATTGGAATTCCACGTGAAAGACCAACACAAAGTGGTGTACACGTGAGAAGTGGAACGAAAATCATACATGATTCCAAACATTAAAAAAACAAACAAACTGCAAAGTGGGGTGTGCGTAATTATTCAGCCCCCTTTGGTCTGAGTGCAGTCAGTTGCCCATAGACATTGCCTGATGAGTGCTAATGACTAAATAGAGTGCACCTGTGTGTGATCTAATGTCAGTACAAATACAGCTGCCCTGTGACGGCCTCAGAGGTTGTCTAAGAGAATATTAGGAGCAACAACACCATGAAGTCCAAAGAACACACCAGACAGGTCAGGGATAAAGTTATTGAGAAATGTAAAGCAGGCTTAGGCTACAACAAGATTTCCCAAGCCTTGAACATCCCACGGAGCACTGTTCAAGCGATCGTTCAGAAATGGAAGGCGTACGGCACAACTGTAAACCTACCAAGACAAGGCCGTCCACCTAAACTCACAGGCCGAACAAGGAGAGCGCTGATCAGAAATGCAGCCAAGAGGCCCATGGTGACTCTGGACGAGCTGCAGAGATCTACAGCTCAGGTGGGGGAATCTGTCCATAGGACAACTATTAGTCGTGCACTGCACAAAGTTGGCCTTTATGGAAGAGTGGCAAGAAGAAAGCCATTGTTAACAGAAAACCATAAGAAGTGCCGTTTGCAGTTTGCCACAAGCCATGTGGGGGACACAGCAAACATGTGGAAGAAGGTGCTCTGGTCAGATGAGACCAAAGTGGAACTTTTTGGCCAAAATACAAAACGCTATGTGTGGCGGAAAACTAACACTGCACATCACTCTGAACACACCATACTGTCAAATATGGTGGCGGCAGCATCATGCTCTGGGGATGCTTCTCTTCAGCAGGGACAGGGAAGCTGGTCAGAGTTGATGGGAAGATGGATGGAGCCAAATACAGGGCAATCTTGGAAGAAAACCTCTTGGAGTCTGCAAAAGACTTGAGACTGGGGCAGAGGTTCACCTTCCAGCAGGACAACGACCCTAAACATAAAGCCAGGGCAACAATGGAACGGTTTAAAACAAAACATATCCATGTGTTAGAATGGCCCAGTCAAAGTCCAGATCTAAATCCAATCGAGAACCTGTGGCAAGATCTGAAAACTGCTGTTCACAAACGCAAAAGGTGGTTCTACAAAGTATTGACTCAGGGGGCTGAATAATTACACACACCCCACTTTGCAGTTATTTATTTGTAAAAAATGTTTGGAATCATGTGTGATTTTTGTTCCACTTCTCACGTGTACACCACTTTGTGTTGGTCTTTCATGTGGAATTCCAATAAAATTGATTCATGTTTGTGGCTGTAATGTGACAAAATGTGGGAAAGTTCAAGGGGGTCGAATACTTTTGCAAGCCACTGTATTTTTAGAGTGAGCATGCACAGACCCTGAAGGTGAAAGCCTAGCCTAATAGAAACTTCAGATAACTTCCGTCATGATACCCATTATCTCCAACTGGGCTTTTAGGTTTTGTCGAGCCACTTAAGGCAAAAAGACCCCTCTATTATACTGAGAAAGTTATGTTTACAATATGTTTAAATTCTACTGTATGTTTACAGTAAAAGCTAGCATCATATTTTATTGCCTAAAGTGGTGCAGTCATTTAGAAATCAATATAAAGAAGGTTACCATTTAAAACAAGAATATAAAAATAATAAACAACATGCAGGATTTGAAGCAGATTTCAAAATAGAAAGTGAAAATGTATACATTTTAATTTAAATGTACTGGAACTGGATTTGTCACCTGGTCATCGGAGATGGCTACTGTGTTCTTGAAGATGATCCACTCAACAATCTCGCTGCAAGGTGGCGTAGTCAGAGAGCCATTATAGATAAAGTATTTTTCAGTGGAGTTTGGCAGAAGACCTTGCAGGGTGAAGGGTGAAACCCTGGCACTCTTTCCTGGACAGTAAACAAGACAGCTTAAAAACACACAACACAAGAAAAGGTAAGAGAAAACACAAAAAACCACCTGCTGTACCATATCTGCTCACACTGTTGATGCCTTCTATTATAGCAGCGTAGTTCATGTTGTCTTCAGTGCTTATCTGTGAAAAGGAAAACATAATTACTTCAGATAAATCACACATATACATACAGGTTCTAAATGAATATCTTAAAATAGCTTTACTAACAAATATAACAACACTAATACCATTGGAAAAAAAAACAGAAAATAAACAGGACAGCCAGTGTACTGTAAAACTATAAGTTCCTATGACTGAAACTTTGTAAGTTAACAAAGTAATAAAATATGAAGGAATAAATAAAACAAACAACGTACAACCCTTTCCTCTCAAAATTATAAACATAACATCATGTCATGGATTTTATGTTTTAGATATAGGTTCTGCTAAAGATATGTATGATCTTGCACTGTTAAATGCTCCATTTATTATTTTACCATAAAGTTAAGAAAAACAAAAGGAACACAAAGGGAATATTAAACAAGACTATAGGACATATTCAAAACCAGAACTTTCATGGTTACACTGCTTTCACCAACAAAGCGTTCACATTTTTGGAATTTTGAGAGAAAAAAAAAGAAAACGATGAGAAGAAGATTATTTATGACCCAGTTACTGCCAAAGTTGCTGGCAAGAAACAAAACTGGTAGTTAACTGGTAGTTTTTATGCCCAAGCTTTAGCTGGAAAGACACACAGATATTCCCTGCTGTTTCACATGAGGCATTCGTCTTAGATTTGTTCCAACCTGACCTTTCACAGTTCTAACATGCCAACATGGCCAGAGGCAACATGACTGCACAAAGCAGACTGCATGTTAAGAAAAAGTATTTACTATGCTCAGTATGAACCCTGACACTGAACATAAGCACACAGACAAGAACACAGCAATGATCATAAACCAACAATAAAAATAAACCTTCAGTCTAATGATTGAACATTACTATTCAATTCAATGTTATTTATATAGTGGCAAATCACAACAACAATTTCCTCAAAGCATTTTGTATTGTAAGGTAAAGACCCTACAATAATATAAAGAATCAAACGACCCTCTGTGTGCAAAGCAAAGAAAACCCCAGCGGTCATATGACCCCCTATGAACAAGTGCTTTGGTGGAAGTGAGAAGGAAAAACTTCTCAACACAACTTTTAACAGTAAGAAACCTACAACAGATCCAGGCTCAGGATGATCATCTGCTGTGGCTGGATGGGGTTAGGGTAGGAAGACAGGACAAAGCCACGATACTACATACACTGGCAGTATCACTTTGAACATCTGTTTACCTGTTGTGAATTAAAAAGCCCCCAATCAGCTCTTTTCAACAGAGGAGTAGCGGCTCCATGCTAAGTTCCTCAATGATTGCAGTAACTTATTCAAGCTTAACTTTTATTTTATTTTAATTATTGTAATACCTTTCTTCTTCTATTGTCACGCATGCATTGAATAGCTTTTTGAATTTCAATGCTTTACTCTTTAAGCACACAAGTCATACCTGTTCTCAGCACATAACAATATGCCTTGTAGTGAACACATGCACACACCACAAACCTCAAATAGAACAGCGAGTGCTGTGATTCTGCCTCCAGCCTTGATGCTTTCATCCAAAGAATCAAATCGAAGTGGGTCATAACAGTATATTTGCATCTACAGGAGTAAACAGAAAAAAATAAACACCAACAAGTTGAGTCTATCAGTCCAGTGAGATTGTTTAATTCAGACACTGAATTTCTTTTTGTAAAGGTCCTTTTTAAAAATATGAAATGATTTTGTTTTAAATTAGGATGATATTTTATTGTTGCTTTATAAGAATTCTGGTTATAATGTTATATAATATTATAACATTATTTTTTATCATATTTAAGTAAATGCCTTGAGATGCATCATGTCAAGTAGTAAACAAAACAATACAAGAAATAATATAAAACTAAATTAAGTAGAGCAAATAAAATGAAAATAAAATTATAAAAATGGAACAAAGGTTGCAGAGGTAAAACAAAAAATAGTAAATAATACTAATTAATCTATCATTAAATAAAGACAGAACAAAACTGTGATGAAAACACAATAATAAAGACAGCTAATGATATTTAGATTGATCTTAGAGTTTAACATAGCTGAATGCTTCATTTCTGGACAGAGCTGAACTTATAGATATAGTTTAAATTCTCCTGATCATAACAGATGAATTTGAGTCTACATAAGCTGACTCACCTCTAGAGGGTATTTGACACCATTCAGACTATGTTCTGACCCCTCTGAAGAAGCATTGCAGCACCCCCAGTGGAAAGTGATGCACCCCACCTTGACCTTTGACCTGAGACCTGCTCCACTGACATAGAAGTCACCATCCACATTGACGGTCACTAACAGAAAAGATATGTGAGAAAAAATGGCACGTGTGAGACTGAGTTTTCTTTATTTTATAATTGCTATTAAAAGGCTACATTGAGACTAATGTATAAAGAGAGATGCCATTTGTACAACAGCTTGCGTGACCCAAACTGGGTCGGGCAAAAGCATACTAGTAAGTCTACAACAGAGTAGCGCTGTGCGATATGACCAAAATCTCATATCCCAATATAAGACATTTATTGTCATGACAACGATATATATGACAAAAATTTTACATTTTCTGTAAATTCTGTGAATCTTGGGCAACTCGACTTGCGTGAAGTGTTTTCAGGTGGGCGTCGTACACTTGGAGTTGAGTGTTTTGACTGATGCGTGAAACTGTACATTTTTAGACACAAGTTGTAACGGACAGAATTTTCTTTGTGATTATTTATTACACAGGGAAAAGCCTGTTCTAACGTTTGAGTCTAAGGTTTATTTTTAGCACATGATGGCTTTTTTTTTTGCTTTTCATCCATAAACTCTCTCCATACTCTTTCACACTATTCTTGCGTAGGTGGTAGAAGAGGTTTGCCGTGTTTGAGTCTGAGGTGGGGACCGGTTTCATGCATAATTTGCATAGTACAGTTTTCTGGTCCGTGTCAGACTTTTCAAAACCAAACCATGTCAATGCTACAGAGGGAGCCCCTCGTTTAGAAATAAGGTCCTCGATTTGTTTTGAATGGTCCTTCTGCTTGTCATCATTTCAGTTTATTTTGAAAATCTCAACAGGATCTTCAGCTTCATTGTGAAAGGTTTATGTGGAAAATAAACAAGCCAAAGGTGGAGCCACACGATGGGTTTACCATCATTGTTGCTAATGACAATGTGTAAAAACAGTCGCGTAGTGTGGTTATTTTAAATATAAGAGAAAGAGAGAACTTTAAGAAATTAATATTACCACTACAGTGACCATCAAAACGCTGAAAAAATATTCCCTTAAATTGTTTATTTTGCGACACCACGAAACAAACGATAACGTAATACGAAACCGATATATATCATTATATCGAACAACCCTACAACAGAATGGCAAAAAGAAAAGAAACAAGATGTTGCAGTGGCAATGACTGTAGATCTGCTTCAAGTTTTTGATATCCCAGATTTTTCAGTTTTATTCTTTGCCTACTGCATTGAAGACTCAACCACAACACAGTGAAAATGTCCTGAAAACAATGGATTAGAAACATACAGAATATCAAAAGATGATCTTCTCTATTTAATACTCTAGCAGCACCTGCACTCTACCATAAAACAGACCTGAATAAAAGTCGCCTTTTCTTTAACTTGCTAAAAAGATACGCTCAAGAATCGAAACTTACTTTGAATGGATCACAAAAGTGGTCATGTTTTCATCGTGTTGCCACGGTCATGTAATTATGGTTTTGTTGTGATAATACCTTATTTACTGTGAACTGATGATATTAAGCCTGTTTTAAGTCACCGATTATTGAACACATGAAGAAAAGTCCCTTTGATATGTTTTGGTAACTGTGATCTCTCTTTGTTTGCCTCCCTTTGTGCCATTTAATCCATGTAAGTTTAAGCCTGTTACGTTTTTTTGTCTTGGCAAAAATCTAATTTCCCCGTTAAGGTAAGGAAAATATTAGCTCAACCTGTTGCTAATTCATTCTTGTTGACTTGTACAAGTATACAGTTTTTTTTTCTTTTTATTAGCCTGTCCTAATTTTTTAAAAATTCACATTTTTATATCTAAATTTCAGCTTGTGGACTTAAGAAGTCAGAAATGAATGAATCTTTCAACCACAAAAAGACATTGTTCTGTTCAGTGATGGAAGTAAATAATTACTTTAAAAATGAGAATGTGCTTTACTATTTTCTACTTGTTTGTAAAAGACAATTTGAAATTTAATGGATAACAATAATTATAATGTAGCAATAAATATATAATTTTGAGCTTGCACATACAGGTGACCCTTACAGAAACCAAAAAATTATATAGTAGTTATAGTGCCAATCTCTTAATTTATAGGAGCTATGACTTAAAAATTACATTGGCTGGTGCTCTAATAAATGCTGTTAATATATTCCAAGATTTCAATTTTATTGTCTGAGGAGGAAAAAAAATCAGTTGCTAGGCTCAAAAGGAGTCCTCCACTGGCGATCATAATGTGTGTAAAATGTCTATTTTATTCCATACAGTAGTTGAGATATAAGTATATGTGAATATGTAGAACTGACCAAACTAGATCAAAATTCTCATTGTTCTAGAAAACAACAACAACAACAACAAAAAAAAAACAATCCAAAGCATTACTGTTATTACCAGTCTTGCCATCGTTCTTGATTGTTGTTCTGTTAGTTGTCAGATTCTCCCAGCCATCAAAGCTCAACTTCTGGTACTGTAGTTTCACCTGGGCCAGGTTCTGTTCTATGTTGATGGGAGACTGCTTGGCGTTGCTGCAGGATGGAAACTTCTTGGCCCAGTTGTTCTGGTTTAATGTTCCTGGAGTGTGTATATAGACAATTAGTGTTCAGATAAATCATTTTGGGGCGGTGTAGATCTTGGTGGAAAGACAACCAAATAATAATCAAACCCAAAATAAATTTTAAAAAATAGTGAAAAGTGAAAGTTGTTACTTTCAATAATTTTCAGTTGAGTAGGTGACTCTCTCGAGTTCAGGGGTGTCACAAAAGTAAGGCCTGGGGCCCAGAATTGGCCCTGCCCACTGGACAGCTTCAAAAATGTGAAGGAGGGCATAGAGTTTAAACCTTTAATTAGATTTTCAGACATTTCAAGCTTTTTCTATTAATAAAGACCTCTTCCATGTCCATTCATACTACACCAAAGTAATTAACTAATAGATAAACATTTAAATGACAGAATAAATTCCTGTTTTCCTCCATCTAATATAGAAATGTCTACAAAAAATACAATACAAACTCCAATACAAAAAAATTGACATTTTACCATTTTGTGAATTCATGTAAACTTTGTACCTTATCATTAGAGTTAATCTGGGAAATGAATTACAATGACTTTTTCTGAAATTTGCAATATGATAACAAATCTTGCACTTAATAAGTAAAGAAGTTTTGTGGTTGATTAAATACGTGAAGCACTTCTCATTTCTCTGCTGATTTTTGTAGAAGTTAAGTTAAACCAGTGAGCGCACTGTTGGAAAAACAAAGATAAATGAATGGAGAAACAAAATAAATGCAAATGCTTAAGCAGAGCTCAAGACTTAAAATGTTTTTTCTTTAATATTACGTGAGCCACATGCTGCTATAGAACAGACAGTATACACATCTGTAACATTTCTGGACAAAAGCAGTGTTAAATGGCAAATGGACTCATTCTAATATAGCGCTTTTCTACTCTCTTGAAGCACTCAAAACGCTTCGCACAATACCTCATTCACCTCATTCACCCATTCACACAAGCACTTTTCCGTATGGTTTTACATAAGTGCTTTCTATCTGACATTCACACACATTACACATTACACATACTCTGATGGATGCTTCAGAGAGCAACTTGAGGTTCGAATCTTGCCCAAGGATATTTGGCATGCAGACTGGAGCAGCCAGGGATCAAACCACCAACCTTCTGACCCATTCTACCTCCTGAGCCACCCCAGTGTTCATCACAGCATCATCAAAACATTGTATGATATAGAATCTTTTGGAAAAGAAGGGACTTCTATACACATTGTTTCCCTCAGAAATCTGACCCTAAAAACTATGTCAGGGTGTTATTACACAATAGCAATGTGTTTTCTTGTTTTTGGTTTGTTCTGTGTCATCTGAGCAGTATGAAAAGATCTGGATAGACCACAGGGTGTAAAACCTTTGGTGATACTAGCTACTGTACATCAACTCAGATTAGCTCACCTTTACTTATAAAGCTAAGGTACTTAACCACAGGGAAAATAGTACCAACTGGTAAATATTGGGTTGGAACTGGGGGAATATTGCTGCCAGCGGAACTGGTACAAAGTGGATAAAATGAAATAAAACAGTTCAAATGTGTTCAGCGTTTCAATAGGGCAATGATACACAACACAGATCAAAGCTGGTTGTGGAAAGGATAAAACAGACCGACATTTTTCCAAAGTGATTACCTCAAACCTGCCAAAACCAATAACTTTTAAAGTCAGCAGAAAAATTATGCTAAAAGCTTGTGTGCTTACCAAAGGTGTCTGGTCAAGGGACATTATGCTAAGGGACATTTAAACATAGATTAAACATACGCAAATGATGTGTACTTTATCCATATATACTAGTGCTGTCAACGTTAATCTCGTTAAAATGACGTTAATGCCATAACCGCATTAACGCGGCAAATCTCCGTTAGCAAGTTAGCGTGGATCGCCCCGTGCGTGGGGATGCAAGGTGTTTATGCACCGTGCACGTTTTACAAAAATTAAAAGAACACTTTTTAATCATAGTATAGCATCAAGTCAGTTAAACTTCTGTGATATTGAAGTTTAACTGACTTGTAACATTGATCTCGTCAGTTAAGTAGGACAGCGGTCTCCAACCTTTTTTGCGCCACGGACCGGTTTATGCCCGACAATATTTTCATGGACCGGCCTTTAAGGTGTCGCGGATACATACAACAAAATAAAACTAGTACCGGTACCGAAAAAAAAGAAGATTTATTCATAACACACGTGAAAAGACCCAGGAAAACAGAGTTAATGATAAAAACGATAACAAAATAACGCTGAAAACCAATAAAAACCCTGAAAACCATACATTTCACACCTGAGCCTCAACTCTCGCGGCCCGGTACCAAACGACGCACGGACCGGTACCGGTCCGAGGCCCGGGGGTTGGGGACTGCTGAAGTAGCTGACCAGATTAGGTTGTTAATCAGTTTCAGACCAGTGTCTAATATAACTTTGTTCCTTTATGGCTTTGCTTAGCATAGAACTCACTAGAACATCCTTTTGCCACTGCTCAGTAACAAAAATAGTTATGAACCCCTAAAATGAAACCCAGGAAGTGGTTACAGGAAGAGGGTGATAGATTGTCTGAAACAGTTAGAACAAGACAACACTAACTGGACATCATACCCAGGGCTATACCCAGGGGAATCTACACCAAGTCTGTATGGTTTACAGAAGATTGGTAAAAAGTGCACACCTTTAAAACCAATTGTCTGTATAATCAACTATGTCACCTATGACATCTTAAAATCTTTTGTCTTTGATTCTCAACCCCTTGGTAGGCAGCTCTGGACACCACATCCAGAACATTTTGGATTTTGTTGAGAAGGTGCGAGATGTCATTACAGGAGCAGATGAAACAATGGCCTTATATGATGTTACATGTGTCTTTATTTGTATTCCAGTCACGGAAGCGTTGGAGGTAGTTTGTAAGAGATTACAGGATGACCTCATCCTCTGCAACAGGACTACTCTCAGCATCGACCAAGTGTGTTTACCTTTGGAACTGTCTTCATTACACATATTTTACATACAAGGGTCAGTACTACACACAGAAACATGGGTGTGCCATGGGCTCCCCAATTTCTCCCATTGTGGCCGACTTGTACATGGAAGAAATTGAAAAGATGGCTCTCATCCTACCCCGGAACATCACCAAGTCATTGTTTCAGGTTTGCGAATGTCAACTCTGTGGGAAGCCAGACAGAAGACTGAAAGTGATGCTTGTGATGTGTCAAAGGTGTAGGAATTATTGACAAAGTATTTACAGAACACCATTATATAAACAATTCTCTTCTTTGTATTTCCTGAACTTTATGACAATGTTAAAATGAGGGTTTTTTGCTTTTCTTATTAAATGCTTGATGTTCCACAGCCACGCTTCATTTGTATTACATTGAAACTATCGCCACCTCTTAAAGATCGTGAAGCAAGAGCTTTCTACAGAGAAGAAGCAACACGCCATCTCAGCCAGTCTCTAAAACTTTCTTAGTGAATGCTATTGATGTTTTTTGTCTTTTAATACAATTAAATACGAAATATTTATAAAATATTTGGAATATACTGTATATATTCATTGATCCTGAGATTACTGTTAAAATCCTGTTTATAAAAGTATGCAGTCCAGAGTATGTTACTAAAATGATTGTTAAGACATCTGCCCAATTTGTGACATCATTTTGAATTCATAACAAAGACCAACTTAAAAATATGGAGAAGTCATTTCCACTTTAGAGAATGATCGGAGAAGTCAGAACATGCTTGTTTAATTCATTTGTGTTTGCTCAGTCAGAGAAGCAGTTTTCAGCACAGTTCACGTTCATGAAAACTCCAACATCAGAATATCACTCCTTTTATCTTGGGGTAACTGTGAGAGCATTGTATTCTCCTCTTTGAAACAAATTTAGATTTTTTGTTGAAACTGACCCCTTTTTTTTCAACAAAAACTGAATATCAAGTAGGAAAACCTTACATTTATCAATCTAACAGTTGTCTATCATTTATATAGCCACTACCAGAACCACTGTCCACAATAAAAATACAAAGATCCATGAGTACATCAGATGTCATCAAACTGATGTACTTATGTACTTAGTGAATCCATCAGGGATTCAGAAACCTGAGAAAAAAAGAGGAGCAAGAAAGGGAAGCATCGTGGAAGTATGTCTGCATAGGTTCTCATTTATCCAGATCATAGTAGTTTAAGAAGCGTGGAAAGAAAGTGATTGGAGTTAGTGAAGTTTTGATGAAGACACTGCACCTCTCATCCCAGAGGCTTGTTTAGTTCTAAAACCAAGTGTTTTAAGATGCTTAAGCAAAGATAAGTTGTAAAGATAGATGTAGCAATAGCAAAGCGACAACAATACCAATAAGTAGGAACATAAGGAAGGAAGGGTCAAGAGCCGGAAGAGGAGCTAGAAAAGATGTGGAAGATGAAAGCAACAGTGGTCTCTGAGGTAATTGGAACACTCAGGGCAGTAACATCCACCCCCCCACCCAAACTTTGTTTGGCTCCAGTAGATTCTAGGAATGTCATCTGAGATCTCTGCAGTCTTATCTGAGGTCTAAAAGAGCATAGTCCTAGGAACATAGTTCTAAATACTCCTGCATATATAGTGGTTCATCCAGTGGTTCTATCCAATCACCCAAAATCTCAAAATATGACGATGACGATTTTGCACGATTTTGCATAAAATGAGAATCACGATTTTTTGGCTTAGAATTGAGATCACGATTCTCTCACGATTTTCTTTTCCAGTATAAATATTTATTGCACTTATTAGCTGCACATCAACTTCGTAACAGTTGAGACTGAACATAAAAACAATAAATAAACATAAAAACAACAAATGTCTCACGCTTTGTTGTTGCCGCAAAATGTTGTACTGCTTGAAATTCCGTCTCCACCGTTGCTCGACACTGCGTGTATAGAGCAGGTAGTGCAACAATAGAAAAATAGTTGCGGGACGGCACTGTGTAGCGTTTGTCTAGGGTGTTGATCATTTTCCTAAATCCCTCGTTTTGCACAGTGTTGATGGGAGCCATATCTTTGGTCAGGTGATAAGTGATAGCCTCCGTAATTTCTTTGTGCCTGCGGGAGTTCGACGGGTAAAGGGAAGCGCTGTATAAGGTTCCCGTTATTGATGTTTGGGTGGTTGACCGGGACGGATTTTCTCCTGTCATTTTCTCGTCATCCCTGACGTGCTCAACGTTGTTTTTTCCCTGCTAATTTTAGCATCACACGGCACAGCTTCTGTATCACGTGGTATAAGGCTCCGCCCTTGTCATTTGTTGAGCAGGAAGAGTGAGCGCTTGTTTTCATGCAGATTACGTCCCGGATCAAAATGCGGTACAGTCGTCGTCATCTTTTTTCTTTTTCTTTTTGTAAATCGTTGTCATTTGGAAATGAGATCGCTCATAAGTATGAATCGAGATCGCGATTTTCTAACGATTAATCGTGCAGCTCTAATGGTGACAGAAGAAAAGTCAGTTTATCACCAGTTTTTCCTTTTCCCCCCTTTCTTTTTTGGAAACATGAATCTTTCAAAACAAAAACTGGCAGTCTGATAGGCCCGTATTTGATCATTAAGAACACATAAAGGGAAGAAACCTCTCGCCTAAAAATCAAGTTTCAAGATTAATGTAACAGCAGCTAAAGGGCAATGCAGTCTGTATTGTTGGTAGTGATGTCCAGTACTGGGTGTGGAAGTCTTTTAGATTTATCTTTCTGCTCTTTGTTCCTTTACATGCCACTGAGACTCTTTATTTTAGCTAGAGCTTCTATACCTACCATACTCTTTTGGTGTTTGCTTAATGCATAACAGCATGAATAGGCTTGCCACAAACTTTAAACAAATAAAACAAATAAAATGTATTGCCAACTACTGCACAAGTAAGAGACAAAAACAAAATAAAACAAAACAACCCCCCCCCCCCCCCCCCCCAAAAAAAAAAAAAACAAAAAACAAAAAAAACAAACATACAAGACCTGGAGCACGAAGAATGTGAAAAAACACAGACACATAAATCAACAATTTTCCAATAGTATGTGTGAGAGAAAGGACAGCGTGAGAAGGAGATGGGGAGAGAGTGTATGAGTCAGGCATTCTCACACGCAGTCACTGTGTCTTTGTCACAAATGTACTTGATAATTAGGGTAACTGCAATGATGCCCCCCAGAAGCCTGAAGGCAGACAGCTCCCAAAAGTACACACGACCTGGTCACCATGTCCCACTTGGGCCAAGGCCCAGCAAGCCCCAGACCTAGACCCCACCATGCACACACACACGCTCATACACTTCGTTCACTCGCTCTCACCTACCAACTGATGACATACAGAGAGACAAAGACACGTGCAAACACCCCCCCCCTTGGTGTTGGTGAGCAGATGTCGCCCTAAACCACCACAAACTGCTTGTTGCCCCTGATCTGAGGCAGAGTGTGTGAAACAGGGGTGTAGGAAGATGTCCCCCTTCCTGCACCCCTGTGTGTAATTAAAAAAGGAGGACGGGGGGGGCATAAGGCGCATCCGTGTATTCATGAATATCCGTTACACAGGGGGCCCTTTCATGGCCTTACACACTAACCTACGCAATCCACGACACCCCTTCAAGACTACGTGTGTGAGTGATGTGTTGTATGAGGGAGTGTGGAGGAGGGAAGGATGGGACAGGTAAAACCAAGAGGTTGAGGACTACCCCCGGAAGGAGGGTAATCCTCTACCTCCTGTGGCTCAGTAGGCACCCCCATCTCCCACAACCTGCCATGGGTTAGGAAAAGGTTGGTCCAGGGCCAGCAATATCAATGCCCCAGAACACCACCGTGTTCGGGGTATCACCTATTCCCCCACCACAAAAAGTGGATTGGAGTTTGCAGACGAGTCCCAAGACTTCACCAAGCATCCACTCAGTTTCAAAAGACCCACACTAATAATATATATACTCAAGAGTCTTACCAAACAGCAGTGTACACAAACACATAACAAAATGAAGACCTCCCAAATCTGTTGACACCATGTAGCTCTATTAATTCAGGAACGTTCTGAATGCACAGAAGTTGCTTCAGCATTTTCGTTTTGTTACCTGTGATTGTTGACTCACCTGCGTACGACCAGTCAATGTCTTCTGAAAATTTGCGCTGATTCCTGTATCCATATCCTTCAGCTGCAAGACAGAAACAAATGGTCACCAACACATGTTCCACATAGAGTATTCAGTTTCTTTATCTATAAATAGTAGAACTATTTACATAAATTATTTAACATATCCAAGTTAACTACAATAACAGTGGGTATTTTATTTGGAGATTAAGTATCGGAATTTCAGGAGCGGGGCCACACCTCCAAACACGCTCCTTCCGGTTGTCATCTATATAGGTTCGCCCAGTTCTGCAAGCTGTTCATTCTCGTTTACGTGCCTCACCCTACCTCCGAGTTTCAATTCTTTAACTTCTTCTCTTCTATTTAGTTCATGGGGATCTTTTTGTTTGTTTGTTTGTTTGTTTGTTTGTTTGTTTGTTTGTTTGTTTGTTTGTTTTTAAATACACAGATGTGACAGATTTGACTTGGGCACGCAGTCTAAGTATATTCTGCAAGATATTTGAGTAATTATTCATTTTTAGCTTATTTTTTTTCATTAATGTATTTTCTCTCTATAGGCCAGGCTGCTGTGAAATGGACTCAAGCTCCACCATCATGGACTGCACCTCGTATCAGGAGTCTTTGCTCTACTTAAGAAAACTGTTACTTTGAGTTGAAGCGTCATTTTAACCAGAACCTTCAGGTGGTGGAGAACTTCATGGATATTATTAAAGTCCTACGGCTGAACAAGAGGTACTGCCACCAAATTAAATTCAAACTGTTGAATGGAGCTCATTTGCAGGACAGGACCTGATAATACTGCTCAGATATATCAGAAAATTTTTGTTGCCACAAATAAAAGGGCTGCTGCCCAAACATAACGCCAGTGTGTGCGTGTGTGTTCTGGGGTGTGTGTCACAGTGCCATTTTTTTGTTAGTGATAAAATTTTGCTACTTTTTTACCCCCATTTTTTTCTTAATAGGGCAGAGATGTGAGCATGAACTTGCTCTATAGTGTGTGGCATATTAATTCGGGAGGGTGGTGAGGTTTCTGGCTGTGCTGCAAGTGAGTAATTGCCAGTCAATGTAAATATTTTAGACAAATAAAAAAATCTTTGCTAAAGATGTAAGCATTTACTATTTGTGGATGAGAGGAAATAAACTTCAAATGGCAGACTTTTGCTGTACATTATACCTCTACAAAAAGATTTTCTTTGGCAAAAGTGGCAGTCTAATGACAGTCTGGTGTTGTGCTCAAGCCAACATGGCACAGTCACAGACAGAAGCCGTGTTAAGATGGAGACACAAGCTAAAATGCTGCCGAGGTCTGGGGTGTGAGGTCTGTGCTGTCAGTAGGGCCAACCCTGACAGGAAATTGTGAGCTCTGTCTCTCTTAAGCTGGAAATGTCAGCCAGACAGTGTAAGTAAGCAGTTCTGACATGTAACACCTGTTTGCTCTGTAACCAGTATATCAACAAGAGCTTATTACAGTCTGTTCCTGTGTATGCAGATGTCTCTGTGCATACATATATACACACTGGCGTCACACTCTCCCTAGCTAACAATCTGTCACGAAAGTGTTAAGAGCACTAAACTTTTCATTTTAGATTAAATTTCAGGTTATCAAAGTTACACTCTAAGCTTAATTCCCAACAAGGCAAAGCTGGGAACCTAGGCCAATGACAAATAATTTGTCTGGATAATTTGATTACGCATACTTTATTTGTTGAGTTTGTAGATTTTTTTAACCTCTCAAATGATTCAAATATACTTTTAAAAATTCTCCGTTTTTGTGTCACAACATATCCACAAGGTTACAATTTCTACATAATAAAGGAATTGCCTGTTTTAAAAAAAACACAACAAAACAAATCATTCAAATTTCATCTTTTGTGTGGCTTGCAATCAGAAACTTAAAAACTTGGATTTTTGTAACATAGACAATTAATAACTAGCATTTAATAACCTGGTACAAGTTCATGTTAGGGACATCTGTTTAAAAATAATCATAAAAAACAACCAATAATCAAAATGTTTGACAATTAATGTGAATAGAATTTAATCAAGAAATAATTATGCTCTCTAGCACTCTTCTTGTAAAATAATAAGACTTTTATTTGCAGTGCATATTAACAGGAACCCAACAACTAAATTGAAGTTTTAAAAGTCACATATACATCTATACACTTTCCCATATTTGCTTTAACTTTGTAATAGTCAAAGCTTGTAAACTCAAATTAAAAATGACAGTTGTCTCTGAATTTACAAACATATCTCAAAGCTGTGAGAATTTGTGCTCTTTTTAAGACATTTTAGCATGTTTAATAGATCAGAAGTAGCATCAGATTCCTTTTTAGTCTATGAGCATGCAAGAGAAAGATTTTTTTTGCAACCATGCCTCAAATTCATTTTTTAAATGGTAGTCTGGTATCACTTTTGCTCTAACTGAAAGCACAAAGTAACCTTATTTTCCAAATTGATTGGGACAGGTGACTGGGATGGATGACATTATGCTAAGTTTGAGGTAATTAGCACATTTACAGTCCATGATGTTCAGGTTTTTTGACAAATCATATTTTCCTTTGTTAAGTAAACTCGGCAAGCAAAGCGCTTGGGAACCTCTGTGGAGGGAGCATAAAATGATGTCACACTACACAATGTGGCTAGTGTTTGTTGCGCTGTTTGGAGAAAATATTCCTGAAGCCATCAATAATGAAGAAAAAAAAGGTTTCTGTTATAGAGCAAAAGGGGATCAAGAGAAAAAAGCTGATTTTAGAAGAACAAAGAAGTGAACATGGGAGGGTGACTGAGTAGGAGAGATGTAATTCAGGTCTTGATGATTGGGGGTGGTGGGTTAACATGCTTACTGGAAAAGAGTGAAGGAGTAGAATAGATTCTATGGAGAATTCTTGCTCAGCGCCTGTACGAAATAGAAAAAGACCACAACTGTGTCACTGTGTTTATTCACCGGAGAGTGGCCGACTCTGTGCTCCGGTCTGTGGGAGCCCCGCAGCCTCCAGCCAGAAGCTGAATAAGAGGATTAGCTAAACCCTGGGAGAGCCAGGACATCTACAGGCTGTGGGGTGAGAACTGGTGCTCATGCCAGAATGTGTAACAACCCCCTCCCCTCTACTTCCACCCGAATCCCTGACCCTCAGCTCTTGATGCCAACGAGGATTTGAGCATGGTGGGGGTGGTATTAGTAATATTTTCATTGGATGAATTACTGGTAAAAATACAGGATGAATTATTTATTTCTATGAAAATCCAATGAAAGAAAAAACAACAGGAAAAAAATTAATTATTTCATACACACAAACACTAACAAACTCTGAATATGATCTCAAACCATTGTAAACGACTGATTACTATATAGCACTTTTTTAATCTACTCAAATAGTACTCAAAGCACTATGCAATACGCCTCATTTCAGTCACCTGTTCACACACATACATAGAAACATCGAAGTTATTTATTGGGAACCAAGCCCCAGTGCATTTGTTGAAGGCACTGAATACCATCATAAAGTGATGACACCACCATGGTTCGGCTCATCTCTGATGGAGATGAGACAGCGTACAGGGCGGAGGTAGAGAACTTGTCCCACTGGTGCTCAGAAAACAACCTGAAGCTGAACGTCCTTAAAACAAAGAATTCCTAATGGACTTCAGGTCTCACCTTGACGGACAACACCAACGTCCTGGTAAAGAAGGACCAGCAACAGCTGCACTTCCTTCGTGTCCTAAGGAAGAATAACCTTAATGAGAAGCTGCTGCTGGCCTTCTAATGTTTCTCAGTGGAGTGTGCTCTCCTACTGCCTGGGTATTTGGTATGGACAGACCACTAATGAGAACAGGAAGACTGCACAGAGGGTAATTAACACCTCCCAAGAAATAATTTGCTGCCCTCTGCTACCCCTGGAGACCTTCGTCAGGAAGGTCTCAGGAAAACCAGTGCCATCACAGGGGACCCCTTGCACCCCGCTCACCACCTGTTTGACCTGCTGCCCAGAAATCCTGCCTCACCAATCTAAGCCATGGTCTGAGTAACCTTTATCACTCAGGCCACTCACACACTGACTCTTCGCGGACCAAGTCTTTCTTTGCACTGCCTCTGAGCACTTTGCAACTGTTTTGTTCTCCAATGTGTGCCTTTGTCTTATTTTTGTATTTTTTTCCTCTTGTTTTGTGTGTATACACACATACATACACACATACATACACACATACATAAGATACAGTCGGTGTGGAGCACCTACAATTTCGTTGTACATGTACAATGACAATAAAGTCCTATTCTATTCTAGAAGCCAGGAGGATAAACCAGCTGCTCTCCATTGAACCATCGAAGGTGTACACTCAGTGGCAGGGAAACTATAACAAACAAGGCTGGAGATGGAGCAATACTGGAGGACTATGTGGGAGAAGGATGTAACCCATAATAACAATGCTGGGTATCTGGTGGTGCTAAGAGCAACCATAGCAACCTCCCTGAACAAGCGTCAACAGTTGCAGATATCCAAAAAAGAATGAAGCATGAAGAGTTGGACAGCACCAGGCCCTGATATGAATCCCACTTACTGGCTAAAGAAGCTAACTAACTAACAATGAATGTCTGGCTGCACAAATTAACCTGCTGCTAACGAATGAGACATACCCAGAATGATTAACTGAAGGCCTGGCAGTCCTGCTTCCCTGGACCTCAAAAGAAGGAGTCCTATCCAACTGCTCTGTCTTGACTGCACTTCTGCGTAAGCGTGAACCAACCCTCAGTCAGAGTATTGACAAAACTGGTTATGGATACAGACTACAGAATAGAGCAATCGTGAACTGAATCCCTTTTTTAAAGAGAGATTATCCCCTTTTCTATTAGTACTGACTCGGATTGACTCGTCACGGTTCACCACGGTTTTCCATTAGGTCATAGTAACTGGTACCAGGCACTTTTTAGTACCTGCTCAGCTAGGGTTCCAATTGATCAAAACAGGTACTAAAATGTGACATCATCAGACTGCATGCCACCAACTGGTGTGTCGCAGTCGTGTCAATAGAAATTACATCGCAGGACGTGCAGATTCATTGCAATGACAACAAGCACGCAAACAAGGTACTACTGGGCTGGAAAGCAAGTCGATGTGAGTCGAGTCACGTAGATCCATGGCAAGTCGACCTGAGTAGGTACTAATGGAAAAGGGACTTTTGATTCAAGCCCCACTCCCAATGTGCTACTCCCCCCTCTTCGGACAAGATTTTGCATTTTCACACTCCTCCCACCAAAGTGAAAAACTTCCTGTGTCGTTCTGGTGCTAAAGACTGTATACCCCAGGGAGCCTAACCATTTTAGACCTGTGTTTTTACTTTTCCCACTTGATGAAGAGTCTGGAGGGGATCAACAACCTCCATTCTCTTGCTGCTGGACCCCTGCTGTTTGCTTACCATCCTGGTGTTGGGGTGGATGATGCAATCCATAGAATTACTTTTTGGCAAGATCACTTTCACAGCTGTAGAGTACTAGAAGCACTGTGACTGCATGGACAATGGACTACCTCATCAAAAGACTACAGTACGTGAGGCTTCAGGTCTGTGTGTCTGAAGTGGTGATATGCAGCATCAGGGGCCCTCAGGGGACGGTCCTCTGTCCCTTCCTTTTTATCCTCTATACTTCGGACTTCAGATACAACACCACAAAATGCCATCTCCAGAAGTTCTCTGATGATCCAGAGTATCGCCTACTTCATCTGGTGTGACCTCACCACCTGCTCATTAACACCAGTAAAATGCTCATTGACAGCATAACTGTGGTTTGGACACTAAAGTACAAATCCATTTACCAAAACAATAAACAGGACTAGTCACATAACACTTATGCTCTGTACAAGGTGGGCCAAAGTTGGCTTCATCAGCTGGGCAGGCTGAGGTCTTTTGGAGTGTGCAGAAGTTTAATAAGGATCTTTAATGACACTATGATGGCTTCTGTTATCTTTTATCTGGTTGTCTGCTAGAGAGGTAGCAGCATGGAGAGGAAAAGGAAACAACTTAATAGATTGTTAAAGAGGGCCAGATTTTTAGCATTTAGTTATAAATATTAAGCAAATAGGTGGTTTAGTATTTTGCACAAGTGTTTCCAGGTAAACATCATACATCGTTTTACACACAAACTGTCCCAACATTTAAAAAAAGTTTAAAAAAAAAAGTATTTCAAAGGCAATAACTGCCCAACTTTTGAGATAAAGCAAATATTTGTTGTCTTATTTACTCAAAATTCTGCCTTTTCTAATGTCTAATAAGTCCTGCAAAACTAAGCACTGAATTACCTTCTTTTGCAGATTTCCTTATTTATAAAGCATGTCTTCTAAGTAGAGGTGTTTTGATTCTAATCTGATTGTACACACACTGACGAAAGAGTTTGTCAAAGGCCCCCAGAGAAGCTCCTTCAACAGAAAAACAACTTAATTAAACACTGGACTTAAATGGATGGAGCAGAATGCCAGCACTGTATCCCAAAGAAACAACAACGAGAAGGGAAGTGTGAGGATGAATGTAAAGCCCTCTTTCTTGGATTAAATACTTTGTCAACTTAATCCTCAGTTGGAGAGTAAATCAATTGAAAATGGTATGCCTAGGGACGTCGGTTAGAGCATGTAGTGAAATCAAAAGACTACTTCATGAATGAATTTGACGATTTTAATGCTGCATCCAAGGCATGTAGTATTTCCAAGTTGCCAACTAGGGAAAATGGGCAGTAAACACTGAAGTAACCCACCAAAAGTAGTAGACCAAGGTTGAATGAGAACCTCATTTTAAGACTGTAAAATATCCACACAGGATAAAAATACTGTTTAAAATACATACATATTTTTATCACTCCCACTGCACTTTATATACATATATAAAAATAAAACTCTTGGTGTATCTTATTGTATATAGTAACAATCTTTATATAGTATATTTTACTATTGTATCGTATAGTATTTTTCTTTGTTGTATACTATTTTAAAAATATTTTTCCGTTTAAATTATTTTTTTTTCCAATAGATCTCAATTGTACCTTGTGTCCCACGTCCCTTGCGATACTGTAACAAGTGAATTTCCCCAATGTGTGATCAAATAAAGTCTATTTCTATACTGCTGAAAGTATTCAATCACTCATCCAAATCATTGAATTCAATAACTTCCACAGCCACGGGTGTATAAAAATCAATCACCTAGGCACGCAGACTCCTTTTACAAACATTTGTGAAAGAATGGGAGGCTTTCAGGAGCTCAGTGTGGCACCATAATAGGATGCCACCTGTGCAACAAGTCCAGTCATTAAATTTCCATTCATCCATCCATCTTCAGCTGAGAGAATCAGAATACTTTATTAATACCTGAGGAAATTATGGAATGCAATCTCTCCACTGTGTCCTAGGTCTGCCCCAGGGCCTCCCTCCTGCGGGACATGCTGGGAACACCTCACCCAGGAGGCATACTAATCAGATTCCTGAACCACCTCGACTGGGTCCTTTTGATGCGCAGATGTCCAGTATGCAGTTTCCACTCACTGATAACTGTGTTATATTTATAAATTGAAAATGAACATTGTGTCTATAGAACACATATAATACTGAAAATACCCATTTTTATATTAATATGCCAACAAAGGCAGCACAACACCAACAAAACAACATTTGACTGAGAAGATATTGTGATAATATCGTTACAGTGAAGAGCAAAGTATCAGGGTTCAATGGACAGGTTTGAATCAGCTTTAGCGTAAAGAGCCATTCAAAAGTATGTCTGCAAAAAAGGAATTTGAAATTTAACATATACAATGGACATATGAATAAAATTTATCTAAGACTGAATGGCCAGCTAACCAAAAGTTATCCATTATTTACGAGACTACATGAATAACATTTATTTTTCCCCTACTCTAAAAAGCTCAGTTCTATCTTGCACTTAATTCCATCTAGAAGTATTTTATTACCGAATTCACATACAGATAAGCTTGTAAATGGTGGCTGTATAATGGGGTATTTATTAGAATAGTGTTTCCCATTTGTAGCATACAGACCACAACTTGAAAAAACATGGGTTCAGTCTCACAGGAAAAAAGATGATTGAGTTTTCTGTCCATAGTGTTCTAAGCAGGGCGTCCTACCCGCTGACCTTCTAAAGATTTCAGTGCCACATCATCTGCAGGGGGCAGCCACAGCCACCCTGCCTGCAAGTTTGCAGCCAAACATCAATTGGTTTTTTACTTGCATATATCCATTGTGATGTGTGTGATCATCATCAATAACACAATCACTGACTCATTAACAGGCGGGCATTTGCTCTCAACACCTTGGACACACATGACTATTTTGAGAGATGACCTAATTTAAATTAGCAGCTAGGGGGCAGACACAGAGGAAATTATGGATTTGTCCTCTCGTAACCTTGACATACTTCTATTTAATTTTCCCTCTTTAGCACTGTCTGGTGATTTCTTATTTACTTGCAATTTCTTAATAATCCTTTTATTTCTCTCCCTCTATTTCTCATGCAAAATCTGTTTCTTATCACAACTTGATCATATATTTGAGCAAAATGATATTCTGGACTCCAATGATTTAAATGACCTTGCAATACTCAATTCCCAGTTATTTATATAGCACCAAATCATTTACCTCAAGGCACTTTATATTATAAGCACTTTCAGAAAGACATCTATTATGATGACATTTATTTGGGATTTAATTTTTTCTCTCTAAATGGCTACTTATCTGAACTGGAGGAGAACAACCATAATTATTTAGATGACTGTAAAACACAAACAAAAATAAGCATTTTTTTTCACATGATGAGATTACCTAGTGCTATGACTTTTGCTCTAGTGGCTCCAAAGAAGTTTGGAGGGGTGGAGTTTACCCCAAACTGTGCTGTAGTGGTACAGAGAATTCTATGTGTATTTATATGGAAACCTACTGCTTACTGTATATAATATGAAGCCATTTCCTTCCTATCCACTCGCGATGGGACTGCAGCCAATCCCAGCTGTCTTAGAGTGAGAGGCGATATTAGTGCTGCTTTGAGAGGTTAATACTAGAGATGGCACAATACCACTTTTTTATGTCTGATACCGATATCATAAATTTGGATATCTGCCGATACTGATATGAATCCAATATAGTGTGTTTTTTAATCAATAAAGCTGTTTTTTAAAATATCTTGCTGCTTTTTGTATAAGTTCATACTCAAGTTAAAAAAAACAAACACTAAAGCTATTCTGTTATAGCTGTATGCAAAAAATACACTGCACCCAAAATATTTCATAGTTCAGCAATACTGATCAATCTAATAAACTTAAACCTACACCATCCTCCCTATACTGGTATTTTAGAGAGTAAGCAACCTAACTAATAGGGCTCTAAAACTCCCAGCAAAGAAAAAAATTAGGGAACCACCCTCCACCTTATGATGCTTAATCGACGTAATCAACTTTAATTTGATGAAGTGTGAAAAAAAATGTACAGAAATAAATTATTTTTCAAGAATAATTAAATAGATTCAACATCTTTCTTCAACAGAATTGCAGACTGCACAGATCGTACCTTCCCAAAGGAAAAAGTACTATAGCTTACTAGGGTATATTAGACTTAATAGTTTCTATATACAGTAATGGACTTCTATACATTTTACATCAGATTAAAACTTTGAGTGTAAGATTCGGATAATTATTTATTAAAAGCTAAACATTTTAAATAAGAATAAGAAATAAAAGTATGTCTTTGTGCCCCCTTTTCCCTGTTTATGCCCTATCAGCCCCCCTGGCTAAACTTTGCTAGATCCGCCCCTGCACAGTTACCAGCCGTCAGCTGCGTAGAAAAGGATCCTGGTGTAGAAAGTAAATAAATTCTAACAACAGATTATCAAGCTTAAACGTGCTGCTGTTGTTCAGCCGCTGGTTTCCTCTTTCTGGCACAAAGTGGGCAATAAACAAACAAGAGAGACGGACTCGCGACAGAAAAGCTGATCAGCTGATCATTGATCGGTTTCATGATTGAAGTAGCAGCAGAAGAGTGAGGGAGAGAGAGGCAGTCGCTCCATATATCGGTTGTTAATCTCTATGCTTTACAAACATTCAGAGATGAACTTACACACTTGCTTTACTTCTCTCTGGGATAACTTCCTCGGAGATGAAATGCCGGGCTGGTAGCGAGTCTGCAAATACACACAGCCGCTCTATCACGTGAGGCATACTGCTCCGACGTACTACGGTTATGGGCCAAGTTATGCCATGTCGCAAATTTTGTGAGGTGCTTTTTTGATATTTAATGGATCGAATTACATTTTTATTTCTCTCCGATATCCGATCGAGTAATTTAAGTCAGTATCGGACCGATACCGATATGTAATATCGGATCGGTCCATCTCTAGTTAATACCTGGTATAGTTGTTACTAGATATATACTCGGTAATGTTAGGTTAGGAACAAAAGAAAGCCACATAATATATTGGAAATAAAATTTATCAAGCCAGAGTTCAAAGAAACAAACTGTCACAGAGGTGTTCTACTGGCTTTAGGTCAGGCAAACACGGGGGCCAGTCAGTGGTATCAGTTCCTTCATCCTCCAGGAACTGCCTGCAAACTCTCTGCACTGAGGGTGAGTATTGTCATGAACCAGGAGGAACTCAAAACCCACTGATCTTTCCAACCAGATACCTAATGGCAGTCAGGGACAGTCAGCCTGTAGAGGTCTGTGCATCCCTCCCCAGACCATCACTGACCCGCCACCAAGCCAGTCATGCTTAATAATGTAATTTTCTCCATACTGTTTCAGGTCTGTCACATGTGCTTAAGCTGAACTTGCTCTCATTTATAAAAACTGTAAAGCACAGGGACAACCAGAGGACACTGGGCTCTCAGACCACCTTCACGAAGCCTGTTTCCAATTGTTTGGTCAGAGACAATCACACCAGTGGCCTGCTGGAGTTCATTTTGTAGGGCTCTGACAATCTGCTTTTTCATTGCACAAAGGAGCAAGTGGTGTAGTGGTACCAGTGGTCTTGCTGATGGGTTAAGGACCTTCTACAGCCCTGACAAGCTCTCCTAGAGCGCCTGTCTCCTGGAATCTCTTCCATGCTCTTGATACTGTGTTGGGACGAAACAGCAAACCTTTTGGCAATGGACTTTGACTGCCTGTGCAACCTCTGTAGGGTCCAGTATCACCTCATGCTACCACTGGTGACACCGACCCTAGCCAAATACAAAACTAGTTTTGAACAAACAAAAAAAAATGTCAGAAAAGATAAAAAAGGGCAGCTGAAACTGATTAGCAGCCACCTCTGTTACTTAACGAACCAGATCAATATCCAAAACGTTTGTGGGACAGTGGCCAACCATTTGAGAGAACATCTTTTTAACCGGGGATGCTTCAATAGGAGCTTGACCCAAGCTGAAAAGAGCTCTATCCCAAACAGAGAAGGAGATCAACCCACACTCAGCTATGTGGTCCCAGTGAGAGCCACTTCAAGGTTCCAGTTCCACAGCTCCAACCCAGGTTTTCTGGGATCCAATGGTCAACTACATTGCCCTGTCGGAGGAGGAGGCCCATAGAAAGGAAAAACGGCTTCTCAAAGTTTACGATGAATGGTAAAAACAAGTATGTACAACATGTGAACCAATACAATTCAACGAGTGGAAAGCTTCCTTTACTGCACATCTCCCCTGTTAACAAACTGCACTACTTAAAGAAATACATAGGAGGTCCAGCTTGACAAACGCTTGATGATCTTCTACAGAAATGACAGTCAAGCATACAGGGATGCATGTACTAGAGCAGGGCGATATGACCAAAAACATTATACCCGTATTACCGTGAACGGTATGATATGGCCCAGCCCTAGCATGTACAACATCCATTTGATGTACAGAAAGCATTCAGAGAAAGTCTGGCAAATTGGCCAAAGATCCAAACAAATGACTCCACAGGATTCAGGGGAAGGTTTAAATATTCTCGACGATTGTGAGGAGAACCAAAAACTTGTTCAAATGATACCAAACTGGGCAGCTGCAAGGTGAAATCGTCAAGCTACTCAGTTTATGAAAGAAAGTGGGAAGTTTCCAGTTTTAAAGGACTTTGCCAAGTTCATGTCTTCTGAAGCCAAGATCATGTGCAACCTGATCACATCATTTCAGGCTCTCCACTCTGCACAACTTCAACTATGACAATGGTAAATGAGCAACAAACCAGCCACAAATTCAGATCAACACAGAATAGGCTGCAACCACCAGACTGTGAAGTTGTCCTTTTAATTGGCTAGAGTTGCTCTCAGGAATAAGCTAAGCTCCTCCAAAGCAAGTAATCTTAGGAGGAGAGAATGAACCTTATGCAGTTCGCACAGCATTGGACTGGAGAATTGCACGCCTGGCATTGTCTTACGATGACTCTTCTAGTATGTCTACTCTGTGTCAGAGTTGCAGTTAAAGAGCTCCCACTAGTGACTCCAGCTGATGCAATCAAGGTTATTGAGTCTGACTTTAAGGACGATAACAAGGATAACAGGTCAGTGTCTCAAGATGACATTCTCTTTCTTAACATGTTAAAAGGAAGGGATTTACAAAAACACTGAAGGACATTATGAAATGCCACTTCCATTTAAGGAGAGACCCTTCTTACCAGACAATAAGCAAATGGCCACTGTGCGGCTTCAAAGCCTCAAACCAAACTGTACCCAATGTACAAGGAACAACATATAAAGTTTGATTGAAATCGTAGAAAAGGGTGATGCAGAGGAAGTGCACAGTGAAGCAAAAGAAGGAGAAAAGTGGTATATTCCTCACCGCAGGATATATCATCCCCAAAAACCAGACAAACTCAGAGTAGTATTTGATGCCTCATATTGATGCAGACAATCAGGTTTCATTTTCGCCCCAACAATAACGTGCTACAAGACAAGGCATCCCGTCTATGGCTGAATCCCTTTACGGCCCATTGAGATTCATCTCCCCTTTTCTACTTACAGGCAAAAGAGTGCTTCAAGAGACATGCAAACAAGGCACAAGCTGGGATGATCCACTTCCCAGTGAATTAAGGCCAATGTGGAATAACTACAATAGCAACTTAGACAACATAGAGAAAATCATAATATCACACTGTTATGTTCCTAAAGACTTTGACCAAATTGTAAAAACAGAGTTGCATGGCTTTTCTGACACAAGTTTATATTCTTACTGTCACTGTTCGTATTTAAGACACGTAAACAAAGATGATAAAGTGCATTGTGCTTTACAGCAAAGACCAGAGTTGCTCCTATTAAGATAACAACAATACCAAGACTCAAACTGACCGCTGCTGTTCTCTCCATTACTGTAAGTAACATGTTAAAAGGTGAGCTTGGATTGACATTGGAAAAGGAGGCAGCACTTGTCGGCCGCATTTGGAGGAGTCTACAAATTTGGACAGCCTTCGTCGCGACACTGTGACGTAATCGGCCAACAAATGCGGCCTCAGGAGGATGCAGCCTATGAGTTTGGACACCCCCATAGGTCTTTAGGAGCTGACCCTGCACTCCAAATAACCTCGGTTTCCGTAGCAGATACAGCCTGCTTTGTCCTTTCCTGTAGATGGCCTTTGAATTGTTAATGCAATCTACTGGTCAGGTGAACACCCAGGTACTTATGAGTCCCCCATCTCAATGTCCATTCCCTGAATGTTCACTGGTGCAGAAGGAGGATGGTTGTGCCTGTAAAAGTCCATCACCAGCTGTTTGATTTTCCCAGTGTGATATTTGGGGGCTTGGAACCAGGCAGATTAGGTACTACTTTAGTACCTGGTACCAGGTACTATGACCTAATGGAAAACTCTGAGAACCATGGCAAACCTGGGAAGTCAATCTGAGTAGGTAGTAATGGAAAAGTGTTTTCCCCTCACTAATGCCTCTCCTCAGCTATCTCTGTATACTCTTCAGTTGTTCTCTGTTTCCTGACTCAAAAGGCTCTCCTATTCTGCTTAAGAACACCCTTGATATCAAGAATCTGATGTACAGTCCTGGTGGGATACACCATTATCTGTACAGAAATTAATGTAGTCTGTTACACAATCCACCAGACAATCAATGTCCTCTCCATGGTCATCACAAAGCAATCCCCACATTGTTGCATCAAAACAGTCCTTCAGAGGTTTTCTTTACACAATGTGGATGAAAGCTTCCTGTGTTCTAAATGTTTATACACAGGAGAGATGAGCTATATGCATCTTTTGTGTAGTAAGTCAGTGTTTTATTGTCTCTGGTGGGACATGTAACACACTAGCTGAATGAGGGTAGAGTGATCCAAAGAGGTGTGATTATACTCAGGAAGAGGAAATGGGGTTACATTATCTCCAGTTTACTAGTGACAGAATGGAAAACATCACAAACTATATCTAGATTTCCCTTGGTGGGTAGTAGAGTCTCATGCCATTGCCTAATAGCTCAATATCTCTGCTGGTGACTTTGTCTTTAATGGTGATATGCCCACTGTTACATCATCTTCAGCATGTAACTGCTCAGCTATAATAGTTCTACTTTTTCCCCTCCACGCTTTCAAATTCAAAGGGAATTTGAACCCATTTTCTGTCACTCAAAAATAGTGATGAAAGTTGTGAATGGGCGTAGCTAGTGTGTCTGAATAAGCCCAACAAGATGTTTTCCCTTCCGCATCAGTAACATTATACTGTTCTCAGTCCTATAACACAGTGCAAGACATGGTTTTGGTGTCTATGTCATGCAACCCATAGCTTCAGGGACTTATGGAATGTGAGAACATGTTGCCATTATTGTGCTGTCCTTGCAATTTGAAATTCAGCTCGTTGAGAGATGAAACGATATCTTCCAAACAGGACAATTTGAGAAGTCAGTCATCAATGAACAAATCAACAAAAGGGGAGGCATGTGGGGCTGCTTCTCAAATATAAAACATGAAGAACTCTGCCTGTGGAGAGTCAGCACACCTCTGGATGAAACAGTTAAGTGTATGTATGTGGCTCTCTATCCCACTACATTGTTGTTTTGTAATGCCAGGCAACTTTTTTTTTCAGCATCTACTGAACATCTAGTGTTGGTCTCCGTAAAATGTGGTTGTTGTGGACGTTGTTTCAATGTCAAACTTCAACTCATTTTAGACATTTTTTATTTTTATTATGCTTCTATAGGCACTGTAGTCCCATGTTTCCAGAGGGTGGGCAGCATGATTTCTGTACAGAAACAGCTATGTGTGAAGGAATGCAGCGTAATTAGTGGAGCTCTCCAAGATGGCGCGGGCTCTTAAGCTAAAACAAAGGTAAGCAGCTGCATGGTGGATTTGAGCAGCAGATTGAGCAGAAATGTCCCCAGCTTCTCACAGGCAGTTTGCAAAATGCGTGCACTGATAAAGACTGTCGAGCAGATAGTCCAGTTCATATATAAACACTTTTACAAACTTCTCATACTTTCCATCACAACTTCTCCCAGTCCTGCAACCGATCACAACCTCTTTCTAAGCTCTTCACAGTAAAACAGGATACTGCTCTCTTCTGCGATTGTGGCTCAAAGAGCTGGCAGTTCGTCTTGTAACCGGACAGTTTCGGTCGTTGTGTCCTTGGGCAAGACACTTCACCTACCGCCTACTGGTGATGGCCAGAGGGGCCGATGGCGCGATATGGCAGCCTTGCTTCTGTCAGTCTGGCCCAGGGCAGCTGTGGCTACAACTGTAGCTGCCTCCACCAGTGTGTGAATGAATAGTGGAATTGTACAGCGCTTTGAGGGCCCCGAAAAAAAATTATTATTACTGCTCTTTTAAACTTATTAAACACATTGTACTCCTTTTAAAATAATTTTTTAAAAGAATTCTAAATACTAAATGCCATTATTATTTTTACATTTTAACATGGATTTCAACACATTTAAAGAAAACTTAAAAAAAGAAAATCTGTTTTAACCTGGTTACAAAAACATAAGTTGATTAATTGAAATAAATAACCCAGTCAAAGAAAAACTGAAAAAATGTAAATAACAAAAAAATAAATAAATACCCACATGTACTGAGTAAATCAACAGGCTAACGCATAATAAACTTTGTTTGTTTATAAATAATCTCTATTCATATGCATCATGTTGATAACAAAAAATGTTGATATTTGTAAAAAAATAAAACAAAAAAAATGTATTTATCATGTAAATTTCTTGCACCTGTCATAGATGTCCAAATGACATCTAAAGAAAAAAAAAAGGACCCAAAGTCCAAGTTGGGTCATGGTTGGAGATCCAAATTGTGGACCAAGTTTGCACATTGTATACATGTCCAGGATTGGTCATGGACCGATGGACCTGCACATCCGACGTCCAATCTTTACTGGGATATTATAAATGTTGTATACTGTGCAGTGCAGTGAGGACTGCTCAGACACTGGAGAAACGAAACAGCGGCTCCACATGGGACAACATAGAAGAGCCACCTTGACAGGACAAGACAGCTGTACATCTGCATCTAAAGCTCAAAGATCACTCGTTCAAGGGTGACAATGTTCACATTTTGGACAGAAGACAGATGGTTTGAAAGAGGCTATCTATATCCACTGTGGACGACCATCTTTGAACATTTTTGAGAGGGTGACATCAACTGTCTGCCAGCTACAATGCAGTTTTAAGATCCCTTCTCAGGCGCATTAACCCCCACTCATATCTTGTGTCAGGTGATCACAATAGGTCACATGATAGGGTGAGGCAAGGTCTCACAGAGGTTTCACCCAAAACCTCTGCTGGTAATTGTGCCATTTTTTCACACCTTGGCTAATATGATGAGTCACATGATCAATATTGGGTCAATGATCAGGACACGACAGGACAACTCCCACTAGGGTTTAAATACCTAGGAATCCACCATTTGGTTTTAGAACTAAAGCAGCTTCTTAAATGAGAGATGAAGCATCTTCAAGAAACTTAAAGAAGTTCAGTCACTTTCTTTTCAAGCTCCTTAGACTACCATGATCTGGACGACTGTAAACCTAGACCGACACATATTATGTTGTAAGAGAATATGTGTTTGTAAATCGACGTATTGTTTTACTCACATTTTTTCACAGTTTTGTTATTTCATTTGTTTCATAAGAGCAGAAAGAGACAAACATGTATGTTTCTTTCCTCAGCATTTTTGCCAAGACATATTTTATAGTCCACAAAAGTGGACTACAAAGTGAGGCTGGAGAACCAAAATGCACAGTGGGCTTTGCTGGGGCTGTTAAAATGCAACAAAGGAAGAAGAGCTGCTTAACCTGTGCTCTATCACTCTGTGAGCCTACAATCTTGTGGTACTGGAGGGCAAATGTGTGCATTTACTCTTTACTTTATTCCCCACTCCTAACAAAATGTGCTTTCACACTTCAGCACCAGCTTCACAGTGTGACAGTGCCCTCTCGTCCTCACCACCACTCGGACAAATTACACTGCCATCGTGAATCACACTTCCCCACCTTCCCATCCCCTGTAAAAAAGAAGAAAAACACCCATTACCCTCTTCTGTTCTGTGTTGCTCTGCACCCCATCGTTCCACCTCATTCTACCCCTTAGACCTCTCTTCTGTATGTCATTGCCCCCTTTCCTGCTATTTCAAAACAAATCTCCCCTCTCACAGCATAATTCACTGGGCTGAGCTCGACCAACTGGCCTCCTCAGCTGACCTCCACCAAATACCCGTCTGCTTGTTTCCCCAAATAACCCCAGCCAGCATTCAGCCAAGGGCCCATGGAAAGAAAAGAGGGGAGACTCAGGAGGATTTAAACCGATGGCTTCTCTGTATGCCCGAGTTAATGCTTAATACCACCTAATCTGGTCATCAAATATCCCCGCTGTCACAACTGGAAATCTGCTCTTTTTATCCCTCTCTCCAGACTACCAGTTGGGCAGCAAAGGATGTCTTCCCAGTCTCCCCAAGCAGCACTGGACAGATATCAAGGGATAAAATAAATAGAGGGGGAAAAACATTAATCTAAAGAAGAAAGAGAAACAGGAGGTAGTCTGTGGTGATCATTTACCACAGCTTCCTCCTCCATGTGCCTTAGTGTCAGACAGGCTGACTGTGACCGCCATCTGTCAGCAGACTCTCTGTTAGACAATAAGTGGGCAGGAGATTCTATGAGCCCAGACACAGTAGGGCACGGGGCTTGCACTGCCCATTCAAAAGTATCTTATGGGAGGACAGATGGTGCTGAGTTTTCTCCTTGTACATCTTTTCTTCCACCATTCCTGTGCTGCCTTCTCAGAAAGCTAAAACAACCCCCCTCACAAGAATTGTAAATTCTTGTGGATTTTAAAGTTTGCAGAGGTACCAATATAACGCAAGACATTTTTGTATTTCCATTTTTTATGAAAACAGTAATCATAGAAGCTATAAATTGGCTCTAATATATTGACTTATATTGAAATATAGTGCACCATTAAGCAACTTAGAATTTGCACCATGTCCCAGGAAGTACTAGGAGATGGTGCAAGAAACAAATTCCTTTTGGGGAGACAAGAAGAAGGACCAACTTATCAGTCTTTTTTTTAAGTGTTGAAAGAACAGCAACTAAACACGGAGGAATTGATTCTAGGGTTCAGCAAATAACTTGAAAGACAACATTGCCTGCAGTGGATGGTCATGTAAAATTATTAAAGTACCAGAAGAGCTACTAAATGCTACTAACAGCAAAACCAAATGAAAATCAATAAACAAAGACTGGCTGTGAGTTACTTCTTTTTAATGACCTTGCTAATATTTTAAGACAATATATAATTTTTACTAATATTTATAGCATAGCCACATCTAACCCATCTTAAGCATTGGGAGCAGTGGGCCAGCACTGTGCAATGCCTATGGACCAACTCCAGTTGTAAGCCTGCCCCTTTGTCAAAATAATGTTGAAAAAATAAGTTTTCATATTTTCTTCTGGTAGAAAAAATTAGACTTCTTGAAGGAAAGGAGCACAAGCATGATTAGAACATGCAAACTCAACACAGAAGGATCCTACACGGGTCTGGACACGCTTACTATGAGGCAACAGTGCACCAACAGTGTGCCATCAGATCACCATCTCACTGCATTTTAAATGCAGTTGTAAAATCCCACCTCAAAAGTTCATAGATGTTGAGATATTACAACAAGCTTTTAAAACTGCCTGCCTGGAACTTCTAGACTCCCTGAGTTCCTCTGGTGGAAAGACGAATATAGATCTGCCAACTAACTTGCCAGTTAAGTATAGTTTTTGCGTGCGAGTAGACTGAAACAGTTAAACCTAAACATTTATGATGATTGCACGTTCCCATGGCATCAGTCAAAAAAATAAATCAATAAATAATACATAAATAAAAACTGGAAACGTCTCCATAGCCACAGAAACTAACAGCTACAAAACTAAAAGTCACATCTCTGATATAAACATCATATTTTATATACATGAGTTTTATGAATATATATATATGTATATATATGTATATATATATATATGTATATATATATGTATATATATATATATATATATATATGTATATATATATATATATATGTATGTATATATATATATATATATATATATATATATATATATATATATAATGTGTTACTGTGTAATGTGTTACTGGGTTTCAATTGCTGTTGTTTATAAATACAGAGCGTCTGACACTCTTAATAAACCAGTTAGACCGTGTCCAGACCTCTCTTTTCATGCTTGACAGCTCCAGTTTAGAATTTATGTGTGACACTCTATGCCTCAGAACATTTTAATCTGAGATCCCACTGAGCAATTAAGAAAAGAAGTGTGTGTGTGGCATCTCAGCCACAGTTAGGAAAATGAGTTCATAAATATATATAGACCAGACAAAAAAACTTTCTAATGCTAACAAAATACAAAGACTACAAAAAGATTTTTTTCGTTTAGTTTTTTTGTTTTGTTTTTTGAGAGAGCGTATTACTGCTCAACTTACCTAAAGCTAGTGATCACCTAAAAGTTGGCGCAGCAAGTAAAAGGCCACCGCACTTTTGAAACACTATTAAGTGTTTCTGTGAATAACACACTAACATTAATTACAACATGCCTTACCTTGTTGGCAGATAAGGATAAAGTGTGCAGCCAGTAGCAGCCAGAAGCCTGTAGTCTCCATGTTGGTGGAAATACTCGTAAATGCGGAAAATAAACAATGTAGTGTTTTTTATGCAGAGCGAGAGAGAGTAGGTCCACGACCCTCACAGCTCCATATTGTACTATGCAGGCTGTGAGTTGGCTATTTACGTATGTGTAGTACAGCTCGCAGGTCCCAGTGTGCGACGCCGTTTCGCTCTGTCCGTTGTTCTTCACGCAGTCTGGCTGACTGGAGAGGAGCGGCCACACCGAGGCGGTGCGCCGCCCACATTTCACTAGCTCAATTCCTCCACACGACCATTAATAGAGACACTGGCAATTACACGACTTCATTCAGCCGTTAATTTTGTATTTATTAATTGATATTTGTGTCAGGGTAGAATAGGAATTAAAATAGTGCAAAAACATTTTAAAGTTTGGTTTGGTTGGGGAGAAAGATTAAGAAGAAGTGAAAGTAATAAGGATATGAAACAAGGGAGAAGAAAATGAAAATAAAGAACTAAAGAAGATACATAACTTAGGAAACACTGAAGGAAACATATTAAGAGGGAAAGGGGGCACAGCAAATGGAAATAAGATATGACAGCAGTAAATAGATGAGAAAACTAAGGTCATAAATAAGTCGATTTAATCTAATCATTATATCATTTGATCTAGTTATTCAAGAATTTGTGTGTTTGCATTTAAGTGAAATATTAAAAGGGAAAACTATGTTTAGTAAAAATTATATGATAAGGTTGATGAGTAAGCTGGATAGATTGTTCTTGGGATCCCCCAAACCTGCTGAGACCTGTCCTATCGCCTATACAAGTGCACTTCAGGCATAAGTGGTCTGTCTAGCATTTAATTGGCTGATCAAGGGACTTCAAACCTCTCTGTGAAATATCTGATTTTCTGGAACAAGAAGCTCCCGTGTTTATCAAATGGAGGTGGGTGATACTACTAAATTTGGTATTGATTCATTGCCAAGTAAATCCTGGTCCAGGATCAGAGATGTTAAAGTAACTGCTCATTTCCAGCTCCACGTTTTTATTTTTGGACTCTACAAGAGTAAATAAATACTTACACAGAAAAGCAGACCCGGTTCCACCACTTTAGTCTATACCACTCCAGGTACATTTTGCTTTCTCAAAGTTATCGTACAGAGAGGGACTGTGGAAATCCATTTGTGTTCTATTGTTAACCAGGTTACTCTTAGCCTCTATGCTATAACTGAGACTTGGTGAGGATGTAAGCCAGTCCTCAGTGGCCAAAGACAACTGTTAGCAGGTTTAATTCATCAGAGTGACAGCTTGTGTGTGTTTTACAGTTGAAATGTAAGTAGAATTTGTTTTAATGTTCTTGTCTTTACAAGAAGTATGTCACAAAAAAAGGAGTCCCCTTCATCTGCTCACTTGCACCTGGCCTTGCTAAAGTGGTTTGAGTGCTCAGCGTATAAAAGTGCTTTAAAAGAACCACTCCATTTACCATTTACTCTTTGATCCACGGTAAGTTTTTACACATTTCTAAGCAGATGCACATGTATGTACTTAGGCTTAGACTAAGCTTCATATTATTATTCTTGGAATCCACTAGAGGATATTGTAAGCAATGCATGGTGACATTGAGATATGCAATAACTCACACATAATTACTTTCCATTTACATGACATACCATTGTAAAGGTATGGCTTCATTAAATTAATTAAAAATATGACAAAAGTATCTACTTTGGTTCAAAGTGGTGGGAGTGTGAGTCTGGTTGGGTCAAGATTAGCAACCAAACTGGATGAAATAGCTATGCACAGTATAATATGTGTGCAAATGTACAGTATGCTGTGTGTGTGTGTGTGTGTGTGTGTGCGCGCGCGCGTGTGTGCGTGTTCATAAGGGGATGGTCTTGTTGCAGTGCAATTTTTGCAATTTTTTAATTTAGCTGTGGTGGTCCTCACTGTGTTGGCTAGCACTGCATAGATGTCTGGTCTGCTGTTTGGACTTAACCTATTCACCAGAGTTGAAATACAGATTTAACAATATTTTTGAATTTTAATGGACACAAATTAACATACAAGGCTCAGACTCTCAAAAATAAGCTTTTGGGACAAGACTGACGGGAGCCAGCACCCTTTAGTATTTGGTTTAAGATCATTCTAAAAATAGAGGTAACTAGTTTAGTTTGTTGAAAACATGTTTTGGAAACTGTTGTGCAAAAGTACTGAACCACCCATTTATTTGTTTTTGTTAGGGAAATAGGTGCAGTGATTTATTTATAATATGCAACCAAACATGAAAATACAATATATAAGGTAAAAAAACAGAGTTTGTACTAATTACCTTGGAAGTCAACATTTGGTATGAGCAACTTTTTTCTTCAACACAGCCTGAACTTTCTGAGGGAGCTTTCTGCTAGTACCTACAGATGTTTAGTTAAAAATAGATTCTTTGCTAAGTTGTCTGTTATGTGTAGATACAACACTGGTTGATCCCTTGGACTGACATTGAGTGAAGAAAAGCCAGTAAAATAAACCACAACAACTTTGAAAGACCTTCAGAAAGCCTGGAAACCATTGCTCAAGGTACTTGCTCAATTTAAAAAAAATTAAAAGAAAGTCTAGATCCTTGGAAGTAAAATTCAGTATATCAGCTTCTTAGCAGGCAGCTCACACTATACCAACTAGTGGATCAGAAAGTTCAAATTAGCTAGTAACTTCTAGTGGTTTAAGCTACATTAGCTAATGTCGCTATTTATGTTTGCAATTTAGAGTACAAATAGAAATAAGCAGACACTTTATAAGTCCCCACATTATCAGAACATTTTGAACTTTTGCTATATTTCAGTTAAAGTACATCTTAAATCTGCATCACTGATTTGTGTTGCAAAATTATCTTTTTGTCTTCTTTCTGCCACAACAACAAAAGTCTTATTTATTCTATTAATGACAAACTATGCTGTGAAAGTAGCATTGCCTCACTGTAACACCATGAAAACAAAAATTACAACACTGGACATAAAACCTGTTTTTATTCTAGCCTGTACTGTCAATAGACAAATCAGGAAAATCTCAGCTGGACATCTGTCAAAGCTGGGAAGGCGCCTAGTGGCTTCAATACGGTCCAGTCCATCTGGGCTCACCCCAAGTCCTTTTGGGAACTTTTACTCGCACCCAGTCAGCTACCTTTACTACAGGCATCTGGACCTGTTTAGAGTTATCTCGAGTCAGATTGGTTAGAGCAGTCATGTGCTCATCACAGCCTATCTGCCAGTTGTCTAAAGCAAGGAGATGTGTTCCCAGTCTTGGGGTCCAGGCATTGGACACACTGTCAAGAGTTCATGTGGAGTCAAATGTGTCTTAGTCTGCAGTGAGGATATTAATGCCAATCGTGCCAATGTCATTTTGGTTGCTCTTTTTATAATACCCTGAGATGCCAGATGATATACTGCCCTGAATCGGTGCGTTATTCCTAAAGCTCTCACAACCTCAGATAAGTGCTTATTATTAAAATGTGACCCTTTGCCAGACCTGATGATTCTTGGCACTCCCTATCATAGTCACAGTCAGAAAATTGCTTCCACCCATTTAGCGAATCTGTCCACCATTACCAGTAAGTATATTTATCCCTTTGTTCTGTGTTCAGCTCCCATGACAGTGAAGTCAATGCTAATGTCTTTGAATGGGGCGTCTGGGAACTTTCCCACGAAAGGGTTGTGCTCATTGCACTTGAGACAGTGAGCAATGTAGTTCTACAAAATGTCTCCCATTTGTGGGTACCATCACAATTCTTCCATATTTCTCTGAGTTAACCTTTTACTGACATGCACAGGGCCATGTGCTTGCTTGATCAGAGGCTGACAAAGTTTCATTGGTGCCACTATTCTCCCATGATGTGAACAAGAGCCCATCCGTCTGTATAGCTCCCCTTTTTTATCCATTCATTGATTTCATTGGCTCCTGCTTGTTTCTGCATTCCCATAATGTCTTATCTTCAGTGAGTTGTGGTAAGGTTTCTGTCGTAATTACCATCGTCGACCCATAGCTTCATGTCTGTAGGTTTAGTCGATGTCCCAAGTGGGGATTGTTGTACCACTGCAAATGAGACCACGTTCCCCTTCTCACCCTCCCAATCGGGTGAGATCAGGATCTTCTAAAGGCTCTGTCCTCAGGTCTGGTCTCAATCTGATGTCCTTTACAGCCACCTCAGCATAGTCATATGGCTCATGTTCTTTGGAAGTCATTCCAACTGCCATGTTAATCCCTTCTGTTCAATAGGTGTTGTGTGGTTTTATCAAAATGCTGCAGATTCTGGGTTTTCTGGCTGGGGAAAAAATGAACGCACATGAGCTGAGAAATGTAACCACTCTGTGATTTGTGCTTACTATTAGTGGGTGGTACATTACAATGTGGCTAGGTTTTTTTTTTTCAATAGCTTTTACTAGGGCTGCAAGGTATTGAATGTATCCAGCTTGGCCTTTTCCATGTCCAGTCTTGAACTGTAGTACATCAGTACATTTTCACCCTTTACTGTCCAAATAAGTGTTGCTGTCAAGTTTCAGTTGCCAGCTTGTGCCACAATGTCACAAAGAGGTTGGGTAATATTTACATAATTTGTGATTTAGACTCTAACCAGCCTAAAAAAGGCAGCCCTAAAAAGCCTAACATCTGCTGAACAGTCAGTGGTTTTCCATTAATCAGTATTGAAGTCCATTTAGAGGTTGTCACAATGTGTCTTTTAGGCTTCATTTTAAAATTCTTATGTTTGTTTTTAAATGCTTTCACAATCTTGCCCCGCCCTACCTCTCTGAGCTTCTTCATCCCTACACACCTTCTCGGTCTCTTAGGTCAGCTGGCCCAGCCCATTCTCACTCCTGAGGCGTAATATACTGACGATTTGTCAAGTCCTGAGGGTTCTCATGTTTATGAATGTCCCAATACACACACCTGACCTCCACCTACTGTTCCTCCAGAAGTGACCCCCAGACAAACCACAGTTTGGTGGACCATGGACCATAGTCTACTGCATCCCAAGTCCACCATAGCCTGAGTATCCAACTATGACAAGGCTGTCAGTGGACAGTGGCTTCTAAAGTTGATGGAGCTGAGCTCGTTGGTAAGGATGTGTACAAACTTCAAGGCTCATGTGGCGAATGACAGTGAGACGTGGAGGGAATGATGGACTGACCTTGTTAAAATGTCTCTATATTCACAGTATATTTCTTTAGGTTTTAGTCTTTGGGTACATAATTAATTTTGCATGGCTATTATAACCTGAGATCTTTTACTGGGGATCATGAGAGTTTCTGAGTGCCCCCCTGTAACCATGGTTACTCACCATTGTGCATGCCCTGGTTGACCATCTGAGAGAAGAAAAGGAGAGCAACCATCCTGCAGCTGCATAGTTTCATGCTTATAATGTCACAGATCTGTGACGCTGTCCTCCTGATGTTCTTGATAACTTCGTTATAAGAGGTGAATTTGTTTCATCAAGAAAATGGTAGTGTGACAGAGTGTGCGAAGTTTGTGAATCTCTAGCTTAGTTTATCAGAGATGGCAGCAGTAACATGTTACAGTAAACACTTTAGAAGCACCAAGAGCCTCTGATTCACCTGAGTTTCTATCTAAGCTATTGGCTATCTCATGCTCTGTGTTTGCTGCAGTAGCAACAGTAGGCAACGCCTTCTCTGCTTTCCTCACCTCACCTGTTCCTTCCTTATTTCCTTTTTAATAAGGCTTCTTAAATCAGAAGTGTTGTAGTTAACTAATCGCCACCAGATCAACCTACTTTGCAGCACAGCTGCTGGAATCCCACATGTTGTTAAATCCAGTTTGTCCGACCAGGGTGCTGATGTTAGGTTGGACCTGCCAGAGGGATGCTAAGCTGTGATTGGTTACCTGGATGGTGTCATAATCCATTCATCGTCATCAGAGCTCAGAGTACCATATCCCCGCAATAGAGCACTTTGCTCTCTTAGGCTGCTGCCTTGGACATTTGACCTGTAGTGGTTCCTACAATAAGTAGTAAAATAGGAAGCAGAGCTTTTACCTTTCAGGCCCCTCTTATGTGAAACTAGCTCCCTCTTTGGATTCAGGAGACACAAACCTCCATCACACTTTTCTCTCTCTTCTGTTTTGCAGACAAATGAGCAAGGACTTGGCAACAGTGGGAAGGAAAAACTTCAAGCAGAAGGCTATTTTGTTCTAGAGAGTAAAAGGATCAACTGCCTGATTTTGTACATCACTCGTAAGCTGTCCGAGCAAGATGCTCACTACAGCACTGTGGAGGAGTGCCAGGCCATTCAGCAGACTGTTGACTCTCTCCACTATTACCTTCTGGGATGATTATTCACCCTCTGTTCAGACCACGCAGTAGTGCAGTGGCTCCATTGCATGAAGGATGCAGTGGAGGGTTTGAGCACAGGGTTTAAGGGCAAGGCCAGGATTTAATCGTGTCTCTCTTGTTTTACACAATAATACGCTGGGACCGTAGTGTGTTTAGAGCCAGCTGGAAGTTTGCTGAACTGAGCAGCTTTGTCTGAAAGACAAAGGCCTGTGCTGTGAAAGCAAGGGTAAATGAACGAGCAAAGTGAATCATATTCCACCTTTGTGGTTACTTAGTGGTACAGAATCATTTACACAATGTGATAAGTAATTGACTGGAATGGCTGATCGTGTGATGGCGGAGTTCTCAGGGCTGCTGTCCCTCTGACTGCTGAATTATGCTTCCACCTTGCACTGAAATGGAGACCAAAACATTAACATGACAAAGAAATCCCAATTCACTCTGAAAATACAGAACTGTGTGTAGCCCATTTTTTGTTTATTTCAACTTGTTTATTTTTATTTATATAGTGCCAAATCACAACAACATTCACCTCTACGCCCTCTATATTGACCGTTGAATAAAAGAGAGAAGATTCCCAACAATCACACAACCCCGTATGAGCAAGGACCTGGCAACAGTGGGAAGGAAAAACTCCCTTTTAGCAACGTTCAAATTTCAAGCTTCATACTCTACCAGGCCCAACTCGAGTCTCGCTGGCTATACTCCCACGCTCTCCTCTCCAATGCTCTCTGCTCTCAAACTCATACTCAGATTACCACACGTGAAACTGACACAGGAAATCGAGATAGATAGACATGGAAACATGACAGGCTGAGGGGACAAAGGGACAAAACACAGAGAGATGAACATGGAAACAGGCAGGGAGAAAACAGAGGGACAGGACTACAAATGCATTTGCAGAGATAGAACTCAGATAGACCAGACAGACATGGGTACATTACTGGGGAGATTGAGGGTAAAGAAAAATTGGGACACTAATGACAGGAGACAGAGATGAGACAGAGGCAGGCTAGACTCAATGGGAGCAAACATAAATAAACCAGAAATCAAGAACTATGAATACCAAACTAGATACTAGAAAATAACATACTTGGGAACTAGAATATAAATTCTGTTAAACTTTGAAAGATGTAAATAACAATTCCAGAACAAATTTCAGAAACTGGCATTATCCTTTGATGAAGAACAAGAAATTGTTAAACATTGAAGCAAAGCTGAATCAGCTAGCTAGCTTAAATGAACTACCACATGTAACTCTTCCGTGTAGTTGACTTGGGCATTTACAGTGTAGTGCCAGAAAAGTTCTGGTAGTAATGATTTGTCACATTAATGTTGTATCATAAATAGAAAGTTGAAGTATTTTTCCGATGTCAGGTAAATCATCCCTATAGTTTAAAGAAGCCACCACAGACAACCAGGGTTGCTTTGGAAAGGGAGGGATTAGTGCGATTTGACCTGTAAGGGCAGGAGGTGTGCTCATATGTTGTTTCTATACTCCATGGCCTTCTGTCAGCTGTAAACAACCGTTGCAAGTGCAAGTTAAGTTCATTCAAAGGATGGCTTTAGGGCAAAGGAATGCAGTTCTGCTTTTGCCGAGGTGGGTGTGTCCCAGTAGCTCTAAAGTCATGTAGAACTACAGATAGATCATTTTCTGATTGTAGCATGACAATAATTTGGCCAGCTTAATAAATCTGTCTCATAGCGTATAAAATTAAATACATCTTATTTTTTTTGTTTTTTCCTGCCATTTCAGTCTAAGACCTGACCTCCTCCTTGTTTAGTATTTCTATGACTGAAATAAAATTCCCTCCATCCATTACTTCTCTCAGCTGACCTGAAGTTTAAAAAAAAAGATTAATGATCATTATTGAAGCTGCAATATAACAACGATATTGAATAAATAAATTATATCGAACTTTTAAATGTACTTTATTCAGTTAACAAAGCTCATAAACAATCTAAGCATTGTTAGTTTTGTTTGAAATGAACTGAAACTGCTGGATGTGTGTAAAAAAAGAAAAGAAAAGAAAAGAAAGAGGTGGGATAACTTCAACAAACCCCACCTGTCATGTATGCTTTTTCTCACCAGATTTTCTTTTGTTATTGTCTCAGTGAGTTAAAATTGATGCAACACCCCTTTGTTGTTTCCTAAAATGCTGAGCCCCTACAAGCATTTAAGTTTTCTCAATTCAGTTTCAACCACTGACTGTTTTTTTTTAACCTCACAACAAATGAGCACACTACCCCCTCTTTATCTCATTGAATATATTTGCATAATTTACTCTGGATTACCTTTGATTTATGCAGGACCTTCTTTCCATTTCTTAGGCTGAATGTTTCCAAGGAGGCTAATAAAATTAGTTGTACCCCCGCAGAGCAACCATTCAGGGATTTTTTGGGTGCTTTTTCAGTGACTTTCCTGCAATCTGGATTTGATGGGAGTGATTTTTCCCCTCCAACGTGAGCCAGCCTAACAAATATCAGCAAACACACAAACTTTTTGTCACATAGTGTGTATGTACAGCTGCTGTATTTTCTGGGAAGAGAAAAGCGAGCAAGATAGTGCATTCAGAGATGGAAAAAGATGTAAGAAAGACCATACAGGAGAGGAAGAAGAGAGATTCTATTTAAAGGTAAAGACTGCTCAGTGGCATTCAATGAACTGGAAATTTTAATTTGCAATCTGTTTTTTATGTTGTGAAAAGTCCTGCAAAACAAAATGAAGTATGTAAGTAATAACCTTAGCCTGCAGTATTGCGGTGAATTTACAGGAAAGCACAAAGTTAGATTATAAAGATCTCTTTCTGCATTCACTTGATGACTTGACTCAAAAAAGGTGATTTATACAAGATCTTTTTATGTCGCATTCCCAGATGAGTCAAACTGGTGTACCATGTAGGTACTGGACTGCAACAGGAATGTCTTCTGTCAAGTTTTTTCTTCAGTCTGAGACTACTGAAACAGAAACTGCTTTTTGCAGGTGATGTGGTCCAGTTGGTTTCATCAAGCAGAGGCTAAACATCGGGCATCTCTGCTTAAACTGCGGCCCCACAACCTAGACCTGGGTGAGGTAGAAGGTAGGTATGTCTGTCTAGGGATGTCTAGGGATTGAATCAGACCAGGTCATCTGTTCGAGCTTTCTTTTTTTTTTCATATTTACTGGAATGTTCCACCCACAGATGATGTTACATGGGAAAAAGCACCAGTCACTGAATGAATCTCTTGAGAGAAGGTTCTCCAGTCCTTTTTTTTAGGACATCAGATAAGCTCATCCAGTTTTTATTGATGTGTATTTAAGCTTTACTGTTGCGTAGAAATTCACCCAAGCATTGTACTGTTCTGCCCCTCCACCTAACCTCGGGTTAATTCAGGTCAATACAGTTACTGTTTGTCCACCTGGATTAGTTCACAGTCTTAACTGTTTCATTCTACATTACATTTGTAATGATGACAAAGGAAGAAAATAAGATGGTGCTAGAAAATATTTCTTGAGGAGGCAGAAAGGGAAAAGGCAATCTTCCCTAAATGAATTTGTAATTGTAATTGCTTTAAAAATGACAAACAACAGCAGAAGTTGAATTACAGTGAATACATGGATTGAGGTAATGAGGTCATGCCACACAAACCAGACTGGGTGTCATTATACTCCCCCCTTCTGTATAACCCCACTCACTGTGTAAACCCCCCTACCCCAGCCTTTCCTAACTGAGGGATCAGTCATTCTTTGTTTCACACTACATTTGAAAAAGTCGGTCGGTGGCTGGTAGCAGTCTGAATGCAGGTTAAAAGCTAGTGATCCTCCTTGAACTACAGTATTGAAAATAATGCTTTATCGCAGAGGTAAAGTTTAAACCAGAGCACACTCAGTGTTAGAGCTCATATGTTTACATTTAAACAAATGAAATGTGGAGAATGTACTTAGAACTTGCAGCATCCTGTAGATTTTGATCTTTTGATTTTGCCAGGCCAAAATCAAAATACACAGGGCTTTAGTGTTTGTGTTGCATCTGTCCCCTCAGTTTGAATGGTACTCTAGTTTTCACCTCTCACTTTTTATACCTCATACACTCACATTTAACACTGATATTATTAGTTTCAGATGTAGCCATTCTTGTATTTTGCTTGTTTACATTATTGTATTTTGCACAACTCTGTTGCTTGTGAAGCTCGCACACAAGAATTTCACTCACATGTGCTGTACCAATGTACCTGCACATGTGATGTGACAATAAAAGTGATTTGATTTGATTTGATTTGATAAGCAGTAAGGGGAGCAGGCAGGTCTTCTTACATCCCCGTTTCCTACTACTTGTGTGGGGCCGGTGATCTGGGATGTGTGTGTGTCTTGGCCTGGGTCTGGGGCTTGCCAAGCCTTGGTCCCTCTGGCACATTGTTATTGACGGTGTGGGGGTTCCTCTTCCTGTGCACCAGAACTGAACCACAGAGCAGTGGAAGTAGGTGGTCTGGTCTGATGAATCACATTTTTTTTTTTACAGAAGTCAGTCTCATGTTTGGTCATTGTTTTGCTTGAAACCTTGGGTTCTGCCATCCATGTGGATGCTACTCTGAGATGCATCTTCCTAAGCATTGTTGCAGATCATGTCCATATAATTACACATATAATATGAACTTTCTGTGTGAGTTTACTTCTTATCATTATTTCAAGATTAAATGGGTTATTACCCTTCCATCCTCTAATCTGTGCCATTGCTATCACACTTCCTGAGGCAGCTCTTCTGTATCCCATGTTTTGTTCTCACTCTCTGTGTTTAATTTTTTTCTTTCTGCTTTTAGACTGGTTAATCTGGATATTTTGAATTCAGACTGGAGCAGCCAGGGATAGAACCACCAACCACCAAAGATTTGTTAATGACCTGCTCTACCTCCTGAGCTACAGCCACCCTAAGTCAGCCAAGCCCATCCAAGCCCCTACACGAAACAGTTACTAAGCGTTTGATTAAATACATTTCATCCTGACTCCAAACAAGCAGTTAGTAACATGTGAATGTGGCTTCCTCTGTTAACTTTGTGTTTACTTTGTGCCCAGTCTTTATTGATTTAGGTGATGGGAACTGGCCACTTTGCTCTGCCTTCAACTTTGATGTTTCTCTGCCATTGTTTGAATCTCAGTTAGTTGGTTGGGTTGACTGGTTGTTTGGCAGCCTTTGAACCTTTACAAAGATGTACTGTTATTACCAGCGTTTTTGTGCACCTCGGTTGCTCTCTGCATACCAACAGGCAAACAAAACGCTCCTCTCCAGCCTCTCCAGTGAAGGAGGCTTCAGAAAACAGCAGGTCTGATCTGCTTTTATCTGCACTCTGATGAGATTATAAGAGCGCTAAGTGGTCTCTTAACTGACAACAAGATCCTTTTTAGGAGAGAAGAGGGCTGATATGTTATGTATTGGCTGGGACCACCACACACATTATCAGACACACAATGGAAAAACTTTCTATTTTGTGCTAGCCTAGGTCACAGATGACTTTATTAAAGAGGCAGAAACGTGTTGAGGTACTTCTGCATTCACTCCAACTACACAATCTCTGATTTTCCTCATAACATCTCCTGCAGCAACAATGAGCTTTGCAATCAATAACCCAGCTTGTATTTGAAACATATGGCTCTGCCAACAGACAAGAAATCTGACCTGTTTTGAACATTGGCATAACTGCTGGGATTTATCTGTTTTGTGGAGGAGAAAAATTGCAGCAGCAAATTGATACGAAAAACCAAATCTTTGTGTAAATAAAAGCCATAAGTGAACATATAACTTCACATAGCTTCACAGCACCATAACTGTTTGAATGAAAGTGACTGGGGGCAGGAAGGTTGGAAAGTTCAGTATTTTTTGTTTGTTTATTTTCTGCTGGGGAGTTGAGATTTGTTGTAAATTTGAACTTCTGAACATTTACTCATCTCCCACCCCAAAAAGCATAATTATTTAACCCTAAGATAACCATGTAATTCTTTTGAGAATGGAAGTTCCCAAGCAATAAAAGGAAAATTTATTAGCTGGGACCACATCCTTATTTAGATTTGAAAATGGTGAATGGAGAATCATGAACTGATGCTGCAGTTTGGGGAAAGGGCTCAAAGGGGACTGGCAGTAGCTCCAGGTGCAGTCAGATCACAAGAGAGAAGCATCCTCTAGAAGTACCCAAAAAGCTGATTCTGTTCATCTGGACGTAAAGTTTTCAGTGGGAGAAACATTTTGTCACTCATCCAAGGGACTTCTTTGGTGTCAGCTGACTGCAGGTTTCCCCACGCTTATAAACAGCACATTTGAATAATGACTGAAACTAGCTCCACTGAAGAACAATGGGCTGTGAGGTCCGTTTCTTGATCATTAATATGCAAATTGTCACGACCACTGATCTTCAAGAACATCATATCGAGAAGGTCCTGAGTGAATGTGGTTATCCCAGCTGGACATTTATCAAAGCTGGGAACGCACCTAAAGAAAGCTCCAACCGATACAGGAGAGAAGGACAACTGCTGTCTTAGCAAAAACCCTTAGTAAACCTGTATGTGTCAGGAGTATTGGAACAGTAGAGACGCATTTTCTTTAAACACTGCTTCTCTGTGGGTTTTAAACCCCAAAAAACACTATGCCAAAAATAGGTCCATCCCCAAGGATTGGTTCAGCCAACACAAACAGAGTAATATAGTGTATGCTGTTAAGTGCCAGGACAATTACCATGATTTACACATAGAGGAAACCAAATATCCACTGGCTAAGCAGATGGCACAACTCAACAGACTCTGCTGTCTATTCACACCTACAGATCAGTGGCCATGCTTTCAATAATGAGGATGTGCATATCCTTGACTGAAAAAGACACTTGGATGAGTGATGAAAAATTTCTCATTTCACGTGTTATGGAAATTCTTGAATAAAACTGCAACCAACAGGCGAGCTTGAAAACACTGAAATTGTTTAGATCACACACCTAACCCATTTTTCTGAGGGAAAGACATCACCCTGAACCCTTTTATACCTCCCAAACAAAGAACATTCCACAGCAGATCAATTATTAGCAGATCCTTATCTCTTCAGTCTAGGTTCCGACCAACTGTCATCTCCTCTGCAACAGGATGTCTACAGCCTTCAAGAGGAAAATGAGTCTGCTGTGAAGCTGCAATAAAACTTGGGCCCACTTGTGATCACATTCCACATGCATACAACTGATGTCAAGAGTGAGCTTTCTATACTGAGTACAGAAAGGGTTACTACTATTACTAAAGTGATGTGATTAATACATCAACTAAAGAAATTTTCAGTACACACTGAAAACGCTACGTCCAGGTGGACAGAATCAGCTTTTTGGGATATCCTTAGCTGGGTGATTGAGCGTGCATCAAAACATCCCCTAGAAGTAGTACTGGTTGAGCATGGCAGAGGTCTTGGAGATTTTTGCAAATGTATAACTGGTAGGCTTATGATGACCAGTGGCCCATGAGCTTGATTAAGCGGTCAGGGATTCTTTTGCGAGAAGTGGATGCTGCCGCACGAATGTGGAAGGAATGGCCAGACAAAAGATTACGAGAAATTCAGAAAAATGAGAGAACTTGATGAAAATGTGAAAGAATCTGTCACAGATTATTAGGCAGAGGACTCACTCGCAGGACTCTGAAGTTTAGAGAGAAGGTGAGGGTTTATTTACAGTGTGGCACCAAGTGAGAATATCTACATATATACAGTGAGACAGATAACACGGGGCTCCAGGGGGTGGAGGGGGGTCCGAGGGGACGGTCCAAGGCGGGGTACATACCAGAGGTGGGACCAAGTCATTGTTTTGCAAGTCTCAAATAAGTCTCAAGTCTTTATCCTCAAGTCTCAAGTCAAGTCTCAAGTAATGTCAGGCAAGTCAGAGTCGAGTCTCAAGTCACTGGTGTAAAAGTCCGAGTCAAGTCACAAGTCTGAAATTTTGAATTTCAAGTCCTTTCGAGTCATTAAAAAAAACGAAAAAAAAGCATGTTGCAGTTATGCTAAATGTAAATATTAGACCATGTAATTTTTAAATCTGTGTTTTTCTCAACACATGACAAAATAGTGAACTTAGAAAATATACACAAATTGTGAAATTGCACCTCTTTAGAATGCAGCTCAATTAAACCTAGCTCCAAGAATAATTTTCACCGACAGTTCTGAGATAAGCTGCATGTTATTCTTGGATACGGTTGTAGGACCGGCTTTAAAATCGCATGACAAAAATATCATACACATTAAAAAAAACTGTATCACCAACGTAGCCTGGACAACATTTGCTAGTTAGATGAAGTCAGCTATCTCATCGTAGCATATTTATATGCATATTTATAATCATACGCTTCTTGGAGTGAGTGCATACACTCATGAAGTTTAGTAACTTCAGGTCACTGCAACAAGCCCAGGTACAGTTTACCGACGGATGGGTGCAGGACCTTGAAATGCACCGTGTAGAACGAAAGACCATCGTACGTATCATAAGTTTACCAGTCTCACAAATCGTCGTCATAAATACACATTCGTTAACCGTTTATTAATAGGACCTTTGAGCTCAACGGTAATTAATTAGTAGTGGAAATAATTTCTGGTAGCATCACAGAAATGTAGCAGTGACAATAATACTGTATGCTGTAATCGTACTGGGCAATTAGTGATACAAAAAACCTGTTTTATCCTGTGAATAAAAGTATGTTTTTGTCAATGTACCATAATAACAGAAGCGAAACGCAATATTGTGTCAGGACAATTCACTATTTATGCACAATAAACAAAGGAGCATAGCGCGACAATTTCTGTTCAGCGCCAGACTTGCTTGTAACCTATATCACTAATTATGTTAAGAAAAATGACGCATTAACTACTAAAAAACTCTGACCTTCGTGTAAATGCTTGGAGCAGACTAACCTGTGAGCTGGAGTGTTCTGGGACGTTATATTTGATCTTTGAATGGCTGCAATCCAGGCCATCCGTCGCCTGTTTGTCACTTCGGAAACATGGCTTGAACAATTTCTCTTAAACGTCGTAATCCGATAACAACCGATCTCTTTACCCGTCGGCTTCCCGTGGCTGTCATGCGACCGGCTATTGCAGTTAATAATACAACAGCTTCTTGACATTTTTGTGTTTCTTTTTATTGCTGTGTAACTGATTTTAATTGAAAGCCTGCGTGGCTAGTACTTCTTGCCACGAGTTCCCAGAATCCTTTGCGGTTCTACCCGTGAATGACGTCACATTTTCAATCTCTATATAATATGCATGTTAAATTTTATATTTGGGGTAAAATATCAAGTCTTTTCAAGTAAACCGGTTCAAGTCCAATTCAAGTCCCAAGTCATTGGTGTAAAAGTCCAAGTCAAGTCACAAGTCTTACAACATTTTTTCAAGTCAAGTCTAAAGTCATAAAATTAATGACTCGAGTCTGACTCGAGTCCAAGTCATGTGACTCGAGTCCACACCTCTGGTACATACACTCCTCTCCAACTTAATCCACAACTCACTCTGAATGTCCACTCCAAAATGCTCACGCTCACTCACACACATCCACAGAAATCCAGACGGCAGGGAAGACGGGCAGGGAATCTAGAAGGCCTGTACACAGAGAAAAACAACATTAGGAGGAAACTCTGGGTGATCACAAGGAATACTTCCAAAGGCTAGGCTACACTGACGCTAGGTAATGTAACGATCCAGCGAGGAAGCAGCCTCTCTTGCCATCTTAAGTAGTCTGCCAGGATCAGTGTGAATGAGCCACAGGTGTGTGTTCAGAGGCAGGGAATCAAGGTCCAGTTCCGCCCTGGTGGGAGAGGCGAAGACAAAAAACACACACACACCACAACCTCTCCAGATCTTGAGAACCATGACAGAAACCAGGCTCTGGTAGCAACGTGGCAGGTAGTAGTGACCATACTTCTGCCTGGGTGTGAAAATGCAGAAGGATAAAAGATCCAGATTTAGGGGCAGATGTTGTGGGGTTGAATGGGTGCCTGTGTCAAAGACCTTTGATGAACTGTGACAGCTGAGATAATGTTGAGGTTAAGCGAGGGGAACCTGTGAACATTTTGGCAAAGAAATGGATCCTGCTGAGATGTGCTTTGATTGTGGGGATTTTAAAGGACAGTAATCAATGTGCAAATGATACATGGTACCAATGTTGTGGAATGAATGAAATGTAATCCAATCAGCCCAGTAGCTGGTCAGATTGCCCGCTAAGAGTCTGTCAATAAAATCTTCTTGGGAAAGGTGGATGAGTTCTGCAATGCTAGGGTTTAGATCTCGAATGTTGTGGCTGAAAATAGAGGAACTGGTGTCAGGGCACCTCTGCATGAGGGGCAAAGGCTCTGAATGTTTAACAGTCAAGACAACACAGGGAGTTAGCAATGGCATTATAATGGTCTGGGATATCTTCTGCTCTGAGTAAAAACTGGTGAGTGACTGACAGCCATGTGAGATGACGCACAAAAGGCATGATAGAAGGGGAATTGCTTCAGCGTTTGTTAATTATGTATACTACAGCAAGTTGTCAGAGTGGATGAAAATGGTCTTTTTGACCATTCATGGCCCAATAATAAGCCTGCAATAACTACTGGAACTGGAAAAATCCAGGAGAAATTGCTGCAGAGAACCACCGTCGGCAATAATAACACTCAAAGTCAGCAGAAGGAGCAACATCTCTGTAGAGATGAATGTCATTGGTGTGGGGTAGCTGATCATCATACAAGAAAGTGATCCCATTCAGTCGGTGATGAGAAGTTGTCAAAGCTACAGTTCAGAGCAACTGTCTTTTAGAACAAGAGGGAGCAAGGAGAATGTTTTGAAGGAGAGGATTAATGTGATTGAGATTTTTGATGGGCAGTGAAGCTTGGAACTGCATGGTAGCAAGGGTTATGCCAAATACCTCCAGGGATGTAGAAGGGCGCTCTGTTTTCTCTTATATCAAAATGGACACCAGGTTCATTGAAAACTGACTTCATGGTAGATAACCTGGGAGTCGGAGGTGATGTGGGAGGAGATGTGACCAGAAAATCATCAAGAAGATGGACCAGTCAGATGGGCAGTCAATGGTTATTGGAGAGAGCTCAACACAAGGCTTCAGAGAGTGAGTCAAACAGTTTAGGGCTGCTTGTGCAATCAAAAGTTAGCCAAAATGCAAAATAATAGGCATCCTTCTACTTGACTCCAAACAAGCACCAGAAGTCAGGGTGACTTAGCAGGACTTTGAAAGCACTTCTAATGTCAGCTTTTGAAAGCCAGGCACCTCTGCCAGTGAGTTTTACAAAGGAAATGGCATGGTTTACTGTGGAGTTTTTAGGAGAAAACCATCACTGGAAATAAGGTCGGTATATGGCTGCCATGAAATGCTGATCAATCTATGATGACAATGATGAGTGTCTGAGGTAAATTATCTATAAGGAGGGATGAATAAATGCTGGGTTCTGGAAAAATCTAAACCCTTGCCCAATTTAAATTTGACTAATCTCATGATCAAAATCATCTAGCTGTGCATTTCTGGGTCCTTTTCGTTCTGACTGTTAGTCCAATTATATCTGTCGTATTCCTGCCTTTGTAATGTGTACTGTGTCACCTCCAGTGTGTGAAAATGGTGATCCTTCAACTTGATGTTCATTTTTGGCTAAGATAACTCCTCAATTAATATATAACCTTGGGGGAAGATTTCATTGTGCACTACCACTGGAGATGAAAGAGAGCGGACCCAAATGCAGACACACAAAACGGAACTGTTTTGTGTGTCTGCTGTTTAACAAAACGTGAGCCTTTATTGTTGGAGCTTAAGTATCGGAATTTCAGGAGCGGGTCCACTCCTCCAAACACGCTCCTTCCGGTTCTCATCTATATAGCTTCCCCCAGTCCTACAAGCTGTTCATTCTCACTTACGTGCCCCACCCTCCCTCCCCTTTTCAATTCTTTAACTTCTTCACTTCTATTTAGTGCATGGGGATCTGCCAGGCCTGGGAGTCGTCGCCAGTCTCCTTCGAGGCCTTCCCCAAACTGCAGCTCAATTCATGTCCAAGCCATTCACCTTTAACCTAACCCTACTAAAACGCTGTCTAACATAAAATGAGGATGTGGGCCCAGCTAGTGAATTGGCTGCACAAACACTACAAAACAAGAGGCAAACGGGGAATTGAAAAATACCAAGACAAACCTCACCTGGAAAAGCTAAACACAAAACCTGAAACCTGAGAGCAAGAACTAGAAAAACCTGAAACCTGCAAACATGGGTAGAGAAGCGCAGGGGGAGATTCACAGGGGTTGATGAACACACAATCTGACAACAAACAGAGGAATACCACGGTTAGCAAAACGATCCAGCAAAGAATCAGGCCTTAAGTAGGACAAAAGTAATCACACGTGATGGATGGCAGGTGAGTGATGCTGCACAGGTGAGGACTGAGGCGAGGACGAGACTCTGACTGTGCCCTGGTGGCGAGGAGTGAGAAAAGACAGCAAAAATACCCAGAAAAACCTTGGACCATGACAGGAAGCCTGGTAGCTCCATGGCTGGTAACTAGCTTTATCACACACTGCTGTGGAATCGCATACAATTTTTCATCAAGTAACCAAGTGTGGCTGTGTTGGTCACACTGGCATGAACAGCATGCCCAAACTGATCCTACAAGGAGTTTGGTCCCAGACCAAACCAAGTATCTCGAGATTGCCACTGGTTTGCAGAATGTCATCTTAAGATCTCTCTGTACTGAGATTACCTCCAATGATGACAAGCCTTGTTTTTCAAGTGAGTGAGATCCGACCCCACACCATCATACTGCCTCCACCAAAAGCTGTTACTCTACTGTTGCAGCAATTACCATGATGTGTCGTCTCCTGTGTAACCAAAAGCTCAAAGGAAGATTCATAGGATAATAAGCTTTTTAGCATCAGCAGAAAAGGTATAATATGTTTTTCATGGGGACAACCCACTCTGTTTTTGTAAAAGGTAATCCTCCAGTAAACGCAAGCTCATTAATCTAAAATGTATTTTTAACACTGAAATATAATTATTGATGCTATCCATGAATTCTCTTTTACAATACAATTGAGTTCTCTTTTACAGAAAGGCAGAAAAAAATGTAACATACATCCAACCTTTGGATAATTCTTTGATTAAGATGTCAAATTACAGTTATTGACTTGTATTCTGAATAGAAAATTTTTGTTTCAGTGATTAAATATTATCCTTGAATATTTTTTTTATATCTCAGAGATGCCCAGTGTGCCACCTGAAATTTGGGTATATAAAATGCAACATTCACCAGTAAAGAAAAATCTTGACCACCAGGGGGTGACTGTGATTTCATGTCCTTCAGTTTTCAGTATGACAGAATGATTTTTCAAAGCTGTTTCTAAACAAAACTTCCCAATGGTGAAAATGGAGCTATGTGTTGGCATGTTTGAGCACAACAGAGCCACCTGACAGGACTGCCAGCCAGTAGAACTTCACCTCAGTGCTTTCAGAAAGTTGCTTTATGTGTGTTCTGCAGGCAACCAAGAAGGAGAGTGTAGAAAGGCCCTAAAGAAAAAGAGTCTGCAAAGTGGAACTCCAAGCTGTAACTCAGAGTTTCCTAGCAACATGCTCTGCAAGATGAAGCTGAACCAAACTTTCTTGATCTTTGTTTTTCACTCCTGTTTTGTTGTGTTTTTACTGAAGCTTGATTTTATTAGGTGAACATCATAGTATAATCACTTGAAATTCGCATCCTGCAACATAATTTTCTTTCTCACTGAATTTTCAACTGAAGCATTTGAAGCACAGTTTGCATGTGTAATTTCTTCACTGTAAGCTCTCTCAGACTCAGACCTGTTGAATGTTAAACCTTACAGCGCCCCTATTCTGGTCTCCCAAAGGAAAAAAAAAGAATGAAGACAAAAGCATGAATGCATAATTAATATAGTGAAGCATTTTTAATTGTTGCTGGTCTTCAAAGTTTTCTGGTGGTATTGTCTCTTGGTTATGGGCCGGCTGCTTCCAATGGCAAAGATTCATTCAGATCCTTTCAGGGCCTGAGCGCTGCAGAAGCACCAGCAGACAACAGCTCCAAGCTCGCCTTTTTCCCAGAGTGTCTGCCCACACAATAGACTTCCTTAGCCTGCACACAAAAGAGGCTGGTGCATGAAAAAACACCCAAATTCAATGGCATTCTTGTCCACAATTCACTCTGAGAATACGTGCCTCCCCTCTTTCCCTCTTTTTCTTTCAGTGATGTATTAAGATGAAATGTGAGGACCAGGAAGTGATTTAAAAAAACAAAAACAAAATTGTATAAATCTAGACTGTATGTAAAAAATTAGCAGCCTGAAAAGTGAGACCAGTGTAGAAATGCCTTGCCCTCCTTTCATTCTCATGCCAAGTAAAAAGGAACCTTTATAACATCAAAACACAACAACAGTCAATTCAAGGCATTTTATGTTGTAAGGTAAAGACCCTACGATAATACAGAAAGCACTTAGCAACAGTGGGAAGGAAATGCTCCATTTTAACTGGAAGAATTCTTCAGCAGAATCAGGCTCAGGGAGGGGCAGCCCTCTGTCATGACTGACTGATGGTGAGGGGAGGAAGAGAGGACAAAAGACACACTGTGAAAGAGAGCCAGCGATTAATTATAACTAATGATTATGTTATGTGATAAGAAGGATTTAAAATTTGATTCTGGAGAATCAAATCTAGAGATCCAATCAAGAAAAGCCAATACGGGAGAAATATATGCTCTTTTTCAGTTTTCAGTTTTATTTGTCATATGCAAGTTAGCACAGGGTCAACATTGCAATGAAATGTGTTTCTAGTCCCTGTCAGTACTATTGCTGCAGCATTTGGGATCAGCTGAAGCTTTTTCAGTAAGTTAAGTTTCTTGATTGGATACTCTATTGAAAAATTACACTACTGCTCACTTGATTATTGACATCAGAAAAGACTTGTTACTGATTTTGCGGTTTTAGTCAATTTAAGTCTAAAAGAATGATATTAATTTAATAAAAAATAGTTGTACTTAAACAAAAACAGATGATAAAGCAGAGTATAATTTAAGTTGTGGTTGTTGTATTGCTGGCCTACAGCCTGTGGTCATAAAAAATATATAGCTATTTATGATATTACCACATTTGCCATATTAACAATATGGTGTATAAAAAGTGTTAAAAAAAAATCAAGCACCTAGGCATGCAGACTGCTTCTACAAAAAGCTTTTGGGAGCTAAGGGAATTCCAGCATGATAGAATGCCACCTGTGCAAAAGTCATATAATTTCCTCAGTACTAAATATTCCACAGTCCATTCTTACTGACATTATAACAAAGTGGAAACAACTGGGAATGACAGCAACTCAACCATTTAGTGGTAGACCATGTAAAATCACAGAGCAGGGTCAGTGGATGCTAAGGCAGAGGTTAAAAGCTTTTGGCAGATTCAGTCACTACAGACTTCATGTGGCCTTCAGATTACCTCAAGAACAGCATGTAGAAAGCTTTATGAAATGGGTCTCCACAGCCAAGCAGCTGCGTCCAAACCTTGCATCATCAGGCTGAATGCAAAGTGCTGGATGCAGTGGCGTAAAGCACATTGGCACTGGAATGAGCAGTGAAGATGTCTTCTTTGAAGTGACGACTGACGCTTGTGCGTCTGGCAGTTTGATGGATGAGTCTGGGTTTGATGGTTGCCAAGAAAACCATCCTTGTCTGACTGCACTGTGTTGTAAACTGTTCCTATTCATTGCTTTTCCAAGGAATACCCTTTTCCAAGGGTATTTTTGTCCAAGGGCGAGTGTCTGCTGGCTGGGCTTTAGTCCATGGGGCCTGGCCGGGCACAGCCCGAAAAAGGAACATGGGCCCATCCTCCTGTAGGCCCACAACCTGCAGGAGGCGCTCTGGTGCAGTGTTTGTCAGGTGGCAGCTTGGAGCGGAGGCCCTGGAGGATGGATCCCTGGCTACCAAGACCTGTGTGGCGGGGTGTCCGCAGTCATGCCCTGCAGACTTAAGTATTGCACTGGGTCCTGTGGTTTGGGTTGTTGTTGGTCTGTAGAGCTGGCAGTGGGAGAGCTGCAGCTCTCTGACCGTGTGTATTAATAAAGCTCATCAAAATGTGTCCAGGTCTGTCGTGGTCATTCACAGTGGTGCCGAAACCCAGGAGGGAAGACAAGGCAGAACCAGGACTGGGCCAGCAAAGGTAGGAGCTGGCGCAAATGTTGGATGAGCTGGCGGCCACGCAGTGGCAGCAGGCGGGAGTGTGGCTCCATGGCCTGGAAGAGCTGCAGGACCAGACTGAGGACCACCTGCAGATGACCACCTGGCGGCTCTAATCCAGTCCTGGCCAACACCGCCGCCACCCCCACTGGCGTTCCCTGACGGCGCTGGGTTGGAGGAGATCCCGACTGTTCCGGCGCCCGTGCCGGCCCCCAGGTTGCGACCAGCTGGGTGGGAGCAGCTCTGCCCGGTGGGGGCTTGCGCCCATCCCTGCTCCCCAGAGGAGGGCTGTAGAGCAACTGCTGGGCTCTCCACCAGCTCACCCACCTGCTCAGCCGGGGCCGGAGGTCAGCACACGGAGAGTGTGGGAGGAACCTGCGAAGCTGTCGCTGGAGGTGTGCGATGGGCTGTTCCAGCCGGTGGTGAAGGAGGCACGTGAAGCTCCGTGCTTTGTATCCTCATTAGTTCATTTCCCTTGTGTCCAGCAATAAAGCTGCTTTGATTTACTTTTCTTACCAGGGGACAAGCTGTTTGTGTGTCTCAGTTATATGTTTAGATTGTGGGACGATGTGTTGCTTGAGATCTTTTAGCCTGCTTCACTTAGAAGCTAAAACTCAAGTAATAAGAAAACCTGTACACTAGGAAACTTGGAGACACAAGGAGGGATTGCAGACGCACCAGCAAGGGACAAGGGGAAACTGACACAATACACACGGGTGATTAGGGAAGAGGAAACAAATGGGAACACAGCTGGGAAAAATTAGACCTGACGGAACAGGGAAGAAAAAAACAAGCACACTGAACATGGGATTAAAGACTGCCAAAGTAAAACAGAAAGTACACAAACACACGACCTTGACAGAGAAACAGGGATAAACAGGGAGACAAAAGGTGAAACACAAGGAGATTGATAAGAAAATATAATCGATGAAATTATACTAGAAAATAGGCCTCTGTCTGAGAGGCCCATGTAGAAATGACTTTGAAGGCTCTGTGTGAGGAAGGATATGAGTGAGTGAGCTTACTTTTTAAATGTATGATTTAATGAAAGAAAGGCATTCATGGAGTAAAAGAGATGTTCATGTGAGGATGGCCTGAGGAGAAATTTAATTGAGAGACTGCATAAAGTGAATAAAAAATGAAGTGAAGTATATAATATGTATCGCGCCTCTTGCCCTATGACAGCTATGATAGACTCCAGACCTTGAACTGGATAAGGGGGGAAAATAAACTGATGGACCTCATAGAGTGTAGAGCCCCGTTGTTCTCACATGATTGTGGCCCCACTGACACACATTCTGACCAACAACACCAAGATGGTTATCTGAGTGGCATTACATACTCTATGTGTTGAGTTACAGAGAGTGAGGATGAGTGAATTGTGGGACTTGCTCGACCATTGTTGGGGTACACGTTGAGGCCAGCTGGCACTCTGACCAACAGCTTACCACCCCGAGGCTGCTAGGAGCTACAAGGGGCCACAACTGAAGACGAGTGAAGCTGGACAATATAGCCAAAGCCTGCAGCCTAATCCTTCTGCTCAGACATCTCCAGCAGTCTTATTTCAAAAGCTAGGCCCCCTGGCCCTGTTTTTTCACTAAATCCCCCCTCCTCTCTTCATGTCCCACCTCTTCTTTTCTCTGTGTTATTCTGCAGCAGGAAAAAAGGCTGGCTTTTAAAGTGGCCCGTAGTATCACCCAGATACAAGACCTGAGGCTGCCAGTCATCAAATGGAAGCTCTCTGGGCCTTTCATAGTGCTCACTTTGCTCTTGTCCACTCAAGGACAAGCGGAAACTCTTATTTTATCATGTGAAATGGCTCCAGACAAGGAACAGAAGGCCAGCTGTTAAAATCAGACCTAGCTGATTTTGAAAGCAGGGGACCAGTGTTTGTCTTGATATTAGCATCATCTTTACAAGAAAGAGACTGAATAAATTAAATGAGTCAGCACGTTTCACAAGGCTTCACAAGATAAACTTACTCTGGTAATCCTCTCAGATCCTACTAGAGAAATTGAGACATAGAAAAGTGAAAAGTAAAATGGCCATTATTTGCTACTGCAGTCAGTCATCAACATGAACCAATTAGCTTTCAGAAATAATGCAAAAAATGGCTATATATAAAATTCTGATTTCAGTGGAAGAAGTAAGTCTGTTTTGGGTTTATACAAGTAACGTTCTTTGTCTTAGGTTTAATGTCAGAAAACGCAAGATCTATCTTCCATTCTACAGAGCAATGTCCTAAATCTCTCTCAAGTAATTATCGATAAAAATTAATAACTAAATAAAAGGGTTCCTATGAATTTGTGCTACAAACATTCACACTATTCATTAAACCAGTGGTTCCCAAACTTTCTTTGTTTTACAAGAAAAATGTTCCCCCCCTGCGCGCACACGGACGCGCACAAATACATCCTTTAACCACACACACATATTTTGCTCCACTGCGATTCATTTCACACTTCAAACATTTAGTAAACAATTAGGCAAATACACGTAATCTGCAATAAATTACAGGTAGTAAGGAAATAAACTACTAACTCTTTTACGAGATGTCCACACCTACATGGGTATTTTTGAAAACGCAGCTGTTTCGTCCACATGTAAACGGTGTTTCGAATCACCGAAAACTGAGACTTTTTTAAAACTCGTTTTTTGCGTTTATGTGTGGACGAGAAATACAGAGTTCGTCATGCAACGTCAGAGGTATGTGCCTTTTTTCACGTCACGCTGTGCGCCAAGTTATTGTTTACATGAGAGGAATTGCAGAATGGCAGATAGTCAGATTAACAGTGACGGTATTTTGTCTCTATCTTCAGGTTTTACACGCTTACATATAAACACGCAGTTACTGTCCCTCCATTTAGAAAGGCAGAGGCGTCACTGTGTGATTATTTTACGTGTAGTTGTGTTTTTTCCTGTGTAATAATATTCAACATTGCTATCAATACATTTTTCAAAAAAATGCCTCTCTGTGCAAAATGGGTTTAAAAACATAAACAGCTGTGGGATACTGTTTGTCCGTGATTTAGGCAGGGGGAACAAATTGTGGCAGGATCAGCCTGATATTATTTGTATCCAGCTGTAACTTTACTGTATAAAGCGCTAACGTCTCCAAAATGTCACAACAAGTAATGAACTAAAAATCAAGAATGTGGGATACTGTTTGTCCCCCAGCGCTGCTCCCGACGAAGGGAAAACCAATTCTGCAGGGGAGACCTACCTCGGCACTTGTGCAGGTGAAGCCAAAGGTAAGATTTGCTTCACCATATTTTCTAGTCTTTGGCATAGAATGAAGTTGGTTTGGAAACATATTCAGCAATGCTTCATCTCCTGCTTTGCGTTTGTTCTAGCAGTGTCCAAGTGTTTTTTTCCCCCTTTTTCATACCGCGCCCCCCCTGCAATGGCTTTGCGCCCCTCCTAGGGGGCGGGCCCCACACTTTGGGAAGGTTTGCATTAAACTAACACAACAATTGCCTATCTTCCAACCACAGTTTAAGAGGTCAGCCGCTTTGACAAACTTTACAAAAATATCTTAATATCTTAAATATCTTAAGTCTTTAACTTAGATTTAAAGACAACCACAGTTGATGCTTGCCTGAGGTAACCTGGTAAGTGTCATGGCACTGGGTCTGTACAGTGTTCATATGTTTTTGGATTTTGTTAATATTCTCAGACTTAGTATCATCATTCGTGATTTTGGTTTTCTTAATTGTTTTCTGCTCATGTTATATTTATAATTTCTGGTCTTTAGTTTTCTTACCTATGTTCCACATTTCTCCTTTAGTTACTCTCTTTTTTTTCTTTTCTTTTTTTTTTTTTTTACTCTCATCTCCCAGCCTTGCGTGCCTTAGTCCTCATCTGTCAATGTCCTGGGTTGGTGACCCAGTGTTTTGGTTTCTGTATTATTATTGATCTTTGTTGTTATCTGATTCCTATTGTGATGGTTTCTGTTTTTGTTTCTCTAGTTCTTAGGTTTTGGTTCTCGTACTCCATCTCGCCTGTGTAGTTTCCAGTCGGTGTTACCTCAGGAAATCACATGATGGGGTGGGGCTAGGTTTCACAATGAACTCATGCAAAACTTTGGCTGATTGTGACCTACACCAGTTTTCACACCTTGGCTCATGTGATTAGGTAGAGGATCATCAGGGGTCCACTGTCCCTCTTGGGGGGATACTCCCACAGGGCTTAAATCTGGGACTTCTCGGATGAGAGGTGAAACGTCTTCAAGCAACTTGAAGTCCAAGAAGTCCAGACGCTTTTCTTTCCAAGCTCCTTAGACTACGATCACCTGGATGACTGAGAACCTTCACAGGCATTTTGTAGTGTTTCTTTTCAGTCACAAATAAAGGCTCGTTTTCAGTTTGAAACATTCTCTCCTGCATCATTGTCTACGCCTGAGTCCATCCCTCTCAATCTTCACTCTGTTTGTCTTGCAAACCATGACAGTACCCTCTGACAATAACATGGACCCAGCAGACCGCAGGCTGTACGAGCGGCAGGAGGCAGCCATCGCCCAGCTGGAGGAGGAGCGCCACTTGAGGCCATGGCGCACTCTAGAGGAACTCGACTGGCTCTTGGCGGCCCCCAGAGTGGTCCCCCGGAGCTACCGAAAGCCCCCACCAAGCTGTGGGAATTCTCCGCCTTTCTTCGGATGTTCACGCTCCAGCCTCAGTGTCACCATTCTGCGCGCCAGAGGCTCAGCTGTTTACCCTGCTTCCACTTCCCGGAGAAAGCAGCCTTCATGCCGTCGCCATATGGACTCTGCTGAGCAACTCCTGGAGGTGGGTGATTATGACTGTTTTTCACACTCTGCTGCTGAGTCCACAAACAAAACAAGCAATAGACTCAGCACAGATAGGTTTGGTGTTTCTCTGCTGGATGATGATGTGGACTGGGAAAACCTTTTTGCTCCCTCTGAGCAGGGAAGGATAAAAGACCATTATCACTCTCCAAAAAAGTCAAAGGCAAAGACTGTTGGTTCAAGTTCTGTCCGTTCAGGTTTAGTCCATTTTGGTACTGTCATTCCTAGGGATGGGTATTGATAAGATTTTCACGATTCTGATTCCATTTTCGATTCTGTTTAACAATTCGATTCTTTATCGATTCTCTTATCGATTCTTTTTTTTTTTTTTTTTTTTTTAAAGGACAACACTAAGGTCAATTAGCTTAGAACTTTGTTTTATATCTTCTCTTTGAACAAGATAGAAATTTAGGAGAAGCATGGCCTTACAAACCCAGCAGTGAGATCTTATGAGATCCTTAAGAGATCCAGCCTATGGCTCTTCAATGGGGTGTCACAGGGTCCCCGGGGGAAAAAATTGTAAATGTAAAATAATAAAATAAATATTCTTCTGTAGCAATAACAAAGTATAACATAAATTATTCTGTAGCAATTACACAAGAATATCCAGAAATGTCCCTGCCTACAATTAAACACATTCACTTACCGACAATCGAGGGCATCTGCTGTGGCAAATGGGTGCAAACCTTTTACCACAAACTTAGTCCCTGCTCGGTGACATTCGTCTATCCTGGACTAAAAGGTAGACTGCAGCGAGAACTGCCAGCATCTGAGCCAGACTCTGTCTGTCTCTCTCATCATGGTCACCTAAATGCACAGTAATGGCAGGTTTTGTAATAAGGCAGATCGCACTAACATAATATGCACTGTTAGTTGATTATTTACCTGCCGCATTAACGGGAGAGGACGTGCAAACGTTACCGCTGCTGCTGGGTTGAGGTTCACGAGTCCGGAGCAGAATTAAAAACACGACATTCATTTACAGTTTTTTACAGACGCTAGGACACATTTCTCAATACTTAGGTCACTTTTGCAAAACTCTTCACACAATCCTCCTAACTGACCGTCAGCTTGGCAAAGCAGTTCATTTCACATTCAAAATGCACTACAACTACCAAAACACTTCATTCAGGTCTCAAATAACCTCATTCTTCCAGAACACTAGCAAAGGTTGACAGCCGACAAACACACTTTGTCACCCACAAAACAATGACCTAAAAAACACTAACAACATGTAGCATTACACAGTGTTTTCCTGTGTAAAACAAGGACACATCTCTGTTTATAATTTCAATATATGTTACTGGAATGAATCAGACATCATGCAGAATTCGTTAATATTTGTTTATGTATTTTTATTTTTTTGCACTAAGTAATCCCAAAATACAAGAATTCGTATACACACCATCCACTGATACACATACAATAGTAATGCTAATCTACTCGGTCTTCTCCATTTGGCCACAGGTTCTCATCCACATCACATCTTATGTCATCTAGGGCAACACACCTAGGAAAGAATCTTCTGGCATGCCAGAATTGAAGGAGTTGAAAAATTGAAGGAGTAACATCTGTGTAGATGTTCATCTACAATGAGAATCAGCTGTGGCTGGTTAAACTGCATTTTTAGATTTAAAATATGTTTCAATAAAATATTGTTGTTGAATTTTGCTGTCTTTTCAAGTTTTGCATTGTGTTGTTGTTTTGGCCATAAGTTTAACAGTTTTGAAAACAGTATGTAAGCACATGCAAAATGTCCTGTCCGTACAAAGATTTTTGGCAGTTGTTGTGTCTGAGTGAGAAGATAATTCATGAAATTTGAGAGATGTAGTCATTGAATGCATTTTGTGCCAAAACAATGATAACTGGTCCTCAGTTTAGCCCACATAGACTTCTGTTGTGCTCACTGTGTGAGGAGTTTTGCAAACGTGACCTAAGTATTGAGAAATGTGTCCTAGCGTCTGTAAAAAACTGTAAGGTCATCGCGTGTTTTGTGAGCAAATGCTTTTGCATATTCATAGTGTTTCCTCCCTTAAATGAAATATCTACTATGCAAGTATTGCAAGTTGCCCTGTTGTCATCCGTTCTCGTAAAGTATAACCAAACTTTTGAGCGTTTGAGCCGCTTGTTTCCTGCGAGGTAAATGACGCTCCGCAACGTGGTGATGTCATTCAGGGCGACTGGAATCGATAAGGGAATCGTTGCGAAAATGGCAAACAATTCCAAGGAATTGAAACAGTGGGAACCGGTTCTCAACAAGAACCGGTTTTCGATACCCATCCCTAGTCATTCCTGAGTTGAATAACTCTGAGACTGTGTCTCCAAAGATTGTTAAATCAGAGACTGTTTTTTCAAAGACTGTTAATCTTGGTGGTAAAAATGCAAAACCCACTTTGGATAAGTCTTTGTTTGCCTTCTCCTTTGCCTCTCTGTGTTCCTGCAAAGGAAAAGAGGCAAAGGAAAAGCACCCTCCAGCACCCGTACCTACTCCTCGGGTGGGAGTGGCTGGTGTCCAGTCTGCCCCGGCACCCGTGCTGGTCCCCAGGGTGAGGTCAGCCACGACACAGCTTACTTCTGCACCCATACCTACTCCTCGGGTGGGAGTGGCTAGTGTCCGGCAGGTGCCTGCACCTGTTCCTGTTTTCTGCTGGAGGCTCTGGCGAGCCGGTCCAGCCCCTGTCCTCGTGTCCTAGAAGCTCAGAAAGGTTAGCTCAACAACCATCACCACCATTACTACAACCATCATTACCGCATACACTACAGCCTTTGCTTCAGTCCCTAGCTCTGTCATTAACTCAGCTATTAGCTCAGTTTCCTGTTTTGTTACCAGCTTAGTCTTCAGCTCAGTCGACAGCTCTGTTACCAGGTCAGGCATCTGTTCTGTTACTAGTTCACTCATTAGCTCTGTTGTCTGCTCAGCCATTAGCTCACTCCTTTGCTCACCCACCTGTTCTGTCACCATGTTCATCAGCTGAGAGCTCTGAACTCCCTCAGCCTCCCCCAGCTACTTCTCCTGAGAGTTCTACCAGGCCATCTCAGTTTTCTGTCTCTGCTGAGAGCCCATACGAGCCTTCCCAGCAGTCCACAGCAGCTTCCATTGAGAGCTCTGCAGGGTTGTCTCAGCCTCCTGTCTCCGATGAGAGCTTGTGCGAGCCATCTCTACAGTCTGCAGCAGCCTTCACCGAGGGCTCAGGCGAGCTCATCCTGCCTGCAATGGACTATGCATTGCCGCAGCCTGAAAGGCAACCTGAGCGTGGAAGTAGAACAAGCTGTTCCCTGAGTCCAGCACCACCTTCGTCGTTGCCGTGTTCTTTGGAGCTCCACCCTGTCATACCAACCGGGTCAGAAGGTGTAGTTATCTACAAAAAACATCCCATTACAAACTGAATCCAAGACACCTGCCCTCTGTTTCATTGGTCTGTTTTTTTTTTTTTTTTTTTTTTTTTTTAACTTTTAATTGCAAAGCAGGGAAACAGCAGTCACCAGCATATACACACACAGGACAAAGATGCATCTACATGTATAGCAGGACGTGGGAGGCAGAAAGAGAAAGCCAACAGCAATATTCATAAACAATGAAAAAGGTTAACAATCGTCCCTTTGTTGCCAGGCTAAATCCCGTAAGCCCGATTTCAACCTCTGAGCAGAAGGAGTGTTCAGGTGGGCCAAAAAAGGGTCCCATATGCGATAGAAAAGGAAAGGTTTGTCCTTAAGTGCTGTAGAGAAGGCTTCCATTGGCATGATACATATCACAGACTGTAGCCACTGGTTGACAGATGGGGCCTTATCAGAAATCCACAGTACCATAATGCACTTTCGAGCGTAGTGTAGCAGTATGTGAAGGAGATCTTTGCTGCGAAAGCCGGCAGGTAGCTCATCGTTCAGTCCTAACAGGCAAGTCCTTGGACCCAGATGCAGTCGGCAATTAAATATAGTACATAGCTTGTCTATGAGTGATCTCCAAAACTGTAGAATAACAGGGCAGCTCCCATTGGTCTGTTTGAGGTCCTGTCAATGATCGACCCTTTATCTGTCCATCCTAACGTACCTTGTAATATGAGAAACAACTCTTTCCATGTCTCCCAGCTCTAACTAGCCCATTGTTGGGTGTGTGTTCTCACCTTTGTGAGGCATCGGGACCTTGGTAAAGTTCCCACTCTGGAGCCACTCGCATCTGCTGTTAATCACACTCACCTGGGTCTGATGATCTCTTCACAGGGGCACTATTTAACAGTGTGGCTGAGGTTCAGTCGGAGCTGGGTCTTTGAATGACTCGAGTTAGTGAAAAAGGTGAACATACTGTGTCTTTTCTTGGTGAAGAAAACTAACTGTTGTCCCCTTTGTATTGTACTCTGTGCAGAGTATTGGAGGGAACTCTCAGCTTTTGTAAATGTTTCTGTGGAAACCGTGTATCTCAAGGAATAATTGCACTGGTAACTGACAACTGACACTGGGACAATGACTACGGAAGGAATCACCTTTTGTTGGCACTGTTTGCACCTTGTTTTTTGCACTGTAAGTAAACTCACTGTCACTGTTCAGGAAGTCCTGTGACTGGGTCCTGTTTTTCTGCCATTTGGCAAACCTGACACTTTGCTTATTGTTCTCTGCTTAACTGATAGTCAAACAGAAAATAACTTGGTGACATGGTGATGTAATGTAATTAAATTGACTATGACTTGGTTAGCTTTAAGATATGCTGCTTTGTTTCATTATATACATATAAATATTATAATTGATACTCCCTCTGAGAGGGTTGATGTTGCTGCAATTTAAAGTTAGTGATCCCAATAGTTGGCCAAATGTACTATTGTTTAGCAGTTATTTCTATAGATGTTATGGCTTTACAAGAGTTGGTGAACGAAAATAATATAGACAAAAAATTGAAAATATAGCACTGTTGAACGGCTGCCGGTTGTGCAACCGTGGACAGTGTAATGGGGACAATGCAGGCATGATGAAGCAACACAGAAAGCCCTAATCCAAAGTCTAAGAATATAACAAACAGAAGATCACAAATCATGGTAATAATCTGAACTAACAGTTAATTACTTAAACATAAAGCCTTGGGTCTGCGACCCAGTGCTGTGACAGACAATAATTACAAGAGGTTAACCAGGGAATGAGGACCAGGAGGGAAACACAGCTAGAACTAATTACACACATACATGAGGTAGCAAAATAGAATACACTAACACAAGACGAGGAAATATCAAAGTAAAACAGGAAACCTAAGACACGCTGAGACACGGGCTAGACTTAGGGACTGGGAAAGAACAGACATGAAAACATAACTGAGTAAACAAGACACAAGAAACACAGGGAAGGCACTGTAAAAAAAACCCCTAAGAACTACAGACCAGATAACTAGAAATACAACAGACTAAACTATTAGAAACACTAAATCAAAGAATATAGATAATCAAAACATAAACACTGGGTCACTAGAGCCGGGTCCCCCCCACCTGTCAGGACTATGCCTCCTCCCAGGCCACAAAAAACAAACCAAAGATCAGAAAACATCTTTAAAAAAAACATGACTTAAAAACAACATAATATCCACAACTGCATCAAAGTATAAAACAGTAAAATATGGATTATTTAACACAGGGTCTCTCTCTTCTAGGTCCCTGTTAGTACATGAATTAATAATTGATCAACAAATTGATTTACTTGACTTACAGAAACCTGGTTACAGCAGGATTATTATGCTAGTTTGATTGAATCAACACCACCAAGTTAACTAACTGCCCCAGCTCCTGTCAGGGTTGGTCTGGTAAACGCCAGATTGATAAAAATCTTTTATCGTGAAGGAGTTATTCACCTCCTGGAACCTGGACTTCATGTGTGTCACTAAGATTTGGTGGAACACTGATGAGTTCCAGTATTTTATTATTCAGTATTCTGTGCTTTTACATTTAAAAAGATTTTAAATGTAAACAGTGCTTTTTACAGCCTTCATCTTCCAGCTTTGCTGACATGTTTTGAAGTCGATCGCTCTAACTCTGTGCCTATTGCTGGTATTTATTGCCCCCCTAAATACAATAAGAAGTCAAACTAGTTCAGGAGTTCAGAAAGAACTTCAGAATTTCTAGCTGGGACTATGTGCAACTATGATCACTTTCTTATTGCGTGAGATTTTAATATACATGTCTGCTGTCCTGACAAACTTATGATGAAAGCTTTTTTTCATCCTTACTGACTCTTAATCTGGTCCAGTCCGTACCTGGTCCCACACATGAACATGGACACATATTAGACCAGGTTTTGTCGCACAGTCTGCCTGTGTCTAATGTGGAAATCTCAGCAAGGTTTTTTCTAAACATATGGCTGTATTATTTGATGCTATGTTTTCGCACACTGTAGTTCAAACCAGCGCTACCATTCGCCACTGCCAGATCATTAACCCTTAAACTGCCGCACAGTTCTCTGCCTTTAGCCAGCTTTCTGTCCCCGCTGATCTCACTCCCTTGGACGCAGAGGTCCTCAACTCCTGGTTTAAATCTTCCTGCCAAACTATCCTGAAATCTGTGGCACCATTAAAAACTGGGTAGCCTAAGACTGAAACTTAGCCTTGGTTTAATGACACCACTTGGGCTGTGAGGAGGGAGTATCGTAGAGCTGAATAGAGATAGAACATTTTACTGTCTCATTTACACCATCACCAGCATTGAACTGGCTTAGGTCTTATCTGTCTGATAGAATTTTTAGTGGTAGTTACCACTAAAAATTTGGGGTAGGAGTCCTTTTCTGCTGCTCTTCAGTTTGGGGTCCCGCAGGGCTCAATTCTAGGGCATCTGCGTTTTTCATTGTATTTACAGCCATTGAGAGCAAACCTTAGAGAGCATGGAATGTGCTTCTACTGTTATGCCGACAACTGTCAGATTTATCTGCCTCGGAAGCAGAAAGATCTTTCTCTATTAAACCCCTTCAAGCAAAACAGAGGTGATCGTGTTTGGTCCTAGAAGACCTTATGGTTCTTCCTCCATTGATTCGGGACTCCTGGCAGAGTAATTACAACTTGTTGTTACTAACTTGGGTTCTAAAGTGGACAGTGATTTTATATTGGACACAAAAATTAGGGCTACTGTCAAGTCCACTTTTTATCATTTAAGGCGCTTGACAAAGGTAAGACCAATTTTATCCAGGCTGGATTCTGAAACAGTAATCTATGCTTTTATTTAATCTCGTTAGGATTGCTGTAATGCTCTGTATTTTTGGAGTTAGTCAGTGTCTTCTCAATCTTCTACAGCTAGTCCAAAATGCTGCTGCACGACTTTTAACCAGAACTCGCAAAAGAAAGAAAAGGAAGAAAGCCCATCCTGGCTTTACTCCATTGGCTGCCTGTATATCTTAGAGTTCATTTTAAAAGTCTAATGTTTGTTTTTAAACACTAAACAGTCTTGACCCACCTTAACTCTCCGAGCTTCTTCATCCTTATTCACCCCCAGGTTTCTCAGGTCAGGTGACAATCTGCTCTTGGAGCTACCCAGGTCCAAGAGGAAGCTCAGAGGGGACAGGATCTTCTCTATCGCTGGTCCTAACCTCTGGAATAACCTGCCCCTGCACATTAGAGAGGCTCCTTCATTGTCCATTTTTAAAACACATCTTAAAACCAATTTTTATTCCTTGACACAGTTTGACCCTGATTTTACTGCTTTGATTTAATCTAATGTGCTGATTTTATTATTTTAATCTAATCAATGTTTTTAATTTAAGATTTATTTATTTTTTTTAATTTAATTGTCGGGGGTTTTTTTTGTTTTGGGTTTTTTTTGGGGGGTTTTTTGTCATGTTAAGTGTACAGGACTTTGTAGTTGTCTGGAAGTGCTATTTAAATATTTTTTTCCTTGCTTGCTAACAGGTAAACTCAAAAATCAGTTTTATTCCTTGTTATCTGTTGACCACCTATTCCTTACAGAGTTTCTGTCTGATTTTCAGACTATTTTTAATCTGATTCAGGGCTTTGCTCAGATAAAATATTTATTGTCTGAGATTTTAACATCCATGTAGATACTGAAAATGACAGCATTAACACTGCATTTTAAGCTATTATTAGACCCATTATGGGAAGGCCTCTTCTCTTAAAATGTTTAAGAACCCACCAAAAACTTTAATCCTCCTTTAGTTATGCTGCATTAGGTCTAGGGTGCTGGGTCATTCCCGTAATGCATATTTTTTTCCACTTACCTTGTTTTTCAATCACTATGTGTTTATACACAACTTTGCATTTAATTATTAGCTATTATTCAGTTCTGGATCTCTTCCACAACAGTTATAGTATTCTGTAAACATTATTAGCCTGATAAAAGCCCCTTTCTGATAAGCTAGACCACCCCTAGACCACCTTTTTACTGTCATACTTTTAGTTAACATATTTTGTTTTGCACTAAGCATATTTTATATGTCATTATGGCATTGTGGAAATTGTAGGAACTATTGTACTGCATGTTGGTTCCCCTGGTGCCCCTGAGTGAGATGCACACCCATGTTGAAGTATGAGGATGGCGAGCTTAATGGCAACCCCAAGTTTGTACAACTCACATTAAAGCACAGGTGAAAGTGGTAGTTGAACTCGGACCTGCATGATTCCCGGCCCCCTGGTGGCAATATTGTGTCACTGCACCAAGAACCAGCCCGCTGCAAATAATAATGGACACACAGGTTCACCAGTTGTTTCTTCATAAAGATATCCTGAAGCCAATCGTTAAAGTTCTGTTTGGAAAAGTGACACAAGGAGAGAGAAACAATAAGAAACTGTGTGAAGCCTGACAACAACAGCACCAAACGGTAACAAGAAGGGAATTAATGCAATCAAGTTCATAATTCATTTCTAAAGTCAAGTTAAAAGGAGATTAAGAAATAAGTGCATAACATTTCAAGAAAAACAAAAATGTCACAAACAAATGAAACAGAAATTGAAGTTTCCAGTGCAGAACAAGTGGATGAAACCTGTTTAGAGCAAAGAGTGGAAGTAGAGAAGCATAGAAGTGAAAGGCCTCACATGCTCACAGAAAACGGAAAAGAATTCCATAAAGAAAGGTTACAATGGCTTCAACACTGCTTTGACAGTATTTATGACTGTCAAAGCAGTCTGTTTTAAAAGGAGATCTACTTGACATTCTTGAAGGTCACATGAACATTGTACAAAGAGAAGTAGCCAAGCTTAATGATATTTATGATGACTATAGAGCAATGGATGGACCCTCTGATATGCATTCCAAGCTATACAAATCCACCTCAGTGACTACAGTAATTTTACAAAACATCAAAGTTCACACTGAAGGAGAAAAGCAAGAGGAGAATGTATGGCCTGATGCCAGCTGTATATTTACATCCTCTTGCTCTGTTAGTGTCTCAGTTCATAGCCAGTTTAAAGCTAATAGAGTTATCTCTAATGCCTCCTCCACCAAAAGACAAGAAGCTGCAGCGCAGTATGAAGCCACAAAGGCTTTGCTTCAGATTAAGTCTGAATAAGAGAAATACAGAGAAAGAGTACAATTGCGTGAAGAAGAAAAGAAACGCTTTACTGCAGGACAAGATGCTGCTGCAATGTCACAATGCCTCCTAGAGGAGAAGGAGGAAACTGAGGCATGTTAAAAGAGAAAAGAAGAAAGCAGCTGTGATAAAGAGACAACAAGAGGGAAGTGCTGCATTAAGAAAGTCATTTGAGGACTTGAAAAGAGAAATTGAAAGATGGAAAATCTGAAAGGATTCAAGGCAGCAAAAGCAAAACTACAAGTTTACGAGGAAGGTTACATTTCAGTGAAGCAAGAAAGAGTCACTCCTGCAACTGCCCCTGCAAATGTACAGGTAACAGAGTTCAACAATGCTACTAATCAACCCTCACAACAACAAACAGAGTTAAACATGACTCATTGGAGCGCAGGTGAGCTTGTAAAGGTTTTGGCAGAAGCAATGTCAGCTAATAGACTACCTATCCCAGAGCCCTCTGTATTTAGTGGGCATTCACTTAAGTCTAAGCATTGGAAAGCATCTTTTCAGACTCCAATGTTGTGAAGGAACATTTCCACTGCAGAAAAGATATTTGTCTTACAGAAGTATGTTGGCAGCTGTGTTAAAGAAGCCTTAGATGGGTATTTTCTGATTGGCTCTGAATATCCATATGAGGCAGCATGAACGTTATGGAGAGCCTTTTGTCAATAGCTAACGCCTTTAGGGACAATTTACACTCTTGGCCAAAGGTCACAGGAAAAGATGTATTGCATGTAATCCCATTACATCATACCAAGCCATAAGACAAAGTGACTTTAACAAATCAAACACAAAACCTCAACCTAGTATCTGTAAAATGCTCATTTCTGCCTCTAAGCATGGGTCAGTTGGTGAGGTATGTTTTATATGTTATATAGATAATTTTATGTCTCTATTTTACCCATTTTACTATTGTTGTTTTATGTTGTTAATTGTATGTTGTGTTTTAGCTCAATCAGTTTGTGATCAAGGTCATGCTTTAACAATATCATCCCCATGATCCTGATCACCAGTGACAAGGTAACTGAAACCAGATAATGTAATGATACCCTCGGTATGTTGAATTTGCTCTGTAGCATACGGCACTAGTCTTTACTCCAGCCACCTTCATTTGCTGTTTGCTACTGCTCTAGACAGCCTTCAGTGACTAACTTGAGTATTTAAGACTATCTTATTAGTTAGCCTAGGGAAACGTTTAGGTTGCATTGGGTCATTATCCATTTGCACCGTCAAGCACCATCTGAATAGTTTTGTAGCATTTAGCTGAATCTGAGAAGACAGGAGCTGATTAACAGTAACAACCTTTGAAGTGAGTTATGAGAACCACTGAGTCTGGGTCTGGTAGCTTCTCCTCTTTGAAAGGAGATCTTAGAGTTAAGCTTCAGTGAAAAAACTTTCTATTAAATTAACCTCAAAGATGAGGTTGTTATGAAAGAGCATTAGGGCCACTGGCAAACAAAATTTGTGTGAGTCTTTTGTTTGGGGTTTTTGTTGTTGTTTGTTTGTTTGTTTTCCAGAATTCTAAGGGGGAAAAAGCCTGAATTCTCCGTGTCCAATCCAGTTGAAGAAACAGATTTTTTTTCAGGATTCTGGAAATACAACAACAACAAACAAATAGAAATGATTCCCCCACTTTTTTGTCAGCACCTTTAATCCTCTTACGTAGGTTGAGTGCACTTCCTGTGAAAGGTTATGGATTTCGGCTTTGTGGATTTTTATAGAAGAATATATAAAAATGTTTAATGCATTGTGGTTATGCGTTACGAATTTCAGTTTAGGTTTTTCCGACAAACTCAAAGTCAGCATTTTGTTTATGGTTACCATAGTAACATGGCGAGGTGCGACGGGACTTCACGTCGGACACGTTTATGAAAGGAAATAGAGCGATTTTTTTTAATCAAAGCACAACCTTCTGGCTCTTCTAAAATCAGGTGAATCAAACAGTGAGCTCAGTTGTCCCAAAAATGCCTCTGGTCGTGATGGACTACGTCTGGACCCAGACGGAGACGACGCTTTACATTAATGTGCCTCTAAAAGGAACGAATGCCGGGAAGGTAGACATTGTCTGTACGGAGGATTACCTCAAGGTAAAGTTCTGAATAAAGGAGTTTTGTATTTTTACTGTTTGTGTATCAAATACTATATCTATGGGACTCGTCTCAGTCAGAGACTAAGCTAGACTGCATAGCATTTTTTTTCTATGTCACACAGAATTGAGACATATTGAAACGATGTACGGCAGTTTGATCAAGTTTGTGAGCAGCAGCCAACTCAGCTGCCGTATATATTTTCGAGCGCTTTTATCAATGCTTTTGTTGCCATCTACGTGAAAAGGAAAAGAAGGAAAAGAAATATATAAATATAAATTGACATGACCATATTAAGCTTTCTGCATGAGTTTTTCCAAATGCATCATTAAAGCCCCCCCTCCCAACCGGATATTTTTCTACCGTCCCCCTCTGTCTGCATAAAAGCAGTGTCGGAACACACTGTACCATACCCTCGAGAAAAAGGCAAATAACAATGGAAGAGAGACAGACCATCATAACACTTAAAAATGTAGGTCTTTCCTATAGAGAAATTGCAAGAAAGTCAAAGTGTCACTGAGTACAGTTTCCTTCACCATCAAAAGGCATTTAAAAACTGGGGCACACTCTGATAGGAATAGGTCTGGCAGACCCAAAGCCACAACTGAACCAGAGGACAAGTTTCTGAGAGTTAACAGCTTGCGTGATAGGACAACAGCTTCAAGCACAGCTTAATAGTGGTTGTAGTAAACAAGTCTTAGTTTCAACTGAGAAGAGAAGAGTTCAAGCTGCAGGTTTGACGGACGAGTTGCAGCAAGAAAAAGCCATTGCTAAGACATCATAATAATTATATATATATATATATATATATATATATATATATATATATATATATATACAGGGAGTGCAGAATTATTAGGCAAATGAGTATTTTGTCCACATCATCCTCTTCATGCATGTTGTCTTACTCCAAGCTGTATAGGCTCGAAAGCCTACTACCAATTAAGCATATTAGGTGATGTGCATCTCTGTAATGAGAAGGGGTGTGGTCTAATGACATCAACACCCTATATCAGGTGTGCATAATTATTAGGCAACGTCCTTTCCTTTGGCAAAATGGGTCAAAAGAAGGACTTGACAGGCTCAGAAAAGTCAAAAATAGTGAGATATCTTGCAGAGGGATGCAGCAGTCTCAAAATTGCAAAGCTTCTGAAGCGTGATCATCCAACAATCAAGCGTTTCATTCAAAATAGTCAACAGGGTCGCAAGAAGCGTGTGGAAAAACCAAGGCGCCAAATAACTGCCCATGAACTGAGAAAAGTCAAGCGTGCAGCTGCCAAGATGCCACTTGCCACCAGTTTGGCCATATTTCAGAGCTGCAACATCACTGGAGTGCCCAAAAGCACAAGGTGTGCAATACTCAGAGACATGGCCAAGGTAAGAAAGGCTGAAAGACGACCACCACTGAACAAGACACACAAGCTGAAACGTCAAGACTGGGCCAAGAAATATCTCAAGACTGGTTTTTCTAAGGTTTTATGGACTGATGAAATGAGAGTGAGTCTTGATGGGCCAGATGGATGGGCCCGTGGCTGGATTGGTAAAGGGCAGAGAGCTCCAGTCCGACTCAGACGCCAGCAAGGTGGAGGTGGAGTACTGGTTTGGGCTGGTATCATCAAAGATGAGCTTGTGGGGCCTTTTCGGGTTGAGGATGGAGTCAAGCTCAACTCCCAGTCCTACTGCCAGTTTCTGGAAGACACCTTCTTCAAGCAGTGGTACAGGAAGAAGTCTGCATCCTTCAAGAAAAACATGATTTCCATGCAGGACAATGCTCCATCACACGCGTCCAAGTACTCCACAACGTGGCTGGCAAGAAAGGGTATAAAAGAAGAAAAACTAATGACATGGCCTCCTTGTTCACCTGATCTGAACCCCATTGAGAACCTGTGGTCCATCATCAAATGTGAGATTTACAAGGAGGGAAAACAGTACACCTCTCTGAACAGTGTCTGGGAGGCTGTGGTTGCTGCTGCACGCAATGTTGATGGTGAACAGATCAAAACACTGACAGAATCCATGGATGGCAGGCTTTTGAGTGTCCTTGCAAAGAAAGGTGGCTATATTGGTCGCTGATTTGTTTTTGTTTTGTTTTTGAATGTCAGAAATGTATATTTGTGAATGTGGAGATGTTATATTGGTTTTACTGGTAAAAATAAATAATTGAAATGGGTATATATTTGTTTTTTGTTAAGTTGCCTAATAATTATGCACAGTAATAGTCACCTGCACACACAGATATCCCCCTAAAATAGCTAAAACTAAAAACAAACTAAAAACTACTTCCAAAAACATTCAGCTTTGATATTAATGAGTTTTTTGGGTTCATTGAGCACATGGTTGTTGTTCAATAATAAAATTATTCCTCAAAAATACAACTTGCCTAATAATTCTGCACTCCCTGTACAGTGGGGCAAAAAAGTATTTAGTCAGCCACCGATTGTGCAAGTTCCTCCACCTAAAATGATGTCAGAGGTCAGTAATTTGCACCAGAGGTACACTTCAACTGTGAGAGACAGAATGTGAAAAAAAAATCCATGAATCCACATGGTAGGATTTGTAAAGAATTTATTCGTAAATCAGGGTGGAAAATAAGTATTTGGTCAATAACAAAAATACAACTCAATACTTTGTAACATAACCTTTGTTGGCAATAACAGAGGTCAAACGTTTACTATAGGTCTTTACCAGGTTTGCACACACAGTAGCTGGTATTTTGGCCCATTCCTCCATGCAGATCTTCTCGAGAGCAGTGATGTTTTGGGGCTGTCGCCGAGCAACACGGACTTTCAACTCCCGCCACAGATCTTCTATGGGGTTGAGGTCTGGAGACTGGCTAGGCCACTCCAGGACTTTCAAATGCTTCTTACGGAGCCACTCCTTTGTTGCCCGGGTGGTGTGTTTTGGATCATTGTCATGTTGGAAGACCCAGCCTCGTTTCATCTTCAAAGTTCTCACTGATGGAAGGAGGTTTTGGCTCAAAATCTCACGATACATGGCCCCATTCATTCTGTCCTTAACACGGATCAGTCGTCCTGTCCCCTTGGCAGAAAAACAGCCCCATAGCATGATGTTTCCACCCCCATGCTTCACAGTAGGTATGGTGTTCTTGGGATGCAACTCAGTATTCTTCTTCCTCCAAACACGACGAGTGGAGTTTATACCAAAAAGTTCTACTTTGGTTTCATCTGACCACATGACATTCTCCCAATCCTCTGCTGTATCATCCATGTGCTCTCTGGCAAACTTCAGACGGGCCTGGACATGCACTGGCTTCAGCAGCGGAACACGTCTGGCACTGCGGGATTTGATTCCCTGCCGTTGTAGTGTGTTACTGATGGTGACCTTTGTTACTTTGGTCCCAGCTCTCTGCAGGTCATTCACCAGGTCCCCCCGTGTGGTTCTGGGATCTTTGCTCACCGTTCTCATGATCATTTTGACCCCACGGGATGAGATCTTGCGTGGAGCCCCAGATCGAGGGAGATTATCAGTGGTCTTGTATGTCTTCCATTTTCTGATGATTGCTCCCACAGTTGATTTTTTCACACCAAGCTGCTTGCCTATTGTAGATTCACTCTTCCCAGTCTGGTGCAGGTCTACAATACTTTTCCTGGTGTCCTTCGAAAGCTCTTTGGTCTTGGCCATGGTGGAGTTTGGAGTCTGACTGTTTGAGGCTGTGGACAGGTGTCTTTTATACAGATGATGAGTCCAAACAGGTGCCATTCATACAGGTAACGAGTGGGGGACAGAAAAGCGTCTTACAGAAGACGTTACAGGTCTGTGAGAGCCAGAGATTTTCCTTGTTTGAGGTGACCAAATACTTATTTTCCACCCTGATTTACGAATAAATTCTTTACAAATCCTACCATGTGGATTCATGGATTTTTTTTTCACATTCTGTCTCTCACAGTTGAAGTGTACCTCTGGTGCAAATTACTGACCTCTGTCATCATTTTAAGTGGGGGAACTTGCACAATCGGTGGCTGACTAAATACTTTTTTGCCCCACTGTATGTATGTGTATATATATATATATATATATATATATATATATATATATATATATATATATGTATGTATGTATGTATGTATGTATGTATGTATGTATAAAAAAAATATATATCTGTACATATAAATTCAAAATTCAATTCAAATTAATCGCTAAACAAGAACCAGAAGATGGTCTTACATTTCTCTTAACAACAATTCTTACAGTATAATATGTATTCATTCACAGGTGCATTTCCCGCCTTATCTGTTTGAAGCCTTCTTGTTTGAGCCTGTTGATGATGACAGAATCGCAGTAAGGGTTGCAAATGGATGTGCAGTCATCACTTTGCCAAAAAGGACCAACAAAGTGTGGAAGCATCTGATGATAAGTACGGGTAAGAGCTTCAACTTGTGGTCATTTCAGTAAACAACAAGGCTCTGGTCTTCTGAACCCATGATAATGTATCATAATACATTTGTACATGTGACAGTTCAAGAAGAGACAGAGTTGGTCATGCAGCAGTCCTGAAGTTTTTGATGTGGTAAGCTGGATGTTTTCCTGTGAACAGTGTCTCTTGAGGGCTTTTATCTGGCAATTACAAGCTTGTAAAATTATGTAAAATTGACTTGAAACACTTCCTGTATTAAGGCTAATTTACATCATGGAGCCCTGGTTTCATAAACTGACAAGGATATAAAACTTACTGTGTAGCTGGATTTAAAACATAAGTGCTGAAAGTTAAAGTTATCAAAACATGTTTAGCATGACATCATTGGATTCCCAATTATGCCTCGATAAGAAACATAGTTATGTTTGTAGTGTGAGGCACATGTAGTAACCTGATATGTTGTTAACTGTTTGAGTGTTCTTGGGATAGAGAGACTATTTTATTGCATAAAATAGCGCTGATCACATCAGCTGATTGCACCTCTCTGTACATCCAGCCACACAAGGAAAAAACAGTTTCTGGCTCCAGCTTGTCCATCCAGCGAACCACCTGTCACCTGACTCAAACAGGCTCCCCTCCACACTGTTCTGATTCATAAAATGGTTTATAAAAACGAAAATTATGGCTAACAGGTGGATTTTTCTGTCTCAGTGCAGCTAGTCCAATGAAGAAACGCTTACTGCTTAAGAGACAGAGTGAAAGTGAACAGTATATTCTTGGTTTCTTAAGATAAACATTGTTGCAGCTCGGGGCAGTACAAAGGTGGCCCCCTAAGGCCCCCTAAGGGGTCACCTTTGTACTGCCTTCCCTTGTCTTCCCTTGGGTTATTGGTTCTGTTAAAATTAGCTAACATAAACTAATGTGAGTGTATTGACTGCAACCAACCAAGAAACCTGATGATGTCATGTTCTGTACTAGCACAAGATGGCAGTAAACATTTTTTAAGAACTTAAACTCTAAGCACGTATTTCTTAAATCTAGTTACACAGGCAAGTGTTAAATCTATATCAGTTTTTGAGAGTGGGGTGTAAATTAGCCTTTATACATCTGACGTTGCTATCACTTGGTATAGCTACGTCTGTCATTACGGCCATCTTTCTCTGCTTGTCTATGTCTGGTTGGTTAGCCATCACCAGTTTGTGCATCTGTTATCTCATGAGACAACAAAGATCCATGAGTTGTGGCTTTCCTAGCGGCCTCTTCATGGTTCCCATTTATCTGCGGGATTCCCAGAATCCAACTATACTTCTAGCTGTACATCTGTCAGTGAGTCGATGTCTTTTTCACTCCTGGCATACAGCTTGATGCCATCCATGTAGGGGATATGGCTAACGACTGCTCCATTTCGTAGTCCATGATTGACAAAGTACAAACTGTTAATGTTGAAAACAACATGAAAACAATAGTAGTGTCCATAAAAACAATGACAAAAGCTATTATGGGTGGGGAAATGCATTACTGATTTGAGAGCTGCACTAAGAGTAGTGAGAATGTTTTTCTGCTGTGAAATCAAGAAAAACTGTGATACCAACTGGTAGGCTTATTTTTTCAAACAGTGCTTGTGCATTTTTGCAGGGGTTTTGTTAGGTAAGCCATGTCATTGTTTATCTCATTTTAAGACATGCTAAGTGCCATTTTCTATTATGTCCTGATATGTAAAACCTTAGAATTGAAAAAGAATGTAGCATCTTTTTAACATGACACACATAAATATGTGTCCGTTTATATTTGCACCAGAAAAAGAGCCACACACACTTCATTGGTTAACCAGCTGGTTGATTGGTTATAAGGTTCTTCTCCTCAGATATTTTATTTGCCAGATACTTTGGTAAATATCTCATCCCCGGGATGATCATTCTTATAGATTAATAAAAAAAATAAAAATAAGAAATGCTAAAATTAATCACCAAATATACCAGGTGAGGTATAGGTGTGGGAGACACTGAACTAGTCACTGGAGCTCATATTAAGCTGCTATTTCTTTACCCTTAGACACTAGAGGGAGAGCATTATCCCGAGCTTTGTTTTGCTCTTCAAAATGCTTCAAATCACATCAGGAGTGTTTTAGAAGTTTGTTCCTTGTTTGTTCCTCTGCTGATGCTCTGTGCACAGCTTCTATCAAAATTGGAAATCACTGCATATTTTTCTACCCTTTCTGTGCCCTGCCTGTTCAGTATTCATAAACGTGTTGGGCACATGAAGTTACTTCAGCTTTAGTATTACTTCAGTTCAGTTGTTGATAGATATTCGCCCAGTTGCCCAACCAACCCTAGCAGGCTTTACTTGGGATTTTAATCTTAGTGAAATTACTTGATTAAATTAAGTTCATAATGTTTTTCAGATAATAAAGAAAAAATGGAGATCAGACAGAGGGCCCTGTTAAAATACCACGAAAAGCTTTCTTCAGAGTCTAGAAACAAGGCAGCAAAACAACAAGAAGAGAACAAATATGCTCTGGAGACAGTGATAAAGGTAATTTTCCACTCTGTTTAATCACCAAATTCTCCTGTTTGATCCTGAAAAGAGCCTCTAGTGTTTTGTTATATTTTCCTTGAGTTCAGCTTGAAAAAGAGGAACGCGACAGTATCCAGAAGATAAAGGACACAGAACAAGAGAAAACCACACAAGAGTTGGCTGCATGGCATTTCAGACAACAACAAAAAGCAGAGCAGGATGTCCAGCTAAAATTGCAAAATCAAAAAGCCAAAGCACGCCAACTAAGAACAGAGACAGAGAGGCAAAAATGTGGACCTCCCAACCAAGAAAAAATGAAATTGGGTGAGTAAAAAAAAAACACAAATAAACAAAAAAGCAGGAAATGCAACTCTTGAGGTGACATAGGCAGCATTCACCTAGGATGTTTTGCAAGGACAGGAAAAACTATGCAAGCACATGGCGAGCCTGCAGTCCACGGAAAGGGCCTCCAACTGGGTTTGAACCCAGGACCCTCTTGCTCTGAATTAACATTGTTAACCTCAAGCCATCATTACACTTCTTTTAGGTAGCATGGTGTCATGGTTAGAGCTGTTGCCTCATAGCAAGAAGGTTCCTGGTTTGAGTCTCAGCTCCACACAGAAAGACTCCCAGAGTTTTTCTGTGTGGGGTTTGCATCTTATCCTGTGTCTGCCTTCCTCTGAGTACTTCAGCTTTACCACATAGTCCAAAAACATGTATATTAGGTTAATTGGTAATTATAAATTGGCCATGGATGTGAGGTAGGCAAAGTGCTTAAAGTGAAGCTTCATAGAATGACAAATGGTCCAATTTTGTCTTGCAGTCTACATTGTTTTTTCCTGGTGCTTAGATTTGGCGTTATACAGGCTGATATTAATGAACATACTCCTGCTTGCAGATCAAAGAAGCAACAGTAATGCAAAGAGCAAGAAAGCCCAACATGAACTCCCTCCTCCAAGACTCAGTGGAAACATTCAAGTTACATTCACCCCAAGAATCTTTCCAACAGCTCTCAGAGAGTCCAGACTTCCAGAGGAGGAGGAGGTGAGTTCCTGAATGCTGTGAAAACCAATACCACCACCAAAAAGAATTATGGAGTATGGAGTTTAAATAACCACTTTAAGAGAGTATTTGAACAACAATACAATGGACTGTGGCTCCAGTCTAAGAGTTAGGATTTTAATCACACTTAACATACATATGTACAGAGTGTAGCAAATAAATTATTGCATGATCATTTATATAATACAAAATGTGGTTGTTCATTCAGGTATTTGGATAACTGTACACTCCCTTGGTCCCCAAAGATAACATTAATCCACTGGGGGGGAAAAACTGAAATAGAAAAAAAATAATATGGAGTATTTTTGCATCTTAGCTGTACTGACTGTATGACAGATGGATGCCATGGCTTCACTACTTCCCACTGTGCACTTGTGAGGGCTACCATGTGGAATTTTTTAAAGCCAGAATCTGCCCAGTAGGACTGAGATGCTGCGTCACACTCCCATCCACTCACACGCTGGTGACTGCAAAAGTGCCCCCATGCACTTCACACATGGGGTCTTTTAATGCACTGCATTAAAGGTTTGTTGTTGGCTAGTTAGCCATGCTACACACCTTTGTTGCTGTCATTATGTTTGAATAATTCATCACTCCTTAGTTTTTTTTATCCTCGTTTTATAACTGGAGACGACATCAACTGCACACTCCACAGAGGCCCAGAGTTACTGTAAATATCTGAATAATCTGCAAATTAGATGTTGTCTTTTGTGATTTGAACATAAGACTGGGGATGACATAAACAAAGAGAGTCCACAATATTATCAGCAGCTAAATTCACCCTGGGGAAAAACAAGCTGCAGAAACCATTAGGACCAAAGCTGGTCTGGATTTCCTGGGTTAAGGCCAGCTTGGTCCTAGTAGTATGAAGCTTGCTAAACAACAAAACAAACACTCCAGTTTACAATTCTTAATGTGTCTTTCTTTATAAGTTATATAGATGATTAATCCCTTTTTGCCTTTAGCTTTCTCAGTAAAACACCTACAGCTTTCACTGACAGTACATCATTTGGTACCTTTAGCTTTTTTTGATCAGTTAATTTATGAGTTATGACAAATTTACTCCAAGATTAAATGAGCATATATAGTGTGATTTATCTGTTATCACTGGATGGTTCTGAGGTCTGAATCTGAGGGCAGATCATATTACCACAAAGAAAAAAGAATCATCACCAAATGTCAAATGTGCAGTTCAGTTTATCTCTCAAACCGAAATAAAGTGGATCTTCACTCTACCGACAGGTAATGTTTTCTTCACATTTCGTGAGTCTACAGTTCTGCTGACAGCTGACATGTAAAAAAAAATATAAATAAATATAAACAGCTGGTGCTGAAAAATTAATTAGTGGAGAAATTAAACATACAATTTGTTTAAACACCAAATGTTTATATTTGGTTTCAGCACAGCATATTAGACTTTGTTATATTTTTCACACTTTTTTTTCCCCAATTAATCTTGTGTCTTTTATTTAGTTAAAATCAGTTGTGTTATCAAGAAACAGAAGTTACAAACTGGAAGTGATATTACAGCCAGTCATTGTGAAGAATACAGTGGCAACATTTTCAGTCCTCTCAGTACTTCATCTTCTGTTAAAACTGTGTTAAACGTGCTATTTATGAGGGATTGAAGTATACAATATTTTGAAACATTCAAACATACAGTAGGTTTTTTTTCAGGTTAATTTGATTGATAAGGATAAGGATAAGCTTTATTTGATATGCATGGATTAGTAAACTAACACCAGCTTTCCCCAACAGCTGACTGTTCATTTTAGCACGATAGCTAAGGACTAATTACTGATTAGCTTACAAACACCTTTAGCTTAACAAAAAAGGGTGATGATGCCACACGTCTTTCTGACAGTTAGTGCAGTTTACTGCAGAACACCTCAGGCTGTCAGTGTAGAGCAGACAGTCGCTGTCAAAGATGCAGGACTTACAGGCAAACTAAACAGGAAGTACGAGAAACACACACACTGAGACACATAACAGAGCGAGGGACGAGAGACAGAGGGTGAGAGACGCACACAGAGTCACAACTGGTAAAACAGACAACTAGGCAAACAAACATGAAGACAAGACTGACTAAACTGGGAAACAGTTTATACATACGTCTCATCCTTTGTATTTCCATACTTTTCTTTTTCTATGTATGGAAATACAAAGGATGAAACTAAAAAGCACAAGAAAACTAAACAATACCAAATAAAGACTAAGAAACGTGGAACATTATAACGATAAACAAGGTCCAAAAAGTCCAATAACCAAAACACTGGGTGGTACCCTAACATTTGACTCTGTTGGAAAGTAAATACTGGACCACCTCTCAAAATTCAGGCTTTATCTGCAGTTTCCAAGCAGAGATGCGCAGGTTTCTTAGTGATTGCAAAGCAACTTGGTGAAGCAACTTTTGATTTAGTTTGACAGTTTGACCCCAGTGTTATCTGCTAACATGGAAGACATGGGGTTTATGATTAATACTGCAGTCAGGCACCAGGGGGCAATAGAGATGCTTTGGATTCATTTTGGGGGAGCTGTCAGGTTGTACATGTTTTCTACAGTCACTGCTATTTGATCACTTATGTAGATCTGGCTTTTGTTTGTAAAACAGATAACATTACTGCTGGCCCTGCTATTGAGAATAATTTCAAATACTGAAGATCACCCAGTAGGATGGAAGACACACCTTTGTCACTTTTTTTATATGCTTTTTTTGTTTGTTTGTTTGTTTGTTTGTTTGTTTGTTTGTTTGTTTGTTTGTTTGTTTGTTTGTTTGTTTGTTTGTTTGTTTGTTTTTAACCAACTAGTGGCTGAGAAAACAAGCTGAAACCCGACGAAAAGTGAATGTGGATGTTGGTGAGCTAAAAGACCTGAAGGAAGAGGAGAGGAACCCTTACTGGTTAAAGGACAAAGGAGAGTGAGTGAAGTGTGTCAGCAAACAGAGTTTAGTTTAAAAAAACATTTAAATTATTTTTTTTATAATTTTTAGTAACTTTCAAGATTTTCTTTCCAATTTCAGTTCAGTTTAGTTTCCAGGGTGGATGTCCTTTTTTAGTCTGGTTATTATTAGTTTAGTGTTAGTTTGGGTTTTTTGATTTTGTTTTTTATTGATTGAAATATTTTCTAGGGGCAGAGTTTAACAAGCTCCAAAACATTTTTTAACAGTTTGACTGTTAACTAACTGTTTTCCTTACCTGTACTTTCAAAGTGTCTCTAAGGAGGTTTACTTTTTGTTATTTTTCTAAGTACAAACTATTGTTATTTTTGGGGTAACTGAAATTTTTTTTTTTCGTGCTTAATTTCACTGTTTAATTAATTGTATTTTCCTTGTTATCAGCTCTGTTTAACAGAACTTTATTTTTTAGCAAATGTTTTGCCACTGGGGACTTCCTGGGAGCAGTGAATGCCTATAGCTTGGCTATCAGGGTTATGGGGAAGATCCCTGCTTTGCATTCGAACAGGGCCGCATGCCATCTGAAGTTAAGAAATTTTCACAAGGCCATTGAAGACTCCTCTCAGGTATTTTTTCTTTTATAGCTTTTTTAATTTTTACTTTTACCTTTTTTAGTCTTTTTTGTGATAGACAGGCAGAAAGCTGGGAGTTGCATTAAATGGCCTCAGAACAGATTTGAACTAGGATCACTGCATTATATCCTGTATTGCGAACAGTATTCGCTCATCAACCAATGTATATGAACTTACGTTTTAACATCCCAGTCTTAATCCATAGGGTTTGATATGATGATAAGGTCCCTTTGCTGATATAACAGCTTTAACTCTTCTGGGAAGGCTTTCCACAATGTTTAGGAGTGTGTTTATAGAAATTTTTGACCATTATTTCAAAAGTGCATTTATGAGTTCAGACATTAATTGGGAGTCAGCACAAGGATAAGTAGACCTGGGAAGAATTAGTCTCTGCACTAATTAATTACAAGGGTGTTCTGTACGTTGAGATCTGGACTCGCTGCAGGCCTATAAAGTTCTTCCACACCAAACATCTTCATCCATGTCTTTAAGGACCTTGGTTTGTGTGCTGGTGTGCAGTTATGTTGGAACACTTGGGGACCATCCCCAAACTGTTCTCATGAAGTTGGGAGCATGAAATTGCCCAAAATGTCTTAGTATGCTGAAGCATTAAGAGTTTCAACACCTGAAAAATAACCCCACACCATAATCCCGCCTTCACCAAACTTTACACTTGCAGTCAGACAAGTACTGTTCTGCTGACACAAACCAAAACTCATCCATCGGATTGCCAGATGGAGAAGGGGTGTCTGTGGTTTAGGGGGTAAACCAGGCCATCTACTATTCAGAAGGACCTTGGCTGCCTCGGTCTACATGACAATTATCCTTGGACAAGATACTAACCGCAAGGTATTCTCTGAAGCATCCAATGGGGTCAGGGTGTAGGTAGGATCCGGACCCAAACACGGGACTCTTCTGAGAGAAAATAGTGAATTTATTTACAGTGAAAAACAACAGGTAAAATATATACAAGTCCCGGCAAGGTGATCTTCTTCAAAATCCCCACACAGTGCTTGTGTCCGTGAACAGTGAAATGGCAAACTCCCATGCAAATAAGATGGCGCCGGTGAGGTCGGCTGCCGTCACGACTGCTCCGACCACTTTTTCTTTGTCTTTGCTTTTTAAGTTAGTTTTCAGCGTTTCTAAATCGGCAAAATCATCACCATTGGGTACATTAGGTATGACAGTGACACTCTTGTTTCTATTGGTATACAATGTACTCACAATTCGAAGTTTTTAACTCCGGATCCGAGCTGGCCGAGTGAGATCTCGAGGGAGAACAAAGGGAAGCGGCGGCGGCCTAGAGGGAAGCGAGCCGGCGTCAGGAACAGGCTGAGAGCTCGTGCACACCGCACACCTCTGCCTAGCATCCTGCTCGCCAACGTCCAGTCACTGGAGAACAAGCTTGACGACCTCAGGGCCAGGATAAAGTTCCAGAGAGACATTCGGGACTGCAATCTCCTCTGCTTCACCGAGACATGGCTGAACCCAGCGGTGCCGGACCACGCCATCCAGCCGGCCGAGTTCTTCTCGGTTCACCGCATGGACAGGACACGGGACTCGGGGAAGTCAAGGGGAGGCGGCGTGTGTTTAATGGTGAACAACAACTGGTGCAACAGTGCGAACGTTGTTCCTCTCACACGCTCCTGCACACCAAATCTGGAACTACTGTCCATCATGTGTCGTCCTTTTTATCTACCTCGGGAATTTACATCGGTCATTGTAAGTGCCGTTTATATTCCACCACAAGCGGACACGGTCACCGCCTTATGCGAGCTGCATGAGGCACTCACACAGCACCAGACACAACACCGGGACGCTGCGCTTATTGTGACGGGGGACTTTAATAGCGCCAACCTCAAACGCGCAGCGCCGAACTTTTATCAACACATCACCTGCCCCACCAGGGGTGAAAGGACACTGGACCACTGCTACACTACGGTCAAGGACGGCTACAAGGCACAATCCCGCCCCCCGTTTGGCAAATCTGATCACGCCGCCATCTTCCTCATGCCAAAATACAAACAAAGGCTGAAACAGGAAGTTCCGGTTCAGAGGAAGGTCGCGCGCTGGACGGATCAATCGGTGGCCGCGTTACAGGACGCACTCGATGACGCAGACTGGGGCATGTTCAGAAACAGCTCCGACGATGACGTCAACGTGTTTACGGAAGCGGTTGTGGGATTCATCGGGAAACTAGCGGATGATACCATGGAGACAAAGACTATCACAACGTTTCCCAACCAGAAGCCGTGGGTGGATAAAACCATCCGCGACGCTCTGAGATCCCGCACCGCTGCCTACAACACGGGACTCATGACGGGGGACATGGACCCGTACAAAGCCGCGTCATATAACGTGCGGAGGGCGGTGAAAGAGGCGAAGCAGCGCTACGGGAGGAAACTAGAGTCACAACTCCAACAGAGTGACTCTAGGAGCCTGTGGCGGGGACTAAGGACAATAACGGACTATAAAGCACCAACAACCGGTATGACGAACGCGGCCGTGACTCTGGCAGACGAGCTGAACACTTTCTATGCTCGCTTCGAGGCTGCAGCTAAGGTCTCCAACAATGCTAGTGTTAGCGGCGCTAACGGCTGCAGACAGGAAGATACTGCCAGCACCGGAAACGTGCTCGTCATCTCCGAGCATGAAGTAAGGAGAGCCTTCAAGAGAGTGAACACCAGGAAAGCAGCAGGACCAGACGGCATCCCAGGTCGTATCCTCAGAGACTGCGCATACCAGCTAGCTCCTGTGTTCACTGAGATATTCAACATCTCTTTATCTCAGTCGGTGATCCCCACATGCTTCAAAGAGTCCATCATTGTTCCTGTCCCGAAGAAACCCCACCCTGCTTCTCTCAATGACTATCGCCCTGTAGCCCTCACCTCAGTAGTGATGAAGTGCTTTGAACGCCTGGTCAGAGACTTCATCATTTCTTCACTACCAGACACACTGGACCCACTACAGTTCGCTTACCGTCCAAATCGTTCCACAGACGATGCCATCTCTCATCTCCTCCACACATCACTCACTCACTTGAACACTAGAAGGGGGAATTATGTTAAAATGCTCTTCATAGACTACAGCTCTGCATTTAACACCATAATTCCCTCCACACTCACCACCAAGCTGGAGCATCTGGGACTCAGCTCATCTATGTGTCAGTGGATCTCCAACTTCCTAACTGGCAGACCACAGGCAGTAAGGATGGGCAGACATGTCTCAGCCTCCACCACTCTCAGCACTGGAGCCCCCCAGGGGTGTGTTCTGAGCCCCCTGCTGTACTCTTTGTACACATATGACTGTGTGGCCACTACCAGCTCCACCACCATCATCAAGTTTGCTGACGACACCGTCGTGGTGAGCCTGATCTCTGATAACAACGAGACGGCCTACCTGAAGGAGATTAGGAATCTGGAGAACTGGTGCCAGAGGAACAACCTCCTTCTAAACGTCAGTAAGACAAAGGAGCTGATAGTGGACTTCAGCACTAAGCAGGAGAGGAACTACCAGACCCCCGTCATCAACGAGTGCCCAGTGGAGAGAGTGGACAGCTTCAAATACCTCGGAGTTCACATCACGCAGGACCTGTCATGGTCCTGTCACATCAACACTGTGGTGAAAAAGGCCCGACAGCGTCTCTACCACCTCAGACGCTTGAGAGACTTCCAACTGCCCTCCAAGGTGCTCAGGAACTTTTACTCGTGCACCATAGAGAGCATCCTGGCGGGAAACATCTTAACCTGGTTCGGGAACAGCACCATGCAGGACAGACGAGCTCTAGAGAGGGTTGTGCGGTCAGCTGAGCGCACCATCCGCTCCGAGCTCCCTGACCTGCACTCAATCTACAGCAGGCGGTGCTGGACCAAGGCCAGGAAGATCGTGAAGGACCTCAGCCATCCCAACAACAGACTGTTCTCTCTGCTGAGGTCAGGAAAGCGATTCCGCTCCCTGAAGACCAACACAGAGAGACTGAGGAGGAGCTTCTTCCCGCAGGCGATACGGTCTCTCAATCACACCACCACACAGTACTGACCCACACATACAGTTCTTACACACACTGGACTTTCTGGACATTGGTTTTGCACAACACTGGTCACTATATCCTTCATTTCCGGTTAATACTTGTACAGCTGCTGTTATTGTGTATATATTTATTTATATTTAGATTTCTTCATACATTCTTATATAGTTCTATATTGTGTATTGTGTATTTTGTTGTACAGTTATTTTATTTTCAACTTTAATTTATATATTTTATCTTATTCTTCCCAGTTAAATTTACCCTTCATTCTAATTTGTGTTGTACAGTTATTTCATTTTTAACCTTCATTTATATTTTATTCCTTCCTAGTTAAATTTACCCTTTTTAATTTTTCATATTTATTTCTTATCTTATTCATAGCCTTTTCCTTTTTTGTTTTCTTTAGGTCACGAGCAGTTGTCCAAGCATTTCACTACATATCGTACTGTGTATGACTGTGTACGTGACAAATAAAAAATTTGAATTTGAATTTGAATTTGAATCCGTGACTCTGCTCCTGTGAAAACACACTCTGCTCCCGATTCCTAGTGAAGATAAACACAGTGAGTTAGCTAGGCAATCCATCTCCAGAGCGAGGTTTTTCAAAAGCAAGTCCACGGCTGTACTGATGAGGTAAACTCAACGATCCAGCCACACTGTTAGGACGCTCTCAATCAGCTGCAGCTGGCGACAGCTGATGAGCGACAGGTTTGGCTGCCTCCACAGCAGGAACACTTTTGGATCGAATGATCATTGGGGATCCTAAACTTCCGGGAGCACGAACGTCAACATAAACACACATAACGGGGAAACGGGGAAAAGGAGGGAGAACAAAAAACACCACAAACATGGACACAACGGGCAGGTCTGCCGGTGAGAACTGCCAGACCATGACAATTGGAGTATGAGTGTGAATGTGTGAATCTTAGATACAAAGCACTCAAGTAAAAAAATTTGCTTTTATGAATGGGTGAAAGAGGCATGTTGTGTAAAGCACTTTGAGTGCTCCAGTGGAACATATAAAAGACCAATCCACTGCTCTAATGGTAAATAAACAGACTCTGCAGAACTTCTGTGTATCGGCTGACCCTGCTCGGTTGATTTACGTGGTCGGCCACTTTGTGGCTGAAGTTGCTGTTGTTCCCAGTGGCTTCCACTTTGTTATAAAACCACAAACATTGACTTTAGCAGCGAGAAAATTTCACAACTGGATTTGTTGCACAGGTGGACTGACAGATGCTCTGGATGGTCCAACTCTGACAATGAATGGTCAAGATTTATTTACTTTCCAGAGGAATAGCATACAGTAAACATCTGCCCACTTTTTTACTGCAGGCACTTGATCTGCTGACTCCACCAGTCCCTGCCAATGCAGCTGCCAGAGTTCGAGCTTTTGTCCGTCGAGGATCTGCCTTCTGCGAGCTGCAGGCCTATCCAGAAGGTTTGTTGCTTTAAAATGTCAATAAGTTGATGTGTTGCACTCAGTGATTTGTTTCGGACTTTACTTAGAACTTGTTAGCCATGACTCAAGGCTTGAGTTGTAACTTGCATGACAGTAACTTTGTCCTACCTAAGGGCAAGGGTAAGGTCAAATATGTGGAGCGTGTTTTTTACAGTGACTCAAAAGGTGTCCAGGTCTCAACTGATCTACCTACAATTTAATTTCAGGGCTCCAAGACTTCCTTGCTGCTCTGAAGATTGACCCTAATAATGAAGCGCTGTTGGTGGATACACAGAGAATCAGAGACATCATTCAAGGATCTGCTGTCAATCCTCCCAGTGAGACAGAGTGACACACGACATTTGCTTTGTACGTTATGTTCATGAAATGTTTTACAGAGGGCTGGTTTCAGGTTCTTTATTAAATATTAAAAATTCTTGTATTTTATTTACAAAGGTCATACATTTTTATCCATCCTTAGCTTTTAAATGTATTCTGTACATCCTTTGTAAACAACATCCTTTGAAAAATACAGACTTTTGAATTGTATCATAGGTAAAGCCAGGCTACTTTTGTAGTGTCTAGTGTCTCATTAAGTAATACCATTCTTAGTTTTAAATGATTTTCATGATCAGTTAATTGTATATTATATAAAATGTTGGGGGAAAAAAGAAATCCATGTTGATGTCATATTGTGTCCAGTAAAGTCCAGCATATTCAGTTCACAAAAATCCATTTTTTTTGTTTTGTATATCCAAGTCATGGTCACAGTGTCGCTGGAACTATTACAGTCATAGGGTAAGAGGCAGGTTACACCTTGGAGAGGTTGTTAGCTTGTTACAGGGTCAGAGTCACACATTACAAACAAACATTTATGCCACCAGCCAGTTTAGAAGCACCAGTTAAAAGGGAACAGTTAAACGTGAGCTTTTTAAAGGAATAGGTAAACTAAGGAATAGAGCAAGAGATAAATAATAATTAATAATTAAAGTGGTGTATAAACACACAGTAAGTGAAAAAGGTGACTGAAGAAGAAACAGTCACTACATCATGCACCAGCCAAGAGATATCTCTCCAGTGTGTCCAGGGTCTGCCCTGGAGGCTCCTTCTGGTGGGACATCCTCAGAACATCTCAGGCAGGAGGTACCCAGGAGGAATCCTTGTCAGTGTCACTTCTACTGGCTCATTTCGATGTGGAAGAATAGTGGTTCTACTCTGAGCCCCTCCAAAATGGCCAAGCTCCTCACCCTATCTCTAAGGGAGAGGCCAGCCTACCCTTCGAGAAAGCTCATTTCCACAGATTGTGCAGTCCCGATCAAAAGTTTAAGAACACTGGGAAAAATGGCAAAAAAATCATATTTTGCATAGTTGGATCTTAACAAGGTTCCAAGGAGAGCTTCAACATGCAACAAGAAGAAATCGAAGTGAGAGAAAACATTTTTTGAGCATACAATTTATTGAAAACAGCAAGGCCATGTCCACACTAATACGTTTATATTTGAAAAGACATCATTTTTCTCTCCTTTTTGGCCTTCCGTCCACACTGAGCTCTCCAAAGCGGATACATTTGAAAATGCCATTTTCACATCACAGTGTGGACTGCATAACCACAGGCTTCCGGAAACGATGACGCATTTTAGTCAAATGATGCAGTCATGTGACCAATTAAACTAAGACAGCGGAGGGCATTATACTGCATTTGTTTTGTTTGCTCTCAGATTTGACAGCACTAGACAAGATTAATATCAGTTTGTACATGCTCCAGATAGCTTTTCTTCAAATTCTTTAACTCTCACTCGCTTTTGCAACTTTGTACTTTTGTGTTACTCGCAGCGACAACTCCACCTCATTGTCAGACCATTTAAAAAACTCGGTGATTTTCTCAACATTTTAGCATGACCTTTCAAAGAGCCGGAAAGTAAATAAACAACAGACAGAAATGACGCAGGTCGAATTGTCCTTTGTTTCATGCATGCACAAAACAGGAATGTAAGCGTTTTCCGTCGTTTCGGTGTGGATAATAACTGTTCGGAAACGATTGAAAATGATAGTGTGGACGCGGAGCCTTTTTAGCCTTTTTCAAATTTATCCAGATTAGTGTACACGTAGCCTTAAACTGAAACAAGCTGTTGTACAGCTGATTAACAGTTTAGGACCACGCATCCAAAAAAAACCAGACTCCCCAGACTGCCGAAGCACCTTGCACAGAATACTCTGAGGGACACAGTCAAATGTCTTTTCCAAGTCCACAAAACGCATGTAGGGTGGTTGGGCAAACACCCAAGCTTCAGGAACTCATCCACTTACAGGCCCTGCAACCAAGGAGCTGTTTAGGTGCCTCCGCGACTTCACTCCTACCACCACCTAACAATGCCCTCAGTTGAAGCAACAGCAACACTCCACCATGTTGGTAGAGCAGGACTTTCCTGAGTCACCTGATGGTTTGCCATAATTGCTTTGAGGCCTTACGAAAGTCTCAAAGCAATTACTTAGGCCATAGAAAAACTTTTCTCCCACACCCAAGTTTTTGCTTCTCTGATGGCTCCCTTCACCTCTGGTGTCCACCAGCTTGCACCAACCACGTGCTAGGAGTAATTTATGTTATACATGATTCCCTTAGTGAGTATCATTAGAAGATATAGCATGTATTTTCACTGCCATTCAAAATAAGTCTAACTTTACCCATCCATTAATCCAAATAACCATACTAATTATTAAACTGCATGAATGTCTTAAAGGCATAAAGAACAGATGACCTCTAATTTCATCCATCCATTCGCTTCCGCTTATCCTTTTCAGGGTCGCGGGGGGCGCTGGAGCCTATCCCAGCTGTCATAGGGCGAAAGGCGGGGTACACCCTGGACAGGTCGCCAGTCTGTCGCAGGGCTAACACATAGGGACAGACAACCATTCACACTCACATTCACTCGCACATTCACACCTAGTGACAATTTGGATTAATCAATTAACCTATCCCCTCAATTAACCTATCCCCTATCCTCTAATTTCATGCTTCTAAATTCAGATAAAGCTGAGGATACTGTACTTGGCCCTAATAACCTTTAAAATATGGTATCTAACCAGATGCTTACTCTTTGCCTCGCCCTCCAGTAATGTTGGAGTCACATATTGATTGTTCGCTGTTGTGGTGTAATTTTCTGCTACCCTCCCTCTCCTTGGAATCAACCTACCTGCTTCTACAGTAGAATCATAGAGCAGATTGTTTTAAAAACCCTTTGGATTGTTTTTCCGACTTTCTTTGTGTTGTTGGCATTGTGTTCATAATTTGGGAAGGTAGACAGGACACCTGCATGACATTTTAGATGAGTTTTTTTTATTTTTCTATTTCTTTTGTGTGTGTGAGAGAATGCAACAAATACAAATATGAATGAAAGAACATTTTGTATATTTAAAGTAAAAAAACCCTACAAATATTAAATCTAAAAGTGCTCAGTATACTTTAATTAGTGTGTGCAGATATGCTATAAAGGTAATATACACAACACTGTACAAAAAATAGAGGGCAAAATGGAGAGCTAATTCATTTACTTCCATCATCTTCTAGGAATACTCCATTAATCTGAATCTCTTATAAAACTGTGATTTCTTCACTGTCTGACTGTGACAGTTCTGATTGTTTGCCTGACTCTGATAGAGTCGAAGGGTTACGATGATGACAACAGAGATGCGACTCGTGGTTGTATGGTGCAATCCTGCTCAGCCTGTGGCTGTACGTGCTGCCCACATCAGTGAGATCTGGGTGGGGATTGGTTTTGGTGGGGAGGGTTTGCTGCCGACAGCCGCCCGTTGACAGCAGCTCCCTCTCCTTGGAGTTTCTCCATTTCATCCTGCGGTTTTGGAACCAGATTTTCACCTTCACATGACACAAAAAATAGGTTAACATCAAGTAGAAAATATCTCTGTGATTCAAGTTTGAACTACTAATGGTGGCCAGCTGGTAAGTTCCTGCTCTTTCAGTATTTAATGTATACTTTTTTTCATATGTAGCAGCAAACCAAAGAAAAGAACCAAACCATATTCCGTACTTCTCTTTTCTCTGATTTATTTCCCCTCACCCTCCTACAGGCCAGAAAGATAACAGACTCTCCCTGAGCAGATAATATTCTATGAGCAAATAGTTGGCAACAGTGGAGAGAACCTACACCACTTTAAAAGAAATTTAAATAAAGGAGAGACCGTAGGTTTTTTATTTATTATGTACTGTACATCCATCCATTTTCTACAACTTATCTGGGTTTGTGTTTGCAATCACCTTAAACAGAGAATCCTAAACTTCCATAACCCCAGTCACCTCTTCAAGTGGTTTCACAGCCAGTCTAGAAATACAATCTCTCCAGCGAGACCTGGATCTGCCTCAGGACCTCCTTTCCGTAGGGTATGGCTGAAACAGCTTACCTAGGAGGAGTCAAGGAATCATCCTTTTTGATGTGGAAGAGCAGCTGCTCTACTCTTCACCTTCTCTTAAGGGACAGCCCAGCCACCCTTTGTAGGAAACTACACTTGTATCCACAACCTCATTCTTTCTCTCCGAGTTCATGAGCTTATGATTACAGTTGAGGGTAGGAGCATAAACTGACTGGTAAATCAACAGCTTCACCTTTAAACTAAGGTCTCTTTGCACCACAACACATTAGTACAGCCTGTGCAGAGCCAATCCATCTGTTAGTCTCATGCTTCACTCTACCCTCACTTGTGAACAACACCCCAAGATTCCTAAAATTTGAACAAATACTTTTCTAAGTAGGCTGAGGAATGTGATCTCCCTGTAATTTGAGCACACCCTCCAGTACCCTTCCTTTAAAAAGGGGGACCAACATCCCAGTATGCCCATCCATAGCCACCGCTTCAGACCTGCACACAGCATTGGGAAGACATGTAAACCAGGACAGCCACACAACATCCCGAGATTTAAAGAAGTCTGGGCAAACATCATCTATCCCAGGGGCCCTGTTACTGAGCAGTTGATCAACTAAATTTGTGGCATCACTCCCAGTAAGAGGCCACTATTCCCCTTCATCCACAGACTCTGCTTCTATTACACATATCTTGACACTGGGATTGAGGAGATCCTTAGTGTGTTTCTTCCACCACTTTACTATATCCTCAGTTGAGGTCAGTAGCGTCCCCAGGACAGTTGTATTAAGTGTGAGTAGAGCACCAGTTCCCCCTTCTGAGTTGTCTGAAAGTTTGCCAGAATTGCTGTGAGGTCGACCAAAAGTATTTTTCCATGGTCTACCGAAACTTCTCCCACATCTGATTTTTCGCATCAGCCACTGCCAGAGCTGAACTCCACTTAGCTTGCAGCTACCTCTACAGACCCACAGTCTAACCAAGCCCAATCCTTCTTCAGCCTAAAAGCTCCCTTCACCTCCACTGTCCACCACCTGATTCTCAGATTATCACAATGATAGTCACTAGCAACAGTGCAGCTGCAACTCCTTGGCAATAGAGGTGTGGAACATGCTCCACCCAGACATTGAGTCTGGGTGGAGCATGACCCTGGCAGTGCTTTGATTGCATTCAGGCTGAAATGAAAAATATGTACATATCTAAGATATGTACATGAAGGTTCTCAGTCATCCAGTTCATCGTAGTCTAACTTCTTTAAGTTGTTTGAAGACGTTTCACCTCTCATCCGAGAAGCTTCTTGAGTTCTAGGGTCAAATGGTGGAGAGTCCCAGATTTAAACCCCATGAAGGTGGCTCTTCTATGTTGTGCCATGCGCTTGTGAAGTGGCTGTTTTGTTTCTCCAATGTAGAAGTCAGGGCATTCTGGACAAAACTCCAAAACACAAACTTTACAACCTGGTATATGCTGTACAGTGCAGCGAGGAATGCCCAGACCTCTACATTGAAGAAACAAAACAGCCACTTCACAAGCGCATGGCACAACATAGAAGAGCCACCTTTATGGGGTTTAAATCTGGGACTCTCCACCATTTGACCCTAGAACTGAAGAAGCTTCTCGGATGAGAGGTGAAAGGTCTTCAAGCAACTTAAAGAAGTCCAGACGCTTTTCTCTCCAAGCTCCTTAGACTACGATGACCTGGATGACTGAGAACCTTCACAGACACATTTTTTTCATTATTGTGATTATTATAATAATTATCCTATGAGTTTCATTTTTCATTATTCAGAAATATCAATATATACCATTGATCAATGGTCATAACAATTTGCATATTATTGATCAAGGAACTGACCTCACAGCCCATTGTTCGCCACTGGTGCTAGTTTCAGTCATTATGCAAATGCAGTGTTTAAAAGGTTGGGGAAACCTGCAGTCAGCTGAGACTGAAGAAGTCACTTGGATGAATGATGAAAGTTTCTCCCACTGAAAACGCTACGTCCAGATGAACAGAATCAACTTCTTGGGATAAGATTTATTGTTATACATGTTTTTATTTTATACAGTGTCAAATGAATAACTAAAAAAAACTACTAAAACTAGAACTTGAACCACTGTTCCCACATAAACATGTTTTAATAGCACAAATACCATTTACTGAAATTTGTAATCATCTCATAACCTTTATCACTATTCCAAAGAAAATAACTTTGGCATCTAGTCTAAGGAGCTTGGAAAGAAAAGCATCTGGACTTCTTTAAGTTTCTTGAAGATGCTCCGGATGTTTTTCTTTCCAAGCTCCTTAGACTACAATGCCCTGGATGACTGAGAACCTTTACAGACAACTTTTGCATGTCTTCCAAAAATATAATCAACCGAGTGTTAATTTTTTTTTTTACTATTGTACAAGATTCCTCATGGCCATGACTGAATAAATAAATGTCAAATCACAGTGTTAGTAATGGTCCAAAACCATGATGTGGTGTGTACCTGGGTGTCTTTAAGATCCAGTTTACTGGCGAGCTTCTTCCTGTCTGGTTTGCTAATATATTTTTGCTTCTCGAAGGTTCTCTCCAAACCTTTTCTTTGGAGGTCTGAGAACACAGCCCGCCGCAGCATGCCCCTCCTGGGCTTCCCTCTGGGGCTTAGGGGCCATGAAAATGTTCCTGGGACAGGAACCACAGAGGCAGAGGCTAGATGGACAAAACATAAGAGAAACAGGAGATTTTAAGAGTCGGGCAATGATTGGGTAGTCTCGACATCTAAAAGAAAAAAAAATGCAACAAGAAAATGGGAGTGCAACAGGCTGTTTTACAGCTGATCAAAAGTTTAAGATCACATGCCTTTTTTTGAGCACGTGGTCCTAAACTTTTCATCAGTGGTAAAACAGCATATTTCAGTTTAAGGGTTGTTTTCAATAAATTGCATGCTCAAAAAAATGTTTTGTCTCACTCCAATTTCTTCTTGTTGCATGTCGAAGCTCAACTTGGAAACTTGTTAACGTCCAACCATGCAAAATATGATTTTTTGCCATTTTTCAAATGTTTTTAAACTTTTGACCGGGACTGCATAATGCACAGAGGCTCTTGACTTATAATAATGTTCTATGCAGTCCTGTGGAAAGTTATATATTTAAAATATATATATATTATACATTATATTTTCCTCTCTGATTACTCTGGTACAAAATGACCGAATTACTTTACCTTAAATTAACACACTCCCGGAAGAACACAGTAAGAGAATTCCAGATAAAACTTTTAAATTCAACATACAAATTAACCTTTGACCTGCCATCGGGTTTTATTACGTGCTGTCGGGGAAAATTTCAAGTCTTCTTCATGCAGATGACTAGTCTCAGGTCTGAGATCAGCAGCTTTCTTAAAACACCAAACTAAGTAATTACTTATGCTCCTATATAGTGACACAGTTACATGGATGATTAATCCCTTTGACTCTTTGTTTTTAATGTTATCAATAAAACAATTGCAGCTTTCACTGACAGCACGCAATGTGGTACTTTAGTCTTTACACTTTTTAAAAGTTAGAATACAAAGTGAACATATAGGAAGATTTGTCTGTTGTCACTGGGTGATGCTGAGGTCTGAATCTGAGGGTAGCTCCTCAGAGCACTGCACATGTAACGTTGTAAACAATACCTCATTAAGAATAATCCAAACTTGGTTTCAAATATTCAGGTAAAGAAAAACTCTTTAAAAAAATCTATAAATAAAACTACAGAATCTGTGCTGTAAAATTCATCAGAGGAAAAATTCAACATAGATTTTGACTACATAAATATTAGGCACTGCTATTTTAATCGAGCTTCTTTTACTTTGTATACATAAGCTGTGTTAGTGACAAACTGAGATATCAGAACCTGGAACTTATTTTACGGGCAGTTTGAGTGAACAATACTACAGAAACATTTTCAGTCCTCAGTTATTCATCTTCCGTTAAAACTATGTTAAATCCGCCGTTAATGGGGGGTTGTTGAAGTGTAGGCTTTTTAAATGTGGTGTTACTGTGCTTACAGATGTGGAGAGTGAGAAAAGATGCTGCTGTTTGCACATATTTAATAATAACCTCTGCACAGGAGCTGAACAAGAGTCCAGCTTGTTGCTCTTACAGTATAATACTCATAAAAAAAACAGAGTAATGGTAATTAGTTAGTGACTGAATAGACCAGTGACATTTCTCTGTTTCTTATAAAGACCATTTCAATGTCTCATCTTCAGCTACTGGACTGAACCTACTTCAGTTCATTACAGTCAGAGCAGCAGAGCAAATGTCTGAACTACAGCACTGACTTTAACGAGCCTTCAAGTTCACAGTGGTTTCTTGTTTCAAGTCAAGGAGGTGATGTGAAAAGAGAAAACCATCTCCGAATTGAGGAGGGGGCCTAAGGGTACATCTTTTGTCATTGTATTACAACTACCAACAAAATAAAATCAACTACTAACATTTAAAAATCAAGTGCCCTCATGCAGTTATGTGAATAAAAGCATGTAAAATCTCAGCTGGTGTCATAGCCTTTGGATGGGTCAGAACTCGTTACCCAGAAAAATTAGGTTTTGTAAACTGTAAAAGGGCATTTTTAAAATTAAATAATGATTGTCTACTAAATAATATATAATGAGTAGAATAATAGATAATGAGGAGAAAGAAGAAGAAAAACAAACCAAACAAAAACACATGAGACTTCAACTTTAGTATTGTGGTATAAAGGCACGTGTATTTGTGCTATCACCACTCCATGTGCTCCTCTGAAATTCAGATGGTTGGTACTAACAACCAATGCAACTTAGCTGGAAGACTTGTCGGCTTTATGACAAAGGAATGTTGTGTACCAGAACTGCAATTGTGTAACGGTGTACTGTTTTTATGTATTATGGTAAACTGACTGTTTATTATATAGCACTTTTCTACCTAAGCACTCAAAGCACTTGAGCACAAAATGCCTCGTTCACCCATTCATACCGGCAATTTTTCCCATGCTTAAGTGTTTTCTAGCTAACATTCACACAGCCAGATGGAAGAATCAGAGAACAACTTCGGGTTAGTATCTTGCCCAAGGATATTTAGCATGCAAACTGGATCAGCCAGGGATCAAACCACCAACCTTTCGATTAGTAGATGACCTGCTCTACCTCCTGAGCTACAGCCAACCCGATCATTATGTAACTCAAGTTCATGCATGCATTTTGGGTTATTTAGACCAAAATACTCAATTTTGCTCTACAAGGGCCTGATATCCACTTACAAGGACATTATACTGACACTGTTCTATCAAAATTTTAAACAAATATCCTCATATGTGGCTCTTATTTGTCTTAAAAACCAAAATAAGGTGAAAAAAAATCTGGTAATTCTTTGTTTTTACAAATATATGCCCAAATATCAAAGAGAAATTAAAAATGCATGCAGTGGAAGAGTTCAGGTCTTAGGAGGTTAAGGCTTTTTGGACCATTAGACAGCTAACGTGTTGTAAAAAAAACCAACACAAACTCCCAAATTTCCAGATCTAAACTTGCCTTATAATGGATTTACACACTAAACATGTTGCATTTCTGTTTCATCCTAAAATTCATCCTAAAAAAAGTTCGACATTAACCGATGATGGTCCTGGTGCTGATGTTTTCAAACAAGAAAAGTAAAAAGCAGAGATTTTGCGTTCATCCTGTTCTACAATTCTCATGAGAAGGCAGCAGCAGTTGAAAATGTCATAGTTTGATGCAGGAGTTGAAGGTGTATCAAAGCCGCTTTCACACATATTTCAGGACGCCAATGGGGCAGTTTGAGCCTTTGTTGGCAGAGTTCAGACCACATCTGAGGAGGCAGAGAAATCATTTCGGAGACCCAGAGTATCATCTAGCAGTGTGTCTGAAGTAAAATAGTATTGGAAATGCCGCACATTTCCATTTCCTTTTTTTTTTTTTTTGTCCAGTGAAATTACACAGTCGGTGTGAATGGCTGCATTAAAGGGTGTCTCCTTTTAAGTGTACTGCTGAAAAGGAATAAACTGACACATGTGGCTTTGAGGCAGTTTTATTAATTTGCAACCAGTTTGCTACATGTGTCAGTTGGTCTTTTTTAGCAAAACAATTAAAAGTAAATTCATCAGTCACTCAGTATCATCTGATATCATTGTAGTATCTGGATGCACATAACTAAGCTGGCTTGTTAGCTTGGGCAAAGAGTGTAACAGGGGAATGAGTGCTAGTGCAGCGCCACTGCATTGGTGTGTTATAGTAGAGAGAGATTTGATGAAGCTGTCAATAGACTAGTCAGTCTATGTTGCTACCCTAACTTAAGACCAGACACTGTGGGTAATAATTAAAATAATATGATTGTGTGTACATGCATCAGAGATTAGTTTCACATTTGGAGAAAAGGGTGAGGAACTTTGTCATTTGAAGGTCAGATCAGAGCCACTGTTTCTCTACACTGAAAGGAACCAGCTCTAATGATTGAGGCATCTGAATCTGGCCTACCTCTTTAATTTAATTAATACCATCTTTATTACTCAAAATAAATGAAAGAAGGGATACATTACATTAAATTAAACTGAATAAACAAAAGACACCAATTCTGTGTGAATAAAATCAATTACATATTATTAGCACAAATATTTGGTGCCATCATTTTAATTTAAAGCCTTCTTATTTTAGTTGGCTATAACTGATTGTATAAGATTATACTCCCAAATGTTACAGGGAAGAATTCTCCATGAATAACTGAGGTGTTCTAAAATCTTTCATCTCTGCATCACAGTATCTTGGAAAATGGATGTGATATTTCCATAGGTAAATATCAGCCTGATATCAGTTAGCTACAAAACTATATGTCAACATCTCTAATGTTAAATAATTTCTTTGGAGGCGCCGATGCCAAAGGATCATGAAATGCAAAAAATCCAGGCCCATTATTTTCCAGGCATTTCATTTCATTTAGTGTCCGTTTGTAGCCATATGATGTGCGTGTGAATATGGTAACAAAGTGAATGCATTTCTTTTCTCACTGAACAATCAAAACACTTTAAGTGGACATCAAGTATCCTTTAGTTAGAGCCCATCAGAAAGTAAATGTGATTATGAGTCAAGAGTCAAAGTCATGTTTTCTCCCTTATATCTTCAAATCACACACATTATATAGTAGTTTACAAGCTGCAAAAATCAAAATCAAAAATCCTTTGTTTAAAAAGACAACATAAACATTCCTAGTCCACCTACCTGTGAAATCAGAGGCTCTGATGTAAGGATAAAGGCTTCTGTCTAAAAAAGGCAGAGAGAGCGACTTTGTCTGAAGATTCTGGACTGGAAACAGAAAACAGATTCGCATCCACAGGCAGATTAGGATTTTAACATGAAAAGAGATATATATACACAGATGACTGTTAATAGCAGTGCCACTGAAAGGGCAGCTCAGATCTAACCTCATCAGACGACTGTATTGGACGATTGGTGTTCACGTGTCCATTGCTTAACTTTTATTAAATTGGTTAAAAGTTAAAAACTTTGCTTTTACTTTTGAATGAAGGCCTGAATTCGTCACCGCTACTTTCACCATTTTTTTTTAACTTTTAATTACGTGGTAGTGAAATACACTGCTAATTGTTTGTAGAAATTAAAAAAAATCATAAGACAATAATAATAAACAATATTTTTATGCTAATTCATTCACTAACAGCACTTTCAAGTCTCCGATAAGTCAATACAGATCGCTCTCTCTCTCTGTGTGTGTGTGTGTGTGTGTGTGTGTGTGTGTGTGTGTGTGTGTGTGTGTGTGTGTGTGTGTGTGTGTGTGTGTGTGTATGTGTGTAAATGTATGTTAAATTTATGGAGAGAGGGGCAGAGAAAGAGATCGGTATCAGAAACTCACGACTCCATGTAGAAGGTGCCAGGATCGTACCGACGCCGAACTTCAGGTAGTCCGGGCTGGCTGCGTACACAGATCCGGGGCTGCTGCGGCTGAGTTGACCGGATGTCTCCGTGCTTGGTTCTGTTGTACGTGGAAAGGACCTTGACCCCGCACTGAACGGCAGAATGTCTCCGGAACTAAGGGACGAGAAAGTTCGATGTATGTAGCCGACATGTTGGCTTATGTGATCTTCTACCAGAAAGCCGGTTCCTCTTCCCTGAGCCGCCGATTCGCTCAGTGACGCGGAGAGAGTAGCAGGGACACGCAGGAAACCCGGGTAAAGAGTAGGCGACAGAGCAGCGCAGGGAAACATCATAGTTGTCCCAACAAAATTCCTGTTGTCCAGCAGAGATTTCTTCAGGAGAAATAGGGAAGTCCAGCGACCTGCTCGGTGGCTCTTCGTCCTCGTAGGGTTTTATACCGATTCCACAAACAAAAACGCACACACTTGTGCACGAACGTGTGCGCGCGGACAAGTTCAACCCTCAGCCCATCTCTCTGCCTCATTGGAGAGTTTACACCCTTTATGGGAGTGCTCAAACACCCATAAATTTCATCACAGGACCTCTAAAAATAAAACTTTTCAAATGTTATATTCCAGTTTCTCTGCTGGAGCCAGTAGAGGTTACAACTCAAGTCCAGTGTTCTTGATGTCAGGGTATTACTAATGCACTCACGCCTGCGCCAACATCTACACAGTGGCTTGTAATTGATAAATAAGATGTCCCCACAAAAAAGGAGATGAAGAGGCATATCTGTTATTCAGTTTCGGGACACATTTTACCTGTAAGCATTAGCCAGGAAAAATGCAGATTGTTCTGTTAATGCAGGCCATTGCTGTGAAGTAACAAAAAAGAAAAAAGAAGAAAAAAGTGTTGGTTTGTTCTCTAAACAGCCTAAAAATGTTACCTTTTTGGACTAGATTGTTAGAGAATATTAGCTAATTTTACCTTTCTGAGCTGAATGTCTGCTGGTGTATGTTAGTTGCAAGCCAGGAGCTCATGTAACATCTCAGTTTCCTATTCTGGTCCAACAATCATGGTTGTTTGTTTACAGTACAGGAGCGCTATAGAGAGCAAATCAAAGGCATGTTACCGTCAATGGCCGACAGCAGACTATATTCAGTTAGAACATTGTTATAAAGTGATTATAAATCAACTTTTGTTGGGTTGTAAATTCTGTTTCACCATTACATTTACATTTTGGTGACAGCTATAATTAAAGTAAAATGAGCTGTGTTTATATTGTTAAGAGACAGAGAAAAATATCCTCTCATCTGCTTTGGTACAAATTGTTCTTTAACTTAGTTTGGAAAAAACAACATAATCAACATGATTGAGCCTTTTTTAAAGCCTCTTGCAGCTTTTGCATTTAGACTTATGATCCGAATGCACTGTTGTGCCAAACACGTTTTTCCAAGAAACACTCTATAAACTCTCCTTGCTTTTGTTTTTCTTTTATTTATCTATTTATGTATTATTTATGTTATTATTATTTACATTGATGCATGTGGAAAATAACAATGTCAGAGCTGAAAAAAGACAGAAAGAAAAAAGAAAGTGGATGAAAAAAGAAGAAATACCATAAGAAAAAAAGCACAACGGGTCACCAACCTCTGACCCTGTGCGAAAAAACATAAAATAAACAAACAGCACCTGGAAGAGAAAAAAATGCAAATAAACAAATCAGCAGTCTTGTTGTGTTTTGTGTGTGTGTGTCATGAAATTTACTTGATAATGAGGTTAACAACATCTGACTACACTGTGACTTGATAAGCCAACAGGGCTACAGTGTTTCTTCAGAACCCCTAGCAACAATGAAATCCTAAAGCAAACAATTCAGTTCAGTTTTATTTATATACATTGTTGCATCAAGATACTTTATATTGCAAGGTAAGATAAGGATGAAGACAGGACAAAGACATGCTGTGGAAGACAAGAAAACACTGTCTCTCCACCTCGTTCCTCTGCTATCCTGGTTTGTGTGTGTGCATGTGTGTCTGTGTGTGCTAGTTTTTGTGCAGTGGCGGAACTTTTTCAAATTTTTGTTACATACACCTGCTGGCAATCACACACCTGCCTGCAATGACCCTGTCAAGAGCCATTATTTAAGGGAGTGGCTGAGCAGCAGACAAATTGGATTATGGAATGATTTACAAATTGTAAATACCAACTGAGCTGCACCATTTTGGAGAAGAATCACTGGCACTCAGGAGTAGGGACTGAATCAATTTTTAAGTATAGATGCATTTTGTCATAAAGGTCAGAATCTCAGTCTAAAGCTCACAAAACTATTTCAACAACCGCCAAAGAGCTAAAACAGCAAATGAGAGCAGGTAAACAGATTTCACGAAAAGCTCCTTAGACTAAGGACGACTGAGAACCTTCACAGACATAAAATAAACATCTTACTATAAAATCCTCACTTACTATTGTCCAGCCCCATGAATTTCTATCAACCAGAAGACAGTGTACAAATGTTCTTGGCATATTGAATTCATACAATAAAATCAAAACTTGACCAAAGCACTTAGCTCATCTTACTGACAAATATGAGAAATTCTTGCCTCAGTGTCTCCATCACACTTGTGACACAGGGCACGCTCACTGAATGCTCATTTGTAGATTGGTCATGGGAGCTCAGACCAGCACATCACTGTGCTAACAGTCTTTCACATTATAAAAGCTTTCATTCTTCTATTCACAGCCCATTTTGCACTAATCATATTGGAGTCTCAATATTCTACAGCCCTTCAGCAGGAGGCTTAACACACCTGGTAGGTTGTTTAGAGGGGTGCTTGTAAATGCCTGAGATTAAAAGGGGTGAAAACACAAGCCAAGCTCTACTGGGGAAATGAGGAGGGGGATGAAAAAAGTAATCAGATTACAGTAACGCGTTACTGCCCATCTCTGCCAAAGACATCCTGGTAAAAAATAATTTGGACATCAGAAATCACAAGTAAACAGTTTAGTATACATTACAGATGAGTGGTGGTCAATTACTTTGATTCTGTGTGGTGAGAAATACAGTATTGTTTATTTGTTAGGTCTGAGGTCTGAGTTCCAGTTTTGGGTTCTCTGCATAGTTCTAATGTCTTAGTGTTTTATCATTTGTTTTTTGTTGTTTGGCTTTTACTCTGTGCTTAGCATTTAAATTTCAGCCCTCCTTAGTTTTAGCTTTCTGGGTTCTGTTTTTGGTGTTAATTTGATGATATCCACTGTGCTTTCTTGTCAAGTTTTTTGTCTGTTAGCGATTCTGAGTTTAGTTACTTGCTGTTTGGAGACATGTTCCCGCTCCTGAAATTCAGATAATTTATCTCCAAGTCTTTAGACTGTAGGAGAAAGCTGGAGTACCCAAACATGCAAACTTTGCACTCCACACTGCCCCCGGCCAGATAGCTACTTTAGTCAGTATTTTCAAATAAATATAAATTTAACAAAGCAAATAAACAACTTTGATAAGAGTCATTAGATGATGGTTTCAAGATTGCTTTCCTAGATTGCTTTTGTTGCCTGCTGTGTAAACCAAAAAAGGGATTGCATTTGCCAAAAGGCAATCTTATTCTCACTCTCAAATGCTGCGGTTTTGTGGTGATTACCTGTGTTGCCTCACAGCAAGAAGGCCAACCAGCTGTGGGCTATATGTGTGGACATTGTTGGTTCTCACTGTGCCTGTGTGGGTTTCCTCTGGGTGTTCTGATTTCCTCCCACAGTCCCAAACACATTCATGTTAGATTAAGTGATTCTAAATCGGTCAGAGATGTGAGCTAGATAAAACACTTGAAGTCGGTTGGGTCACGTGACAGTAGTGTATAGCGGTGTATAGAATAAAGCAGTGTATGGTTAAAAATGTGACTGCTCAGGTGACCATGTGTTGCAGAAAAAAATGCAGTGGCTTGGGTTCAACTCCAATCTGAGACCCTCTGCTCTGCGTATTCTTTCTTCAAAGAGCCTTTATTCAATACGGATTTGTAGAGGTGAATAAGACAAGAAAAACACTATATAAATACAAATACATTACATTAGCCAAAACTTGATTGGTAACTAGAAGTCTGACTACAAGTTGACTATAAATGCAAACTAGAATGATCCCAGCACTATAGATCCTACCTCTTGTCTGCAGGTTTGCCATATTCATATGCAGATATCCATTTATAGAGATTATTATTATTGTTGCCATGGTGCCAGGTCTCTCTTGGAAATGAGATTTTTAATCTCAATGAGATTTTTTACCTGGATAAATAAAGGATTAATAAATTATTGTTAAGGAAACTTAACCCAAGCGTATTAGATGGATGTGGCCATAATATTTATGGAAAGACTGATAAATCTATGAATGTAAAGACTAAATGGAGGTCAGGGGATTTCTTGAAAATAAGAAGAGAAAGAAAAAATAAAATAAAATAAAATGCAGGGCGTCACAAATTTACATGAAGGCTAAAACACCAATAATTACACAACTTTGAATAAAATGTAACTGTACTTAATGCAGGATCAGTCAGAGGTAAAATTATATTTACAAGTGTACATGAGATATATGTACAATATAGCATGACGAGTGGGTACATCAACACTAACAAACATTTGGCTAGCATACCAAAAGGACAAAATTCTTACCAAAGATTTAGGAACCCTTCAGTTGTATAACTTATACAATAACTTTTCACAATTTACATGATTAGATGCTTTAAGAGGCGTCAATAAAACACATAAAAATTGTGGCATTGCGCCTGTTATACAAATCCCCAATCTCCTTCAAGGCAAAAATACACGTCTGCTTAGATTTAAAACTGAACTGGTTATCAGAGGTTAAGACAAAATGTTCTATTCTGTTTAAAATAGTCCTTTAAAAGACCTTTGACAAAATACTAGATAGTGTTATAGGCCAATAATTATCCCTGTTGTTTATTTTGCCAGTTTTTTCTTTTACCTTGGGCACTAACATAGGCGATAGAATTGAATCGGGCAGAATTCCATGTACTAAGAACCAGTAAAACAAAGTTTTCTACTGGCAAATTTTAAATGTTCAGCAGATATCTTATCCATCCCCAAGCCTTATTGCCTTTTAATGTTCTAATTGCATCATAAATTTCTTGTGAAGAGACTATAACATCTTCCTTATTATCAGTTTCACCCACTCAATGATCTTTGATTAGTGGTTGCTGATCAAAGGTCATGACAATTTGAATATTAATGATCAAGAAACTGACCTCAGAGCCCATTGTTCTTTCATTCATTCAGTCATTGTGCAAAGGTACTGTTTATAAGGTTGGGGAAGCCTGCAGTCAGTTGAGGCTGAAAAAGTCACTTGGATGAGTGATGAAACATTTCTCCCACTGAAGTCCAGATGAACAGAATCACATTTTTGGAATAAGTAAGGATTAAATGCAGAGTGGTAATCTCAGCACCCTGGACCTATTGCAGCATAACTAAGGGAGGATTCATTGCCACCTGGTCAAGCCCTAACTAGAGAGGCTGTCTGTCTCCTGAATCCAAACTGGAAGCTGGTCCCATAGAAGAGTGGCCTGAGACTTGAAGGCTCTGCCCCCATTCTACTTTTAAATACTCTAGAAGTGGGTGCTGGTTTAGTCAGTGGAATGAACGGGTGACCATACGCCGTACGGTGGTAGAGCACTAGCCCTGGGTTTGAGTCTGACCTGCCGCCCTTGGCTGCATGTCTTTCTCTCTTTCTCTCTGCTTTCCCATCCTTCTACACGGTTCCTATCAAATGGCAAAAAGTACTCTAGGAACCACATAATGAATTACTTTAAGTAATAATTAAATCTTGTGGTTTCCTCACAGCAAAGTAGGAGCAGTATTGCAAAGTAAATCAGTCTTTATAACCCATCTCCTCACAACTGCTCTTTATAAATTCTTTGATAATGCAGTACTAAATTGTCATCAGTTTTTAATCATCTCACAGCCCAAACCTGATTTCCTGCGAAATGTGCCCACTGATTGAACAGAAAGACAAACATTTTCCACATATACAACAGTTCCTGTCTTAGTGCTCTGTGCATATTTTTATAAATGGCTAATAACTTCTCCAGCTGGCTTGGCCCCTTTGAGTAGTTCACAGTGAATCCAGGCCTCTGGACAAGGTGCGTCCTTGTCCAGAGGCCTGGATTAAGCTAGGCTGAGGGGTTGAGTATAGACTTGAGGGCTATGACTCAGAGCTAGCTGCGGAGAAGAGAGCAAGGTCAGTGCTAGGCTTGAAGATGAATGCAGCTAGTCTTATTTCTTAGACATTCTGAATACAAGGACGCCAATGCAGCACTCCGTGGATAGCAGGTATTGAGGCGGGCCACGCTACATAATTGGATTGAATCCTGGCCATGGTATTTATGTCACTTCTTGTCTTGTCAATCTCATAACAGGCATGGCAATGGCGTGGGGATTTGAATGGAAAGAAAAGAACAAAGCATTATTTAATTCACATTTAATTCTCACTCATACAATTTTAAGAGCTGGTGTTATTTGCATAACAGGGGAAAAAGGACTCTGCCTTTTCAGTAGCTAGGCTAATATATGCATATGCTGAGGGACAAGCGTTCTCACATGGATCAGCACACAGAGAGATTGTGTTGCTCATGTATATTGCTTTTTATCTACAGATTACTACAGATCTAAAGAGCTCTACATTTTTGGTTTTCCACAGTGAACAAATACAAAACTATTTTGCCAAAGAAATTCTGTCTTAATAGAAAAAAAATCACTTTCAAATATTTAGCAACAGTTATTGAAATCATACAAAAAATAACATTTATAAAGGAAATTAAGATTAAATTTGTTTTGAAGATTAAAAGACTGAATGAAAACACAAGCACGCTTTTTCTGACATTAATTTTGTAACAAAAGGCCTGAAACAGTTAATATTTACAGTAAAATACTCACATTAAGAACAGATATAAAGCATTTATATGACAAATTTGCAGCAGTATGCAAAGAGTCTTCACAGAAACATTAACCAAGACCCAGAGACACCCATGAGAGACACAGGGATGTCTCTGGGTTAGGGATTCAAAACCACAACAGAAACAATATGAAGGACTCAAAAAAGAAAGACCTAAGAAAAAACTTGTCAGTGTCAGAAAATACACAGTACCTGTTATATTAATCAGGCACACCCCCTCTCTTTTGCTGTATCCCCACCCCTATGAAAAAAATTTGGAGGCACCCCACCAGACACTGCAGATTAGGACTTTAGATTTAGGTAAAGTCAGTGGGTCAGTATATATTTGCGCTTTATATTTAACCCTCTCGAGGCAGGCGTTGCCGATTTGCAACAGTTAAAAACTAACAACCTGATTACCCCACATACATATTTTATGAGTTTTCTTTACTCAGAAGTACCACTGCAGGTCTTGGTTGTGCATTAACATCAAAAAGTTTAATTTGAGCCTGAGAGGGTTAAATCTCGAGGCAGCAAAGGGCTGCAAGTCGGACTCAAACTCGGGCTGCTACCTTCTGGCCATGTGGCACATGTGTGCCTGCTCACCTGCTGAACTAAACTGGTGCCAACATAAACGCTTTAATAGACTTTACATTCATGACAAAAAAACTTCAAACTTTCAAACCACTTTGTTGTTACTGAAAAGAAAGGGAACACATCTGAGATTTCTTCTTTCCATGTATTTAACTTATATTATAAATGCAGATGAACAGGCTGTAAAAAGATGATAAAATTCTGATCATTATCCACAGTGTCACCTGGATAATTCGGATTATTTGAACACTTATTCAAGTAAAAATGACAGACACTACTATTAGCTATATAAAAGAAAGGAAAATCAACAGCTTCAAAACTACAGACTTCCACTGACACCCCAGTTTTAAGCGTCATAGACAGCGTACTTTTTTCTTAGTATGTCTTTTGTCTTTATGAGAAAACATTACACCGTCACATGAGATATTTGATGACACAGAACTTAATCTTTTCAGATGGAGCCTGGGAAAAAAACAAAATAAATTGACTGATTAATTTTGGACTAAACTATGGCAAGAGTTGTTTTTGGGTTTTTTTTTGTTTTTTTTAAAAGTTTAGTTACAGGTTTGTATGTTTTTTATGTTTTTAAACAGAAATCCCACCAAGAGTTTCCTTATCATCAAAAATAAATCTTTCATTTGTGAAAGGGGGATGTTTTAATAACTTTTGATAAGTGAAAAAATAAAGATTTCATTAAGTCCTTGGTTTCTTTCTGTCATTGGCTCATTATTGCAATAGTGTTCATAGCACCAACAAAACAGGCAGAATTTTTTGCCCTTCTGTGAAGTGGCACAGATGATTTTACTAAATATATTAAAATTGCATTTCATTTGAAATATTTAGTAAAATCATCTGGGCATATCTCAGGATCTGCCATGTATTAAAATGGTATTTCATTTGAGGGGCAACACAGTGGTTCAACCTAACTACCCCACTGACTCCAAGCTCCTTTATCTCAGCCATATAATGTTTGTGTACTGTGTTAATGTGTTGTGTTAGAATAATCACCCAGTCGGTTATTCCAACAAACAGATTTTCCTTTGAATTTGTAGGCTTGGATTTTCTTGGAAATAACCTTACATTTACATCTAAATACAAAGTATTGTTGTGATAATTATAGTAAAACCTTCCAGAAAACAAGTTGAAAATCCAATAAAGTAATTACTTTTGTATTTTGAATACAGGTTACAAAGCAGAAGATCTCTTCTGAGCACTGAAAATCATCTCCTCAAGCCCCCATGGCTCTTTCTAAAATGTCCCATGCCCACCTCTTTCACTCAGAACTAATCCCACCTTTGATTTTAACTTCATGTTTCTCTTTTGATCTGGCCATCTGTCCAAGCCTAGAAGGACTGAGGTGGGGCTGACTGAGTGACTACTCAGCTTCCCACCTCTCTCTTTTTGTTCTGTGTTGTTGTTCAGCCCTTCTGCTCCCTACATGTACATGCACATCTTAGCATATGCACAATAACCTCATATTGTGTAGGCACATATATAGCCGCATGTGTGGTTTGATCTGGTGTCCTGGTGTACAAAGGGCAGGGAACAGCTAATCCAGTCATATCCGGCCTAGTCGGAGATCTGCTCACATAATGTGACTGGACTGGAGCTTAAAATGTCTGAATTTTCAAACATAGAGCACTGACAAATGAATGTGTAATGGACACTGAGAATACAGTTATGTTAAAAAATGCATAATTTAATATTTTTAACATTTCAAATATTAAAGTAATATACAATGCCAAATGATGTAAGAAGCTAAGATTTTATGGTATAATTCAAATATTTTAATTAGTTATAAATAATAAATAAACAACTGCTATTTGGAAGGTTCAATCCTGGCCTCCTCCAACTGAAGTGGCCCAGGTGAAAGACACTGAGCACAAATTACCCAATCAAGTTTTTAAATTAACCTAAGCCCACTAACTAAAAGCATTTTGACTGTGGGAGGGAGCCAGAGTACCGTGGGAGAACATGCAAACTCCACATAGAAAGGCCCCCGCCAGATGGTGGAGTCAAAACTCAGGAGGACCTTCTTGCTGTGAGACAACAGTGCTAACCACAGCACCACCGTGCTGCCAAGATTACACTGTCATTTACAAAAAATAATAACAGTTATTAAGTATATTAAGTCTATAATATAGACTGAAAGAACCACGTTTGCTGCAAACAAATCAGCAATGTGTTAGGAAAAGCACTGTAATGCAAGATTTCTATGAATGTGTGTGCAAACATCAAGTGATTTAAAACTGCAAGTGCTGCTAACCTACAGGCTCAGGGAGGAGCGGCCATCTGCTGCGATTGGTTGGGGTGAGAGAAGGAAGACAGGATAAAGACATGATGTGGAAGAGAGACAGAGGTTAATAACAGGTATGATTCAATGCAGAGAGGTCTGTTAACACATGGTGATTGAAAAAGGTGACTGAAAAGGAAAAGGAAAAACTCCAGTCCCCCAGCAGCCTACGTCTATTGCAGCATAACTAAGGGAGGATTCAGGGTCACCTTATCCAGCCCTGACTATATGATTTAACAAAAAGTAATCTTAAAAGTAGAGATAGTGTCTGTCTCCCGAATCCAAACTGGAAGCTGGTTCCACAGAAGAGGGGCCTGAAAACTGAAGGCTATGCCTGCCAGTCTACTTTTAAATACTCTAGGAACAATAAGTAACCCTGCAGAGCGAGAGCGAAGTGCTCTAATAGGGTGATATGGTACTACAAGGTCATTAAGATAAGATGGGGCCTGATTATTTAAGACCTTGTATGTGAGGAGCAGGATTTTGAATTCAATTCTGGATTTAACAGGAAGCCAATGAAGGGAAGCCAAAACAGGAGAAATATGCTCCCTCTTTCTAGTCCCTGTCAGGACTCTTGCTGCAGCATTTTGGATCAACTGAAGGCTTTTCAGGGAGTTTTTGGACATCCTGATAATAATGAATTACAGTCGTCCAGCCTGGAAGTAATAAATGCATGAACTAGTTTTTCAGCGTCGCTCTGAGACAGGATGTTTCTAATTTTAGAGATGTTGCGCAAATGGAAGAACGCAGTCTTACATATTTGTTTAATATGTGCGTTGAAGCACATGTCTTGGTCAAAAATGAAGGTTCCTCACAGTGTTACTGAAAGCCAAGGTAATGCCATCCAGAGTAAGAATCTGGTTAGATACCATATTTCTAAGATTTTTTTGAACACAGGTTTGTTATATAAAATGTACGTTGAGTTGGTTCCTGGGAAAAAACAGGCTTAAAATTACTGACCAATTATAGTTTTTCTGTATTGCTAAAACAATTTGTGAAACATCCACCCATTTTCTCAAAACCTTAAACACGAATACAAAAATCTTAATGTACATTCAGAAAACCCCAGACTTTTCTTAAAATCAAACTATCAGTTATCCTGTGTTCAAAACCAAACAATGTGTTCACATCATACACACAGTAAGTGAAAATATATTCACCACAGAACATTTGTTAGACACTACATGAAATAATTGAAGACACAGCATTCAGAGCATGTAGTTAACAGGAAATAGTTTTTGTAAGTGTATTTAACAAAAAAAACAAAAAAACATGATTAGAGTAATACGAAGAGCTGAATGTAGATAACAACAAAACAAAACCCAAATGCAAAGCACCACATCATCATGTCTTTGCACAAATGACACTCAGGACCTGTTCCCTGACCTGAAGGCACGAGTAACAAAGCCTTTCATCCACCAGAAAAATCCTTAACGTGCAGGCAGCAAGCCAAGGGGATACCAGGATACCGACCACGTCCCCAACAGGTTTATTGCCTAATTACTTGGTGTAATATGAATGGCCATAAGGGAGGTTTTTATCAGTTTTTATCAGAAAAGCTGTAAAACTTGTGAAAATAAACCTATGAATGTGCTTGTGTGTGGTGATCAGCAGTTTAAACAAGTTAAGAATTATAAATGGCTTCAAGCGCACATTCAGGTCTGTGAGACTCATTTAGACACACTGAGCCATGCCTCTGTGCTACATGCACACATTTCTGCATCTCTGCCATTCAAGGACACTTTGCATATAGTTTATGTAATATTCAGTACAGAACTGTAACTTTACTCTTTTTCAAGAAAGCGATTTTTAATTCAGTGTTTTTATATGAGCCTTATTTTTAATGGATTTCCTACTACTAGGGAGAACACACATTAGGTTTAAGGCCTGAACTAGTCTGAAATCTTTTGTCACCCACAATGGAAAGTGACTGAAAATAAAAATAGGAATCACTTTATTCTGCTCCTAATTTTTAAATCCTGCACTCAGCTTTGCAGTCTCCAATATCACTGAAATGCAGTTATGGCCTGGACCACTACACTTGCTGTCTTGGAATGTCTGATTCCAGTCAGTCTTTGCATGTGATTGGCTGCATGGTGTGCCGATCAAAATAAAGTCCCACACTTGCCCTGGTCTCCCTTACTCAATTTTCCCCCAGGGTGAAGGTATCTGTTGATAATAATGTGGACTCTGGGTCCTGTTGTTAAATGAAAAGAACAAATTACACTTCTATGAAACCTTCTGCTGTTGTGTTTGAAACCTGTTGTTTTATTTAAAGTTTCCATATTACCAGGCAAGAGAGTGCTAAGTGTAATGGATCTTCAGTTTAAAATCATCTGCAGTCTAGTGTTAAAATCTTTATGGACAACATTTCATTTCCAGATAATAATGATATTTAAATTAGTGCTGTCAGCGTTAATCTCGTTAAAATGACATTAATGCCATAACCGCATTAACGCCGCAGATCTCCGTCAGCGAGTTAGCGCGCCATGTCAACTCGTTAACGCGGTTAGGTCATTAACGGGTTAGCGTCGTGCTAACTCGCTAATGGAGAGTTGCCGTGTTAATGTGGTTATGGCATTAATGTCATTTTAAAGAGATTAACGCTGACAGCACTTATTTAAAGTAACTTTGGATTTTTCAAGGACTCTGTGTCTCACCCCTTGTTCTCTCGTTCTGCCTCGCGTCCCTCGCGTCCCTCACTCTCTCCTCCCTCTGTTCCCTGGCTGGGATTCATTATTTTGCGTCTCAGTGTCTGTGCGTTCCCCATGTTTCCTGTTTTACTTTGATAGTCTGCTGTCTGGTGTGCAGTATGTTCAGTTTTGCTTCCACCTGTCTCATCTGTTAGATTGTTGCCAGCTGTGTTCCCCAGGTGTTTCTTCTTTGCCCTGATTCCCTCTCATATTTTCTGTCTGCGTCTCTGTCCTATGATCTCTCTCATTCTCCGACTGTGTGTTCTGCCTGTTATTTTACTTTCTTTCACACTGGTCTTTGTATTATTACATCCAGCATCTTGATGCATGCTCAATCATCCAGGTAAGTAAATCCCAAAAAGTTGGTTCTGTTGTGCAATGACAGCTTACATGAAAAGGGAAAGACAGTCTCTGAATAGAGGAGGGAGCCTAAGGGTACACCTTTCGCCATCTTACAATGCTGTGATTGCAGCATTTCCCCAACTCTCTGTGAATGGTACTCATGGCCATCGATCAGTGAGCTTTGATCAGTGGTTGTTGATCAATGGTCATGACGATTTGCATATTAATGATCAAGGAACTGACCTCACAGCCCATTGTTCCTTCAGTGGGCTGGTTTCAGTCACTATGAAAATGTACTGTTTATAAGATTGGGCAAACCTGCAGTCAGCTGAGACTGAAGAAGTCACTTGGGTGATGATGAAACATTTCTCCCACTGAAAACGCTACGTCCAGATGAACACAATAAACTTTTTTGAGTTAAGTTCTGCTATGAGTCTGCGTTCTGGGTCCTCCAATCCTGCCCACTTCATACAGTACATAACACTCAAGTCACTACTATGCAGACTCTGGCTCCAAAAGTGCAACATGGTAGCCCACACAAATGGAAAATTTTAATATTGTAAAAAAAAATGTAAATTGTAATAGGAAGAACTGGAGTTACGCCGTCACTCTTTTATATTGTCATTTGCTCATTCTTGAGGCAATGCACAAGTTAGCATGTCCTATAAAAGGACAGACAGGAATATTATACAGGTCTCTACTTTTAAAAAAAAGAAGTCTTTACTGCCATCTCAATCCATCCTAGAAAAAAAGAGGCATTTTAAAATAGAAGAAAATGAATATTTTAAGGTGCTTTTTTTGCTCTGTCCTCTCAACACTCTCCCACTCTGCAGCTGCTCGCCTGACACAAACCCCTTATGGCCTTTTAACCAAGAGTTAATTAGTCTTTTCTTTATCAATGAATGGGTTAATTGATTAATGAGAAATGGTAATGGATTTATCTGTAAACAGCCTCTCATTTGCTTTCAGCACGCTCTTCTCTTGTTGAGGTTTCCCAACACGTTAAACTTCAAGCTAAACAAAGAAGAGGGTTGTGTAGAATTTCTTGGCCCATTCTAATTAAAACTCAAGAATCCGTTTCTTTTTATTATTATTCATCTCACATCTCACTTCATTGATATTAGCCCTCTTTCACGGATTACACTCCTTCACTTGAGCCACTTTTCCCTTCATCTGTTATGCTCAGTGGCAGATGGAGTGACCTTATCCCACATTCAGAGCTCCCTTATGTCCTGACTGCTCTCAGAATAAGAGGTATTAAACACAACAAGAGAGAAAGATAGGGCTCTAATTTCAATCCCCTCCTCCTCTGCGTTTTTACATCATTATGGTATTAGCTGTGAGTGAGCGACAGAGACACCAATAAAAGGACAGAAGAATGAATGTGGGACTTCAAAGTGCAGCAGCAGAGGCAGAACTCGAGAGGAATAATCGGTCAGCTCAGCGTGGCTTAGCAGGGATTCCACAACTTATAGGAAAAACTTCAAACTAAAGAGGCGACGTGAACAGAAAGGAAACATGAAATGAGATGGAGTTTTCACTGCCGTTGTTTAAATATTGTTGACTAAAATGAATTACTTTGAAACTTTTAAGGTATAAATAATGAAAGAAAAAATACTAATATTATAATATAATATAGTATTTTTGTGTGCATTATTTATACCTGTATTTTTGGGTCTGTTAGAGGAGTTTCTTAGGACATTAGTTAGATGGGGAGAAGAGAAACGGTAGCAAGTAGCCAGTTAAAACAGATATGGGCTAATATGAGAGAAATATGGTCTCTTTTTCTAGTCCCTGTCAGTACTGTAACTACAGAATTCTGGATCAACTGAAGTCTTTTTAAGGAACTTGTAGAACAGCCTGAAAAACAATGAAGGGCAGTAGTCTGGGTTTGGTGTAATTAACTAGTTTTTCAGACAGGATGTTTCTCATTTTAGAGATATTGTGCAAATGCAAGAAAGTAGTCCTACATTTTTTTTTCAACATTATGTTTATTAAAGTTTTACATATATACATATATAAAGTACATACACAAACAAATTTACACAATAAACGAAACACAAGGTACATTCAATGAAAGCACTTAAGTCCATGAGACCTCTGACAGATTTTAAAGAATAATTTTCAGATTGCAGCATATGGTTGTGGTCCTGTACCGGGAATAGCTAGGCTGTCCCTGTCTCACACAGTAAACCAGATAGATCTTTATTCCCAATATACTGGATGTAGCGCCCCCAAATTTTCTGGAAAATTTCTTGTTTATCTTTTAGAGTATATGTAATTTTCTCTAATGGTAAACATAAAGACAATTCTCTGAACCAATGTGAAATACTTGGTTTGCCAAGACTCCTCCACGTTAGAGCTATCACTCTCTTTGCTTGTAGTATTCCCATGTTTATGAAGATTTTTTCAAAATGATCTATGTTACACCCTACAGGATATAATCCCAGTAGGAAAAGTTTGGGATCCATCACAAGTTTAATTGACAAAATCTCCTTTATCATTGCTCCAACCTCTTCCCAAAACTCCTTTATTTTTGGACATGACCATAAACAGTGGAGCAATGTGCCCTTATCTTCTTCACATCTATTACAGATATCAGGAATCTGCATATTAAATTTGTTAAGTTTTTCTGGTGTTATGTACACTCTCATCAACCAATTAAATTGTAGCAATTTTAGACGTGTGTTCCCTGTCTGTGTTTGGGCTAGCTTACATGCTCTACTCCATTGTTCCACTGTCAAGTCCTCCTGTAAGTCATACCTCCAAGCTTCAAGCTTAGCAGCAGATGAATCAGGAGAGGATGTCATCATCAAGTTATATAATTCAGATATCATCCCTCTACCACTGGGGTTTTTGGTTAGGATTTTCTCTAATGTGGACAGCGGGGGAATATGTGTAAAATCATTATGATAAGACCTGATAAAACTCCTAAACTGTAGGTATTTGAAAAAGTGCTTTCGGGGAATATTAAATTTAGAGATTAGTTGTTCAAAACTTAAAAGTCTTCCATCACCCCCGAAAGCATCCTTCACCAGTCCCAGCCCCGAGTCTGCCCACATTTTAAAACCACCGCCCGCCCTACCCGGGGCAAAATAATTGTTGCCCCAAATCGGGCTAAAAACGGAGAGGGGAGATTTTACGTTTAAATATCTTTGAGTGACATGTAAGATATAAATCATGTTTTTAACTATAGGATTAAGCGTAATGTCTTTGAGTTTAGTAGTCCTACATTTAATATTTAATATTGAATATTGAAGGGCATATTCTGATCAGAAATAACTCAAAGATTCCTGACAGTCTTACTGGAGAGCAAAGTAATGCCATCTAGAGTAAGTATCTGGCTTGATTTTACGATAACCTCAGTTTTGTCTGACTTTAAAGGCAGAAAATGAGAGGTCATCCAGCTTTTTAACTCTTTAACCCCCTAGGACCTGGCGTCCACATACTGTATGTGGACATCAAATTTTGGGTTTCCTAGACCACAATACTAAATTTTGCTCTACCATGGCCTGATATCCTCTTCTCAGAAACTACATCAGGTAAAAAGATTTGTTTTTACATTCATCAGGTCCCAATCAGCCCAAATAGCAAAGAGAAATTAAAAATGAATGCCATGAAAGAGTTCAGGTCTTAGGAGGTTAAGACATGCCTGCAATTTAACTGTAGTTTAATTGGTGTTCATTGTTTAGTCTCATATATAAATAAAGCTGGGTATCATCTGTATATGAAAATGTATCCAGTCTTTTCTAATAAACTTGATGCATGCTCAATCATCATAAGTAAATCCCAAAAAGTTGATTGTGTTCATCTGGACGTAGCGTTTTCAGTGGGAGAAATGTTTCATTACTCATCCAAGTGACTTCTTCAGTCTCAGCTGACTGCAGGTTTCCTCAACATTATAAATAGATTAACTGCTGCCTAAGTGAAAACCCTTAGTGATCCCGTATGTGTTAGGAGTATCAGAACAGTTGAGACACATTTTTTCTAAGTGGCCTTCAAACCCCAAAACACGCTGCGTCAAAAATTGGTCCCTCCTGAGGATCGGGTCCCCGATTCCCCTGCAGTTTGAATCACTACATATACTTCTTATATTCCAGACAACATTTTTTCCGATGGAGCTCACTCCCAGTCTGGCATTATTTATGTACTTTATATACAGTATATACAAGTGCAGTTCAGCCTCCATAGAAAACTGAGACTATAAAATATATGTTATGATATCTGATATGATATATGATATTTTGTCAAGTTAAAAAGTTGTCTTGTGAACATATATAACATTTATCCTGAGTTTAAACAGAGTGAATCAAATTGTAATAAGATATTTAACAAAACTCTTCTCCAACTGTGTGGAGAACAGATGATGAAGTCAAACTGGAGCTGGTTATGTAGGAGGGGCCTCTATCCATTTTTCTCTGTGTTTCTTAGGAAAATAGCACTTATGATTATGGAAAAAGAATGGGATAATTGAGAGAGGTAATAGAAGAAAGAGGGGATACAGCTTTTGATTGTGAAGTGAATGATGTGAATAATAATTTGAGGTGAAAGGAATTAATTGGGCATAAGGCCAAGTAGAGGAGGGTGGAGGGTTTTTCATGATCGTCACTCTATTTCAGGGATTAAAGAGGGTGGGAAGGCATGACACAAACATGCACTTATCAATATTATAGTCATATAGAAACAATCACATGCACTGACAAGTGATACACGTATTTTAAATTAAAGTGATCACAGGTATGAAATAACACATTTGGGGTCATTAACTGTAATTTATGCAAAATATATTGTAAATGCTCTTCAAAGACTTAGATGTGGTTGGTTAGGGTCCACCTTACAATAAAAAGTGCCATGAGGCACCTGTTGTTGTGATTTGGCGCTGTATAAATAAAATAAAATTGAATTGAACTGAATTGAGTTCCCTTGCTCTCCAAGAAGCACAATTAGAAAGACATTTAAACATGAAAAATCTCCAAGTTAGGAGATATGTTGACTCCATCAGCTTCATTACCTGCGTAATCCAATACCCACCTCCTGTTTTTGACCAGCCACAGCTTTCAGCTGCAGCCTTGCCACTGCTGCTTCCAGCACAAGCTGTCCAAACCCCGCAAAGTATTTACCAGACAGTTGGAAAAGGTTTTTGAAGGTTTAACTCAATGTGTTGTGGTGATTAGACAGCAGTATTGCACTTATGCCACTGACAGCTCAAGGATAGCCTTCATGGAGTTGTTACAGGATTACACACTGAGGTGGGTACATTTTGGCGAGGCATGCCAACAGGTGTTATAATAAAATTTTCCTTGTATAATAAAAGTATTATTTCAAAAACAATATTTGGAATGTGCACTTTCATACTATGAACATTTTCCAAATTACAGGTCACTGAAGGGTTGAAATTTCTTTTGTGTTTTTTAAACCATCTTATTTTTTCAAACATTTGGAGCTCTCATGTCTTGTGAGGTATAGGTGCTAGCCACATGAAATTATTAAGAACAGAAAAACCCCAAATAGGATCACAAAGGATCATTTTTGTTTGCCCGTTGTTACCCTACTATTACCCCTTTATTACCGAGGTGTAAAAGAATTATTATAATAAAATTATTTGTTTTAATCATGAAATAGTGTCTCAAAGGCTAAATTAAAAAGACTACTTTTTCAGAAGCAATTTTCAAAGCTGGATTAAAGCCAGTAAACAGTTAAGCTAGTGTCCTGCGCAGTGTTATCCCTATGGCAATTTTATTTCTGCATTTTTCTTACGTGTTTGTTTGTTTTTAAATAGCAACTATAGATGATAATATATAATATAAAGTGTACACAAAGCTCATTATTTTCTAGGTGATCAGAAAATACTAAGGGGTCCCTCTTGTGGTACTGGGTGATATTTGCTTCAGCTTCACTGTTGCTGGATGGCTGCTCAATGAAAACACAATTCCAAATTAATGGTCATGTTTCTGTTTTTCTGCCTCAACCATCACAATTTGATGAGCCATATTTGGGGGTAGCTTGGCCATCTAATTTGTAAAATTGATAAGGCTTATGTGTCTTGCTATAGAGAAGAGAATCTATTAGAGTTGTTCATAATAGTTTAAGTGTTCACACATAGTTAGATTGTAAACCAACATGCAGCAACACATAGTTGCTGTTTTGCTTGTGTGTGTTTATGGGAGTTATACATCTTTGCATTTTCTTTTTATTTGCTTTCTGCACAGCATTCCAACTTTTTTGGAAACTAGGTTGCAAAATACGGCACAAAGGTGTTACAGAGGGAGCAAACTACATACACAACGGACACAGAAACACACTCGTCCAATAGTTTTCAGCTCATTAGGAAAAGAGTAGCATGTCTAATCAGGTTTTGTATGGATGTTCCAGGGTTATTATGATTTACCTTGAGTGGTTATTCATCACATAGAAAGTGAGGAAAGAGGAAGATGATACTGGAAGGATGGATGACCGTCCACCACAACAGTGTCATTCATGTTGCATTTGCAGCATGTAGAAGAAGAAAAAAAAAACTCAGTAAATTACAGGCAGACAGATTAATATTACCATGGCAAATTATACTCGATGGTTAAGATAAAGCCATTTTAACCATCATAAATGGAAAAACTGATATATGGAGTATATTTGATATATATAGGCCACCCCTAATGCAAACACCACACAGAAAGGCCCTGACAAGATGGCACTAAACACACTAAACATTCCCTAAATTGAAAAACCTGGCTTCAGACCGAGGGAATATGACAGAACATTTTGTTGCCTTTAGCTTTTTATATTCCCCAAATTAGAATTATGATTTGCCTTATTGTGAGACACGTAGATATAAATATATAATAACTATTGTCAAAACAGTGATCAGTTGTTAGACTTAGCAAAGCCTAACTAAAGGCAGATGAAAAACACGTCACCAAGTTACGCTTGTTAATTAAAGTTGGTCACCAACTAAAACAAGGCATCATGAGGAGCACAATTACCAGTTTTCAGAGTGGCTTTCACTAGCTTTCAGACTTAATAGTAATTTATAAGTACAAATAAGCAGGTGTTTTGTTGTTTTAGAATTAATAAAAACATCTTCCATCCTCCCCCTGAAAGAGCTCGTTACTTTTTCCATGTGTTTATGTGTACACAAACACCAGTACAAACATAAATGGTGACACTGCTCTGTGTCTATCACATAAGTAAAAAGAAAAATCATTAGTAATATTAACTTTACAAGACTTTAATATATAGTTATTCAAGCCAATTCAATTCGCTTTAGTTCAATTCAGTTTAATTTATATAGCGCCAAATCACAACAGCAGTTGCCACATGGCCCTTTAGACTGTACCTACAACAATAAAAGGAAAACAGAGAAACCCCAACAATCAGATGACCCCTCGTATGAGCAACAGTAACAGCAAGAAACCTCTGGAAGAACCAGGCTGAGGGAGGGGCGGCCATTGCTGCATAAAATAATTATAAAAAATATTATTTAAAACAAATGGTACATTAACATTTAATTAAACTTCAGTAAATATTGTTTTTCTTTCTGTTAACAACAATGAAATGATAAAATGTATATAAATTATTGCTAATATTATTTTTTATATTTATATGATTATTTAAATATATATTAAAAATATATATATTATTATTATTATATTATTTTGTGTGAAGTGTTTTGAGTGGTCAGTAAGGCTAAAAACTTATCATCATTTTACTAAACCACATTTAATTTAGCTATGAATGTATTTTATTTAACAATGGTTGTTATTAAGCCTTCTAATGGACTGGCAGAATGCACCTGCCTTATGCTCTACGACCATTGTTGAAATGAAATTATTTGCTTTATATTAACTAAAATGCCATATAACCATATAGTGTAGGATTAAGTTGACGGCCCTGGGAAAAAAAAAGGCATTAGACCATGTGTCCTTGGGGGGTAGAATGCTGTAGACCAGAGGTAGGCAACTCCAGGCCTCGAGTGCCGGTGTCCTGCAAGTTTTAGATGTGTCCTTGATCCAACGCAGCTGATTCAAATGGCTAAATTTTCTCCTCAACATGTCATGAAGTTCTCCAGAGGCCTGGTAATGAACTAATCATTTGGTTCAGGTGTGCTGACCCAGGGTGATATCTAAAACCTGCAGGACACCGGCACTCGAGGCCTGGAGTTGCTTATCCCTGCTGTAGACTCTCGCTCATGCTTGCCTGGGAAAAAGTAGATAACAGGGGACCATCTTCTAGTGGAAAGTTACTGAGATGCTGTTGTTCAAACTAGAATGAGAGAGCGTCTGTAATAAAACTGTTAGGGGTACACCACCATTTTGAGATCCGCGGCAATGTGTCATGCAGGACGCATCTCCCTTCTAGAAGTAATTGTTTAAGAGAGTAAAGCATGAAATCGTTTACTGAGCAGTGTTTTGTCTTCCATCAGATGCCTCTGAGGAATCAAAAGAACTCGTTCAAGTGTTGATATTTAACAATTGGGGGCTCACTCCGGGATTCCAATAGGAAGCTAAGGAAGACAGATTGGGCGGTCTGGGGGCTTGATCAGCAAGGCGAACAGAGACCCGGGTCATTTTAAAATAAAGGTAAGCACCACCTGTTAAATCAAAGTGTGCATATTGGATATTATCTAAATTGTCTGTTCGCTAAGTTGATCGAATACTCAGTGTCAATTTGCTGCAGTAGACAAAGAGCCGGTGTGTGATCCGTCCCAGTGTGTTAGAGCAACGAAATTGTGGGTGTAATAAGTAAATAAGCCGAGTAAACTAATTGGCTGCTGTGGATAGCGACTGAAAAGTGTAAGAGTAATTATCCTTAGGCGTGATTGATCCACTTACTTTCATCTCAACAATTTCATCTCAACACCATAGATAGACTCCAGTCCCAGGATGACCCTGAACTGGATAACTGATTAATTTCAAATCACTTCACTTCAATTAGGATTTATTTGTATAGTACCAATTCACAACAGCAGTTTCCTCAAAGCACTTTATATGTTAAGGTAAAGACTCTACAATATTAGAGACAAAACCCCAAAAATTAGAGATACAAGCACAAAACTCAAACTATGAGAGAAGAAAAAAATGGCATATAATAGTAGAGCACTGCTTGATTGTTGGAATCACTATAAGATCAGCGGGTGTTTATGTGAGCACTACTTCAGTCATAGTCAGAATTTCAGTCGTGCCAGTGAAGTTGGAAACAGTACTCCCTGAGGACTGTAGTCTCATTCAGCAAGATAATGCAAGCTGACGCACAAGTTCCTTCAAAACTTTCATCATCTGGTCTCTAATGTCTCCACATCTCTATGAACCCAAGAATTATTCCTTGTACTTACTAAAAATGTTGTCAAATTTCTGAACTTGGCGGTAAAACCCCATCAGTGTGGGTTTTGTTGAAAAAACATGGCAGTAAAAATAGCTTGCTGCTTCCTGCTCTGGTTATCAACCAGATCATCCCTTCTAAGACTTTCCCAGTAGGCCTCAGTGTGTTGCTTCCCTTTGTTCCATCTTGAAGTAGTGCCATTAATCTTTTGCAATAACACTTGAGAGCGTTTATTTTTCTATGCAAGCTACGATTGTATTTGTCTTTTCAAGTGCTTGAAGAAGACATTCACCACGTCAAACAATATAGCGCCACTACAAATCAAACCTTCTTCACAATGCCATTCTTTTGATGTTAAATTTCAGCTGCTTGTAGTCTTTGGGAAGCCTTTGGTACATCTGATTAGGAGATTAGAAAAAACCCTGAAAATTGGTCTGAGAAATATAAGAAAAGCAGCTTTGTGAGGTGTTTACAGATTTCAATTGTGGTTGCTAAGAGAGGGCAGGGTGTGTGGTCGAGCTCCTCAAGTGCTACTTTACAGCCTCGCTCACATGTTTGGCAGGATTGGAGCTCTGATCTGCTCACATCAGTGTACCAACAAAGTCTTTTCCTTGGAGCCACATTTTAAATGTGAAATGAATCTGCTTTGAGCTGTGAATCTGCTATTAAAGGAACTCTGGAGGTTTGGATGGCTCAGATGATAACAGAGTTTCTGGATTACAATGCAACACCAAACGATTTTCCATAATTGTGTGAAAGCTCACAGCAGCAGAACTTTTCCCATGATCCAGCTGCACTCGGTCCTGCCCCACTGTGTGTAAAAAGTTACAAACAGCCCCCTTTTATTGTCCCAGCCAAAGAAAATCCTGTAACGTTGACTCAAAACAGATTCTTCCTCCATCATACAGAACTGTTGTTAAAAACTATAAAATGAATTGGAAGTTATGGATGAAATGAAATATTCAGTTACAGTGAACATTTGCATGTTCACTGTAACTGAATGTGTCAGTGGTTTCACGAATGGTCAAATGGTCCATCACAATGAATTTTGGGACGGCATTTTCTCCTCCCTTTTCATAAACGATGGTTCAATGTATCCTATGCTAACGGAAGCAATAAAGGAAGCGTTGAAGTGCTTCCTTTTTGCCCTAAATATTTGGAGAACTGAACAACTCTTACCACCATGCAGATACAGTCGGGTCACATCTCTCAGTCAGGAATCTTCCGAAGCAAAATGAACTTTTGGAACGCTCCCAATGGGAGCAATCTTTGTGTTATTTTTACTGTCATATTACAAAAAATATAGTATATGATTTTGAACTAAATGGAACTTATTACCTGTTTAATGGTCACAGAACCTGTACAACTAATAACATCAATGTTGCCATCTGTTAGAGGAGTGCATACATTTTCTGATGCTGATAATATTACCACGCCTTACAGGGTTTTTTATTTTCAAGGTATCAATTTTTTGCAGTCACTTATGTAAAAATTACATTGTTTTACTTACAGTGTGGCATTACCGTAAAATTAATTAATTACAAGTAAAATACTAGTAAAGTACTTAAGTATAAAATAAGTATAAAACTGCTTATAGAATGGGTTTATGTGTTTTCTGTAAACAGCTGCCAGGTACCTGAATCAGAAATATAAACAAATCTTTATAAACAAAAAGTTTTAACTAATGCAAAACTTCTATTAAGCCTTACATTTTATTGCTATATTCCTGCTGTAGCTCACCAGCAGGAATACTGGAAACAAAGAAATTATGTTAACACCCCATACTGCAAACATAGCAGCTATTCTCTTAGTGATTAACTTAGTTTGAGGTAAAATATTTAATACAGTTTTCAGAAAAATGACTGTGAATAAATTGGATCACTTTGATTCAAAATACATAGGAGATCTTTTAAAATAGAAGAAACTATTGACCTGTTGTGATAAGACCAATCACTGTATAAAACATGGATGACCTAACAGCTCTCCCAAAATGAAGCAAAACCGTTTCTGTCGCGCCCAGGTGTCTGGCTGCAGTATAGGTCATAAACCCTGACTCCTCCATGTTAGTGAATGGGACTGGGGTCGCTAAAACAAGTTCTTTACAAATAATTTTTTTTGCAGATATGCTTTCTCCCATTATTAGTACTCATGCTGATTTGTGTTCAAGGGGTCTCCTTTCTCATAAGTTTGATTGTAATTACTACCATAATGCTGTAAAACCGGGGTGCAACCTCATCATAACAGCTTTGACTGGCAACTGCAGACCGCCGTCCACATTTGAAAATTTACGCAATAATTTGCGCACCTACATCACTATGTACGGCTCATTGTGGGTTCGCTTTTCATGGTGCCTTTAGGTGCACCTCGTAAATTCTGCAATTTATACTCCCAAAGACACAAGGTTGTTTAATTTCCCTTGGTTGGGATAAGAAAAATACTGTATATCTGTAATCACTTTGTTGTTGATGCCAGGTTTCATATAATTCAGTGCTAAAATCACACTCATACAAATAATACACACAAAATACAAACTGATAAACGGTTATATTTACACATTTCAAAGAATATAACAACCAAGTTGTTATCAACCGTCATCAGATATCAACCCTATGGTTGTTCAAGCTGTCTTTGTGTGGATCATTGATCATTTTCAAGTTTTATGGTTGCAAAATTTTGACATTACATCCTAGAAATCACAAGAACTCCCACATTCACTGCTAAATCAGTACATACTTCATAATTCATTTAAAAAAATGAATTCACTGGTTTCATGCAAACACTGCCATATTCTTCTTAAAAATGTTTTTGTGTACATCTGTGATCATTTTCACATGATATGGCTGCAGAAGTGTGAAATTATTACATACAGAAATCAAAGTGTCATCCCATTCCGTGTAGGCAGGAGGGAAAAAAAAAAAAAAAAAAAAAAAAAAAAAAATTCCCAGCACTGCCACTGGATACTTTTGGGATTATTTTACATCGTGTTTCACATCTTATTGAGGGGCAAATTAAAAGGTCAAAGGTCTCTCTCTCTCTCTCACTTTCAGTGCTGCTAAATTTGAATTTAATTCCTCATTACACTCGTTTTGTCCTGCTGTGTGTCTGTGTCCAGATCCTGGAATGTCTCAATCTTTGTGTTGACTGTCAGGTCTACTTTATTTATAGCTTGTGTTTACATTTCAGGTCTCCAAAAAAAGAAGTGAAGTTCATCATTGTAAAATCAGTTATTTGGTGGTCACTATATATATCATATAGTACTTTAACCATTTTCCCCTCCCAAAGGGAGGGCATTAATATTTTATAGACCAAATAACAATGAATTTTGGAAAAACCCAGAAGAACCATTGATGAGTCTTTTCACTCCTACAAATACAGAAGTTCTAAAACAACAAATTTTCTCCTTTAAGGGCAGAAAAAAAAAAAAAAAAAAAAATCCACAACATATTATACAAGCATGGCTAAGGAATTACATACTTACTCAGCATCTGTTTTTGTATTTAATATTAACTACGGAACAGATGACTTAACAGCCTTAGTTATCTTCATTGGCCGAGGGCTGGAAATAAGAGATGTAATAAGCAGTTTAATTGATGTAAACTTTATTTACAGAATAACATAAAAATCACAGGCTCATGCCATGCTCCTACAGCCTACAAACACAGAGTGCTTCCTTCTGCTGAACAACAGTTTGGACAATGCACTTTACAGTGGCAACCACGTTCACCCTGCAGTCTGGCTTCATGGCTGCGGTTTGTTAAGTGAAGGTTAATGGAGAGTTTTACATACATTATTTACAGCTGAGTGTAAACCCACAGCACAGCGCAACACAACTGCACACATGTAAGAAAAATTCTCAGCGGTCACTTCCTTCCTTCAACAAAATAAGCCTTTTTTGTTTTTTTAAACTGCACCATTAATTGTACACCAGCTCCAACCCATTTCAGGGGGAAAACAGTAGCTTCTAGACTCTGAAGCAAGACTACAAAAACAGATGGAGTTACTAAAACAATGGATCTGATTCATTTAGTTTACAAAACCACTAATAAGTGGACTGGAGGAGTCTACTTTAGAGATCCAGACAAAAGGAGACCGTTATGAGATCAGCCCGTCCTTCAGTGCAAGCTGATGAGAGTTTGAAACATTTTCCCACTGTTTTCTGATGGGTCAACCATTGCATACACTAAAATGAGAAAATAACCTGCAGATTAATAGAGAACATCTAGTAGTTAAAACCCTATACCGAAGTGTGGACCAGCCAATGTTTTTGGTTACACTTTTGCTCTTCCTGTGATAACAAAGCTCAAGAAAAAGCTACAAAACAAACCAGATACTTTCTGAAAGCCCATCATCTGAGTATCTGGTTAAAGAAGATGCAGATAATCCATCAGAATCTGAATAAATGCAACTCAACTTACAATATTTTCAAGTCTGAAATTGACAAAAAAACAAAAAACAAAAACTTTAGACACGTTAATTAAAGTAGGTGCTGGAGTTTTACAGTGTCACTTAGAGATGCCAACCATGGGCCAGAGGACAGAAAGCCTTTATTATTATTACTTTGACTTCATGCAGCTATACAGTTGAAATTTAGTTAATGACCGTTAATGTGAAACAATGGTTTTAAGTACATTAATTTTTTGAAGGTTATCCTTTCAGCTGAATATAACATTAATTCCTATTTATAATCAATATGACCTGGACTCATTACTGAAGCTAAACTCTTGAGCAGTGCAGCAGTAAATCAGCCTGTCCCAGCAAATTTCACTCTCCCAGTAATGACATCTCCTATTCAGAGGTGGAGAATGAAACCTGACAACTGGATTCACATCAGAATATAACATGTTACTAAGGCAGAAAAGGGGAAAAACTAAAGGCTTTTGCAAATAAAATTTAAGAGCATCTTCTCAGATTTCCTGCTGAGGTAAATTTAATTCAGTGTGTTGAACACATTCTTTAAAATCATACTGAACTGATGCAAAGCTGAAATCACAGAAACTATGTATGACCAATAGGGGGCACTCACCTCATGTCACGCACCTCATTTTGGGCGTCTACCTGAATATTGCTACTGTTGTGTCCTTGACATTTTCCCCTGCAGCCAACAGAAGTGTTGAACTGTTCAATATATACAAAACAAAAAAAACGAGCAGACAAGTGGCTGAGGAAGCTTCATAATACAGAGTGTACATAGAGGGCAAAGACAGAACAAAGTACATGATCCTAATTCTCTAACAACTACAACACCACCGGTGCCCCTCCTCTCATATTGCTGAAGGGCTTCAGCTTTTCACTCTGATGAACAATAACTCACATTCTGATAACAGTAGCTGAAAACACCTGTATGGTTTCTACAGGGTGCGTTTTATTTCTAACAACATACAGGCACAGTGGGTGGAGTCAGGTTCAAATCTGAGGCGGGGTCCTGTGTCCTTCCCTTTCCCTCCAGCAGAACATCAATATAAAGACAGCATGAGTTAAAAAGGTGGATGGTCCATTTCTTACTAGAGGACTCCACAAGGTTAATGGATGAGATGATGTGGTGCTCCTGCTTCACTGCCGCTTACTCTTTATCCTCTCTAGGCGTTTCTTCAGGTCATCCAGGTTGGCAGCTGGTGAAGCTGAGCGGGTGTTGGTGTGTGTCGGGGAGTGAACGTTGTGCTCCTGCATGTACAGCTCCCGCGACTCTTTCAGCTGTGACAGCTTGCTTTGCAGCATATCGGTGGATGATGCCACTGACGGCTTTGAGGACAGCAGGGAGGAGATGGTGGGTCGCTGCTGAGCCTCGTCCTCACTTCCCCCAACACTCTGTTGCTGGTGGAGGGAGACAGAGGGCGAAAAGACACGTTAGCTTAGGCTGCATACCACTACTAACAAACACTCATCCTGGAATTAGGGCTGTGCGATATGACCAAAATCTCATATTTAAGACATCTATCGTCCGATAACGATATAAATCACAAAAATGTGACATTTTCTGTAAATTCTGTGAATCTCGGGCAGCTCGACTTGCGTGAAGTGTTTCCTGCTGCACGTTGTATAGCTGGAGTCGAGTGTTTTAACCGATACATTTTTAGACAAGTTGTTACGGCCGCCGTTTTCTTTGTGAGTATTTATTACACGGTGTGCTGCGGGGAAAAGCCTGTTCTAACGTTTGAGTCTAAGGTTTATTTTTTAGCACCTGGCGGCTCTTTTTTAATTCTCATCCGTAAACAGTCTGCATGCTCTTTCACGTGATTCAGTTTATTTTGAAAAGTCTCAACAGGATCTTGAGCTTTATTGTGAAAGGTTTATGTGGAAAATAAACAAGTGGACAAGCCATTGTTGTATCGTCGTTGCTAATGACAACGCATAAAAACAGGCGCTTGTCCGTCTGTACTTCTCTCGTATAAAAGAGAGGACTTTAAGAAATTAATATAGCCACTACACTACTTTGATAAGCAGCTGTAGCTCATCAGTGCATTGTGACTTTACTAAATGAATAATACCAACTGACCCTGGAAGTGTTTTCCAGGCCTTGTCTTTGTCTGAGAATCTTCAGTCTTTCATAGTAAACAGCTGGCTTCAGCTCCTCGTTGCTGCTCAGACTGGAGTCAACACCATGCTGAGGGATCACTGCAGAGAAGCATACACACAGATGTTACTACACATTCCTGATTGATAATAACCAAAGAGCACCATGACAACATGGGGTACAGCTGTACCTGCTGTGGTCTGGATTCGAGTTTTCCCCTCTCTCTCAGACTCAATCATGCGAAGGCCTCGCTCCACGTAACTCTGGAAGAACTGGGATGTGTTTTTGAGGAACGGTTCCAGGTCTGCATCTGAGTACTTCTGTTTGTACTCATATAACTCTGTCAAACCCTGAAAAGGAGAGTGTTCATGCTTCACTTTGTTGTCCAGGGTCAAAAGTATCATAAAACGTATTTCAAAATTAATTACACTGCTGCTTTGATTTTCAAACAGGAGCGATGCTGACCTCTTTAGTGTTCTCCTTGGAGCCGATCTTCTTGAAGATTTCAGACAGAATGTCACTGACCTTTGCCTTTGACATCCGATCGTCCTGCAAAAGAAACATCAGGATAGTGTAACTCAGTAGTAGTTGACAGTTCAATTATTTAACCCTCTGGACTCAATGGATTTGCTACATCATGCTTTTTCCTGAACACTGCCGTCACATTTAGTGCAGGAAGAAATGGTAAAAAACTGGATCGTCTAAGAAAAGCACCGGGGAGGAGAAGAGAAAAAACCCCGGAGGAATAAAACACATATTCACACAAGAAAAAGTAGAATTTTATTTAACTTGTAAATCAGCATTCTGCTCAACATAAACTCACAACTCTGATGGAACATTCTCCATTTATAGAATCATTGCCGAGTTTTATGCGTTACTTACTATACGCAGTCCCCCCTTCTCGTTGCTCCGGTCACTCTTGAGTCCCGCCAGGTTTCCAGAGTGTTTGACTACCCGCCTCAGATGGGCCTCCAACTCAGACTCGTTACGATTCTCAATCATCGACAGGTGGTCAAGGATCTGATCATCATTAATACAAAGCAATAGGAAAGAGTCATCAATAAATGAACATTTTAAATACTCATTTAAAAAGAGTCCAATTCAAAACTTTATCAAAGCATTAAGCATGAATGAATGGTAAAATAATGTGACCTGGACCTATGTATGGGTTACTAAACAGGTATTGCAGTTTTCTTATATAACTTCTATAAGAGCTTTTCTTGTTTTAGTGTCCATTCAAAGCTCTTTAGACAACAAGTTGCACTGAACCATACATTTAGATGGCACTCTAAAGGGAGCATGCAAACTCCACAAATGGAACCCAAGCAAACCAAGGGATTCAAAACAGCAACTTTTATTTTTGCTGTGAAGCGCTAGTATTAACCACTCAGCTACTGTGTGTGTTACCTTTGCCCCGGTGAGCTTGCAGAGTGTGTGTAGCAGCGTCTTGAGGGTCCTGTGTGGGACATCGCTCTTGAGCTGCTTAAGTTTCTCTTTGGGAAAAACTTTCATGAAGTTGTGGACATCCAGCAGGATCCGGTCCAGGTTTATGTTGTTGATGGTCTCTGGGAGGAAGCGGATAACCCTCCACAAACACTGAATGTAAATAAACATGAGTTAGAAGTCCAGTTTAAAGCATTTTTAGTGGACAGCAGGTTTGGCACTAACATCAGGTTCCCTTACTTTCATGACCAGCTCTGAGACCATGGGGGAACCAGCTGTCGAGACCAGTGTGTCCTGAAGCAACACCAGCAGAGCACTGCCAAGGGACGGGAAGGAAAGAAGTAAAGTTTATTTGTCAAGTCAATTTCACAGAAAAACAGTCACAAAGCACCCGTACACAAAACAAGTTAAATAAACAGGAACATTAAGGACTATAACAGCCAGTAAACACAATATCAACTGGTAGTTTAAAAACAAACAAATAGTAATTCAATAAAAAAAATAAATAAAAAAAAAATCTCAGGAGAAAGTGATGCTAGAATGTGTTAATAGTCCAGCACTAAAATAATCTAAATGAATGACATAAATGCGTTGAATAAGGAGACCAGTTGTAGCAATTTAAAAATGTTCCTTAAATGAAAGAAACAGGAACAAGACAAAAGGTTTTACATGTTGAAGTCCAAAGAAGCAAATATTAAATTAAGTCAAGACAGGTCGAGCCGAGATAATCGATTGCTATGAACTGGTGGTAGTGTCCACTTGGTAGGGCTGCTCGATTATGGCAAAAATGATAATCACGATCATTTTCACTGAAATTGAGATCTCGATTATTTGACAATATTTATTTAACAATAACAATATATTGAAAAATGACTTTAAAGATTGTCAAAAAATAATATAAAATAGTGTGCAAATACTGATAACAGTGCAAATGTTTGCAATATAAAAAATAAATGAAAAATGTAAACATCTATGTTTAGTGAACTTTGTAGTGTTGCTCTGTGGTGCAGCTACGACACCGTAGCAAAGTTTACACACTGTGTCTACTTGATCCACGTCTGACTCTGCGGACCCATAATGTTTCCACACCGCTGAAGTTTTTTTTTACCTCTCTTTTCAACCAACGGCAGTCACTCTCCTCTCCAGATAACTTCTGCTTAGCTTTCCGAGCTTCCCTCGGGTCCTCTTAATCATTTTGTTGTATTTATCCGCGACACTTTAAAGGCCGGTCCATGAAAATATTGTCGGGCATAAACTGGTCCGTGGCGCAAAAAAGGTTGGAGACCGCTGCTCTTAATTGTTGTGACACGTGTTCGAAATGCAGAGAGGTGCGCTCGATTTGCCACACGGAGCAGCGCAAGAGTAAAGCACAAGGGAGGGGCTAATAATCGACTCAGTCATTTTTAATGATCGTTGAAAGCCCAGATCGTAATCGTGATTAAAATTCGATTCATTGAGCAGCCCTACCACTTGGGACAGCCAGGTATCCCAGAATGCATTTCAAATCACAAGCAGAGAAGCATCTGAACCAACACGTTGTTCGTGGATACTGAAGACTCCAGCCTGTCCAGAAATTATTACATCATCTGTTTTTAAAGAAATGTTTATTCAGCGATAATCTAAGCACCAGCTCTCTGTTAGAATTTTCTGAGTTTACTAAAATAAAAATGAAATCAGAACAACATCTGATTTGTGTGGTGTGTGCTTTTTTAAAAAATTTTTAATGTTGGCGTTTTGGTCATGTTACGTTTAACTGTCAAAGACTTGTTAGAAACTATGAAACACATCAGATTTCTGGATGCTAGCAGTAATTTCCGTAATAGTCTATTTCAGTATTGTGGTGTACAGTTACCACTATGTCGTTGGAAAGTCCACACGAGTCCAGATTTCTGAGGACACACTCACGTGGGCGTTATCTATGATACTCCTAAACTACAAGTTAACTTAAGTCAACCAAGTCAGACAATTCTGTTGTAATGAAAAACAAACACTCATCCCACCCGCAAGTTAGCGCAGTGCCAGCTGTTTAATTCACAGCAGCTTCTGCAGTAACCATGGTAACCATGGACACTGAGCACGTGGATCGATGCAGTTCAGACTTTGGGTAATACCCCAAAATCTGTCTCTTTGAAACTAAAAAAGGCTCATTTATCAGCTGTGCAGCTGGTTTTCCAGCAGGGTCCTGCTGAAAAACTGCAAGATAAAGGGAAACATGTTGATGATGAATTATTTATGTAAATAAAATGGAAGACTGTGGCGCTTTCTGCTGATCGTAAACTGAAACACTGAATGTAACTGGCTCCCAACCAGGTTGTGTGTTCAGAATAGGTTATTATGGTGATTCAGCCGCCCACCTTAGTAACACAAAACTGACCTCTCTGGACTTAAAGCCGTAAAAGAAAGAATGAAATAATAATACAGATACACACACAGAAGTTAGCTGAAGTTATCGCAGTGAGGAGTTTCTTCTTACTGACCTGATCATGTTGGTCTGGTCAGACTTCTCCAGGACTCTGATTACAAGCAGGTTGACAGACCTGATGACCTGTGTTCCATCTTCTACATCCTCCACTCTGCTGTCCAGCATCAACGTTATCAGACCATGCATCAGGTCCTTCAACACACCCATAGATGCCTCTCTGGCCAGGGACTCCATAGAGAACAGCTAGTCGAAAGGAACAAGAGGAGGTCCATAAAGACATCAGCATCCTCCTCTCAAATCAAGCTAACAGATGTGATTACTGTGTAGGCACAACTCACAGACAGCATGTTTCCTATGATGCAGCTATACAACTTTATGATATCCTTCTTATCCACCCGATCGTCAGCCATGTGCGTGCTGTTGATGAGCCTCAGCTGCATGATGGTTGCAATAAGAAACTGATCAATGTGTCCCGACATCACTTCCGCTTTGTCCTCCTGTCGCAGTACCTCATCAATCTGCAGAGGAAAGTAAAATCCTTCAGATTTAGAGAGAAATGCTATTTGGGAACACTGAGCATGGGTTCAGGGATACCATTATACTTTTATTCACCAACATTTATGCATCAAGTTGTGACAGGAGTATCTTTGTAGTGCTTGTGTCAATAAACAAATAAATACATCCTGACTATCATGTGAAAATATCCATTCCTGAAAAGAAGGGGGGGAAAGAAAGACCTGTGCCATGTTTTCCTAGCAGTGCAAAGTCACCGTGTTTTTTTTAAAGAAACTCTTCTGCTTCATTAATGATTACTGCGAGTGGTGGTTGACAGTTTACTAAATATTTCATATCCAATCAGTTGAAAATGTGCTCTGTGCAAAATATGTTTGTTTACCTGTGCCAGCGCCTGGATGCTGGTGTTGATGTCACCACTCGCAACCTGAGAGATGACAAAGTTGATGGTGGAAGCCGTGCTGTTGTGCAGTTCATCAAAGTGTGGCGAGACCGAACGCATCCTTTGAACACAAAATTGCAAAGAAGCATTAAACCTCAACAAATGTTCACTTCTTTCTTGTTTGTGTTGCTTGTGTGTGCGCTTAATTATCAGGACTGAGGTTGTTTACTTGGGTTCAGGGATCATGATGGGCTCCAGCAGCTCATCCAGCTTGTGTTGGACAAGGTCCGGCAGCTCGCACACTCTACCCTGGTCCATCTCAATCATATCCAGGTCTAGCTGGAACTCCTTGGGGATGGATGGATGCAGGGACTCTGTGTGCTGTGCATTCTGACGGGCTTGGCTAGATAGATTGAGGGAGGGATTGGAAGACAGGTGGTGGGAAAAGAAGACAAGACACTAAATTTAGTTGAGCATAATAATCCATCAGTGCTGCTTAGCTCCAGTCCTCACACAACTTCAAGCTTTGAGAGATAATGTGGATATAAGTGAATATCCTCAGCCTAAAGAAGGGTTTATCCAATTTAATATGATTAATAAATGAGTTTGAAACTCTCAAATGTCACATTTCTATGAATCACTGCATTCCAACACAGGACTTGTATGTGTGAGAATTGTCTGATCAACCAAATTTCACTGGGACTGTCTGAACAGAAACAGAGCAGCACTGATTTTAAAGACATTGAGTTTGTATCCTTCAGCGAGATGGGGAAAAAGTCATGTGGACAACCAGATAAAAGGCTACATTGATAACAAATAACAGGTTGATGAAAGTGATTTATCCAGCTGGTAACGTATTTCAGCAGCATAGCCTCAGCTATTTGCATAAAGGACCTATGACATTGATTTTGTAAAAAGAAAAACTTTGTACTTTTATAACAAGACTGAAATTTTAAGGAACCTTTTGTTTTGGCCAGAATGAGGGAACGAATCCAGATACCTCAGAAAGGTGTAATGTCACTCTTGAGTTAGCACATTCCAGACAGAATGAGGAAAAACAGGATTTAGTAAGTTGGAGCCATTCAGGCATCGCTAGCAATGCAGTATAGTGCTTTTGCTATAGATGGATAGAGCCTGATAAATACAAATACAGCAGTGGTAGTACAGATGAAACATTTACAGTTTTGCTTTTTACTGTTTATGTTCGGTTATCTTGGATTACTGACTCAGGGTATGTTGGTGTGCTCTGATTTTCCGAGTGGGAAATCTGAGTTAAGGGTGGAGTTCCACAAAAAAAACCAAAAAACCAACAAAAAAAAAAAAAACAACAAACAAACAAAAAAACCCAAAGATTTCCAACTACGAACTCATTACGACTTATTTAGGAACGCACCAACGTGCAACTTTGGTGGGCAGACAGCATGCTATAAAATTAGAAAGTACCCAGCAACTTCTAAAACTCATGTCATGAACTTTGAAGTAACCCCATAATTTGGTGAAATCTATTTTCACAGCAGTCCAAAGACCCTGAAAATTTAGGTTAGGCTGCAATAACATATTGTTAAGTGCCGGTGCAACACGCCCATCACAATATTCTTTAAACATTGGCCCTTCTTTTAGTGAAAAATAAAGAACAGCACACACTGAAATTTTACCATAATCCACTGACAAAAGTGAAAAAGACAAACATGTCAGCAAAGCTCATTGGCTTAACCAGTGTACTACGGTGGGTGATGTACATCAGCAAGAAGGCTGCAAGAGTGATTCACACCTCTGGGTCAAAAATCAAAAATCCAGATCACCATATTACAGAGGAGGGGAAAAGATACATTTTCATGCTTCTGTTTGAAGAAACAGCAACCACAATATTTGGCAAAAATAACCCTCTAAAAGTAGAGAAATGAGAGAGAAAGAACAGAAATAACAAGTTTACATTGAACACACTGAACAAGAATACAGTGAGACGAGTTCTTACAATGGCTACAGACAGAAAAGAGGGGAAGGAGGAGGAGTTGGTACTCACATCCTATACGTGCGATACATTATTCTGCTCCAGAAAGGAAGGCAGGCAGAAAAAAGGAGGAAATCACAGAGGAAGAAAGAGGAAGGGTTAAGAGAAAGGCAAGCAGTCGGCCAGTGAAAGGTGATTTTAGTTGAACTAAGTTGAAGACTAGACAAGTAACCTTATGAGAGGAACCCAACATGCAATGACTCAGAATATCAAGACAAGAAGGGGACAGACAAAGTTGTGAGTAAACATTCAAACTGATGTATGACTGCATTAGAGTCATCCCAACCAAAACACAATGGACCAAATGTTTAACATGCTCACAGGAAACATTTGGAATAGATTGCCTTGAAATGCCATGTTACAATTCATAATGCAAACTATTTACGGCAGATATTACAACAATCTAAATCCCTCTAAGATTTTTATTTATTCTTTTTTTTTTTTCTTTCCTCATAAAACACGATGATTAACTTGGCTACTGTAGAAACCATATTGAATGTTTTTTTAGCTTAACCTCCTAGGACCTGGCGTCCACATGTGGACATCACATTTTGGGTTATTTAGACCAAAATACTCAATTTTGCTCTACAAGGGCCTGATATCGTGTCACAAATTTAGAGGATCATCATTTAGCCTGGAGAAATAGTTTGCTGCTTTATAAGAAAGCCCTCCGCAAAGCCAGAACATCTTACTATTCATCACTGATTGAAGAAAATAAGAACAACCCCAGGTTTCTCTTCAGCACTGTAGCCAGGCTGACAAAAAGTCAGAGCTCTTTTGAGCCAACAATCCCTTTAACGTTAACTAGTAATGACTTCATGAACTTCTTCACAAATAAAATTTTTATCATTAGAGGAAAAATTACCAATAATCATCCCACAGATGTAATATTATCTACAGCTACTCTTAGTACCATTGATGTTAAGTTAGACTCTTTTTCTCCAATTGATCTTTCTGAGTAACTTCAATAATTACTTCCTCCAAACCATCAACGTGTCTTTTAGACCCCATTCCTACAAAACTGCTCAAAGAAGTCCTGCCATTAATTAATTCTTCAATCTTAAATATGATCAACCTATCTCTAATAATCGGCTATGTACCACAGGCCTTCAAGCTGGCTGTAGTTAAACCTTTACTCAAAAAGCCATCTCTAGACCCAGCAGTCTTAGCTAATTATAGGCCAATCTCTAACCTTACTTTCATATCAAAAATCCTTGAAAGAGTAGTTGTCAAACAGCTAACAGATCATCTGCAGAGGAATGGCTTATTTGAAGAGTTTCAGTCAGGTTTCAGAGCTCATCACAGCACAGAAACAGCTTTAGTGAAGGTTACAAATGATCTTCTTATGGCCTCTGACAGTGGACTCATCTCTGTGCTTGTCCTGCTAGACCTTAGTGCAGCATTCAATACTGTCGACCATAATATCCTATTAGAGCGATTAGAACATGCTGTAGGTATTACAGGTACTGCACTGCAGTGGTTTGTATCATATCTATCTAATAGACTCCAATTTGTTCATGTAAATGGAGAGTCCTCGTCACACACTGAGGTTAATTATGGAGTTCCACAGGGTTCAGTGCTAGGACCAATTCTGTTTACATTATACATGCTTCCCTTAGGCAGTATCATTAGAAGACATAGCATACATTTTCACTGCTATGCAGATGACACCCAGCTCTATCTGTCCATGAAGCCAGATAACACACACCAATTAGTTAAACTGCAGGAATGTCTTAAAGACATAAAGACCTGGATGACTGCTAACTTTCTGCTTCTTAATTCAGATAAAACTGAGGTTATTGTACTCGGCCCTGAAAATCTTAGAAATATGGTATCTAACCAGATTCTTACTCTGGATGGCATTACCTTGGCCTCCAGTAACGCTGTGAGGAACCTTGGAGTCATTTTTGACCAGGATATGTCCTTCAATGCACATATTAAACAAATATGTAAGACTGCGTTCTTCCATTTGCGCAACATCTCTAAAATTAGAAATATCCTGTCTCAGAGTGACGCTGAAAAACTAGTTCATGCATTTATTACTTCCAGGCTGGACGACTGTAATTCATTATTATCAGGATGTCCAAAAACTCACTGAAAAGCCTTCAGTTAATCCAAAATGCTGCAGCAAGAGTCCTGACAGGGACTAGAAAGAGAGAGCATATTTCTCCTGTATTGGCTTCCCTTCATTGGCTTCCTGTTAAGTCCAGAATTGAATTCAAAATCCTGCTCCTCACATACAAGGTCTTAAATAATCAGGCCCCATCTTATCTTAATGACCTTGTAGTACCATATCACCCTATTAGAGCACTTCGCTCTTGCTCTGCAGGCCTACTTGTTGTTCCTAGAGTATTTAAAAGTAGAATGGGAGGGAGAGCCTTCAGTTTTCAGGCCCCTCTTCTGTGGAACCAGCTTCCAGTTTGGATTCGGGAGACAGACACTATCTCTACTTTTAATATTAGGCTTAAAACTTTCCTTTTTGCTAAAGCATATAGTTAGGGCTGGACCATGTGACCCTGAATCCTCCCTTAGTTATGCTGCAATAGACGTAGGCTACCGGGGGATTCCCATGATGCATTAAGTTTTTCCTTTCCAGTCACCTTTCTCACTCACTATGTGTTAATAGACCTCTCTGCACTGAATCATATCTGTTATTAACCTCTGTCTCTCTTCCACAGCATGTCTTTTATCCTGTCTTCCTTCTCTCACCCCAACCGGTCGCAGCAGATGGCCGCTCCTCCCTGAGCCTGGTTCTGCCGGAGGTTTCTTCCTGTTAAAAGGGAGTTTTTCCTTCCCACTGTCGCCAAAGTGCTTGCTCATAGGGGGTCATATGATTGTTGGGTTTTTCTCTGTATCTATGAAGCGCCTTGAGGCGACTTATGTTGTGATTTGGCGCTATATAAATAAAATTGAATTGAATATCCACTTACGAGGACATTATACTGCTACTGTTCTATCGAAATTTTAAACAAATATCCTCATATGTGGCTCTCATTTTTCTTAGAAACAAAAATCAGGTAAAAAAAATAAAATAAAAAAATTAAATCTGGTAATTCTTTGTTTTTACATTCATCGGGCCCCAATATGCCCAAATATCAAAGACAAATTAAAAATGCATGCCGTGGAAGAGTTCGGGTCTTAGGAGGTTAATGTTATACTGGTCATACTGGTCTTCCATTTAGTTTACTGTGAAGCTGAAGCTGCTCCCTTGTGCACTGGTCCACAAAACTACATGCTACAATAATTCACTGTGCATAATGAAAGGGTCAATGTTGAGCCAGTAACTCTCAAACTATGACAGCTTTATCAAACCGATTCAATTTTACTTATAACGCACCGAATCACAACAACAGTTACCTAATGGCACTTTAGTGGCACAGAAAATAAAATGCTGCCAGCAAAGAGGTGTAGTGGCAGCTTTGTCACCTACTAGCAAGATGGTTCCTGGTTTGAATCTGCCAGCTGACTGCATCCTGTTTTTGTCTGCATGTTCTCCCTGTGCCTACGTAGGTTCTCTCCAGGTACTCCAGTCCAGTCTTTCCCCACTATGACTCTAAGATGTATAGTAGTTTCAAACTGCTCTCCTGGATTACTAATATTTTTTCTGGGGCAAATTAACTGTATCAGCTGACATGAAGCTTACTTTTACACTGAAGAGTCAGTAAAGTTTTAGCATCGAGTTGTTAATGTGTTGGGATTCGTGCAGGCACAACCAAGAAACCGTCAACCTCATTACAACAAGGGTCATTTTTACAAGACTAGTGCCTTAAGTGATTTGTATCATGCTTTAAACTATATGTGAAAACTTCTAGTATTTCTGCCCTACTGTAACCAGTCGCTAAACTTGAAGACTAGCCGTTTCAAAGGCCTGCTGTGCACTGTCACCAAGCAGTAATCACACAATGATTTTTCCCCCTCATCAATATTCTTATCTCTTGGTGAGGGTCCTTTTTATTTTTTTTTTATTTAGTTGAGACAAACTCATAATCAGAGGGGACATACTTAAGCTTATTAGGGTCTTCCTGTGCAGGCTTGCGGAGGAAGGTGGCATTGGAGTTTGTTGGGTGCTCCTTCTGAGACCGATCTGTTGCAGTCTGTTTGGCCACAGCTGTGGGTGCCTTCTTTGCTGATCGCTTTATTCTCTCTTCTAGCATACTCATGTCCTTCTCCGACAACTGGAGGCACAGGGATAGAAGCATGTCAAAGAGTGCAGAGTACAATTTCATGTGAAGTCTTACCAAAACATGACCAGGACCAGTGCTCATCTTACATTTCCTATAAGTTTGTAGACCTGATCCCCGCAGACGTTGTAGACAGCCACCACAGTGTTGAGGGCAGCATTGCGTACAGATGTGTCTCTGTCACCAATGTGCACAGCAATTTCTTTCAGAGACTTAGCTGGAGTAGGCTGGCATACATTCATCCCATAGCCCTCTATCAAACAACCTAACTCCTCCAGACATTCTGAGAAAAACAAAAACACAACACAATTACAATGTGTTACAGTATTTCCCCTGCATTTCTCTACATACAGCTTCACATAAATGTGAAGGCCATACAGTCGATAAATTGTCTATTTCTCTCTCTCTCTCCTTCCTGCAATCACCCACTTAAATGTCTTCTGTGGTTTCCCTAAGCCATTTGGTGTTTCAGTTGTCCATTCTCACTTGAATTCCCCCCCGGTTCCAGTCTAATGGCCTCCTCAGTACCTTATAGTACCTTATTAACCTAACAGCAATTTTGCACTTGGACTGCAGACTTACTTGTGTTTCATAGAAGTAGAATGGGAGGCAAAATCTTCAGCTATTTACTAAGGAACCAGTTCCTAGTTTGGATTTAAGAGACATACATGCTCTACTTTTAAGATTAGGCCTAAAACTTTTCTGTCTGATAAAGCTTATATGCTTATGTTACAATAGGCTTAGGCTTCCCATAATGCACTGAGCATTTCTTTTTCCTCCCTGTAGGTTTATACACCACTACTACATTTAATTAGTAAACTCTGGCCCTTTCTCCCATAGTGAGTCTTCGGTCCAGTTTCTGTTTGCCCTCGTCTTTCTCCTAACACCCAACCTATCGCTACAGATGTCTTCCTGAATTGCTGGAGCTGACAGAGCTTGAAAAGAACATTTTCCTTCCCCAAATCAAAATCCTGCCACACAGCTTTCATTTCTAATGCAATTTTTGTTTTATAGCTATAAAAAAAATTGGCACAAACAGAAGAGGACTGATAGTCATGTGGTGCAGCAAAGACTAACCAAAGAAAACCTACCAGCTCTCTGTTTGGAGTTTTTGGATTTGGTTCCATCCATGAGGAAAGGGAAGACCTTGGATGCTGGATAAACCTTGCATAGCATGGCCAGGATAGCCCGAACATCTTTGCGAACCACATCTTTTGATTCTCCAACCTAAATATGAGGGAAGATGCTCAGCGGATGGAGTGAGGAAGAAAATAAATGAAGAGGTCCCATTCGGATATGTACTCACCTTAAGTATGAGGTAGGGGACGAAGGAGTTGGCTTCATACTCCGTCAGGTGGTAGTTCTCTCTATTCAGCATGGCAAACAGCAATTTTAGATACTCAAGCACCTTCATCAGGACTGTGGTGTTGGTATCAAAAAACCGCAGGGTGAACCACTTCAGAATCAGGTCCAGACAGCTGATGGTGGCTTCACTCTCACTCTCCAACCTCTGTTAAACAGACTTCATTAGTGAAACGCAAACAAAACGCACTGCAGTAGGAAGAGGACCAGCCAATACCTCAATCATGACTCCAATGGCCTTGACATGTCTTTGGAAGTCGAAGTGAAACAGCTCATCTTGCAGCCACTTTGCAAAACAGGTGGACATTTGAGTTTTCAACTGCTCCACATATTCATCTCGAGGGGTGATGAAGTTCCACTTCAGAATCTACAACAAAAACGTTTTCTTTTTACTTAAGCAGACATGTCATATTTCACCAAAAAATAAAATAAAATACATTTTGCACATCTAATTTTATCACAATGCAACACTATGAAAATGCCTTTAAATGGTTTAACTGGTATTCAACAGTCCTACAGAGGCTACATGTATTCTACCATTTCATTCATTTTGCATCATCATGATGAGAATGATTACAATCTCCCTTTCTCTGACATACATTAAACTGGAGGTGTTGTGTTCACAAAAAAAAAAAAAAAAAAAAAAAAAGTAACAATTTCTTAACTACAAGTGTGTAGTTTACACAGCATCTTAATTATAGTATCTCGTAATTAAGATACTGTAATTGGAGCTGATGCTGCTTTTTTTCAGTACAATACGTTACAACAGCTCTTTATTATTCTATTTAAGAGCTATATACGTGTGCAGCAAATGGGTTTCTGTATTATAAGTGAACCACAATCTGTAGCATTTAAAGTGGTACTGGTGGTAATTAATAGGGAACATAGAACAAAAAGGTGCAAATGATTTTGGACATACATGAAAAATAGAGCTGCAATGAGTCATCAAGTATTTTGAAGCATCTGATTATAAAAACTTCGAATAAACCGCGGCTGTGCAGCGTGCTGCTGTCACGATGGAAATGGGCACTCAAGTGTTTCACCCACATTTGCAACTAAAAACGGGGCTGTAATACAAACTTATTTAGGAGCATTGTGTAAATAAAAGGTGTGACATTAAGGCCACACAGGCCCCAGTTTTAAACAGAAACCCTGATAAGACAACAGCAGCAGTGATGATGACGCTGGCGTAGTTTAACATGGAGCCAGAGTCTGTTTACACACCGCGAAGAGCAAAGAGGCCGAGCAGTTACAGACAGACTGAGCTCAGGTAGAATGAAAAAAACAAAACCAAAACGTGTTTGTAGTATCCAACACAGCGGCGCTGTTCCTGTAACCACCTTGTATAACTACTGGGTAGGTGTGTACCAGTAAAACTGGGCCAGTAAAACTGAGCCACTGACCTGAGGGTTATTATACCGAACAGTGAATTATTGTTAATATTAATTAATTAATAGCTACACCTTCATAACATCTTGTTTTCAGCAGCACAGAAACTTCAGAATGCTGTTATTATTGCTTCTCACCACATTCTCCTTTAAAGGCTTACAGACAAACTCAGTTATTCATAAATAAAGGTGGTTTTTTGGAAAAATGAAACAAATGGGGGGGGGGGGGGGGGGAACAGTCTAAAATGGAAACCAATGAGCAGTTGAATTTGAAAGACATTTTTCTCTCTAATATTCATTATTGCCCATTAATAAGACAAAAGTATTTGTATATATTTTTAGAGCTGCTTTTAATTCTCAAGTCTTCTTCTCTCCTGTACTTTCTCCTCAAAGTAATAAAAGTTTGGGTACAAACCTGATCTTATGCTGCATAGAGATTTCTTATCTGCGATGGTTTTCTTCCATTTCTCCAATTTGGTTAAATTGGAGCGTCTAAAAATTAGCTATACATGAGGATATGAGTATGTGCTTGCCTGTCTTTGTATGGACCCTGCAATGGACTGGTGACCTGCCCAGAGTGCACGCCGCCTATTGCCCTATGACGGCTCCTCTGGAAGTTTCATTTGTGCCAAAATTATATTCACGTGTACATCATCTATAGAGACAACACACTGGTCTTTGTCTATTAAACTTTGACGTCAGCTGTACAACCAGCATATTTTGATCACCAGATTGTGTATGTTTCATTTCAAAGTCAAAGCCTTTGTCTGTGCCAATAAAACTTGTGTTCTTTTATAGGACTTCTATTCTTTTGATGTGTTGTTGAGTATGTTAGCTTCCTGTCACTTCATGTTAGGTTGGTTCTCTGTTTCATTGTGGTGTTTAGCGCACTGCACACAGAACAATATCTAATGTTTAATTTAAATTTCAGCTTATAAATAAATAAATAAATAAATAAATAAATAAATAATAACCTTAGTTCTTAAATTTCATGTTTTTAGACTTCACGAGTCTAAAACAAAGTCCAGCAGCCCAAAGGACACACCTATAATTAGAAAGTCCACAAAGACATGCCCTATTGCTGTTTTTCCATCTACTGGTACCTTCAATTGCTTCTCCTCTTTGATCCTCTGTTCCTTCGCATTGGCGATGAGGATGAAGAGTGGCCCAGACTTATCTTCATCATCCTTCAGACCTTTAGACACAGGCTTCTTACCAGCAGCACCCTGAGGGAAGCAACAGCAAATTCATAGTGAGAACAGCTGAATTAAACATTGTTCTGCCTGTGGATGTGTGAGCATAGTAATGTTTTCTAATGTCAAATGAAGAGAGGAAGAGCTTGTAAGTAACACACTGCAGAAAGAAGAAATATAGGAGGTGTTATGCAAGGCAGGTTGCAACGCTGAAGTCTGACACACACATTCATGCAGTTAAGTGAAACCTGAATCCTGTGTGAACTATCAATTTTGTTTTTGCAACCAAGTTAGTGCATTTTTGACACAACCACGGCGAGAGAGAGAGAGGCTGAAAAGAGTTAAAAAGAGCCCAGTGAGAAACTCTGCTCCTGATGTACTGGGAGAGAGCAGGGACAGTTCAAATGAAGTTCTGAGCCGACTTTCATCACTAAACACCACTTGAACATCTACCTGTTGATTGCCACCAGCAGCCTTCCCTTTGCTGGAAGGCTTTTTACTACCATTATTGTCCTTGTCCTTGGAAGAAGGGGGAGGGATGGGTTCCTCAGGTGGGGAGGGAGGCTGGGTGAGTAGAAAAACCATATTGTGTTTACAACTTCTTAGTCCTGAATTAACTGATAAGAAAATAGTGTAAAAGAAAAAAAAAAAAAAAAAAACCCAGTCGCAAATGTGCATGGCATGGCAAACCATACTGTACTGACTTAATTTATAAAGCACCTTGTATCTGCTGAGTGCAGTACACAAAATGAATAATGTTCACTCACACACACGTGAGAAGCATAAATACCTTCTTAGCAGCCATTCCACCTCGGACTTTCTTAACTTCTGGTTTACTATCAGCGACGTCTTCACTTGGTAGTTGAGACCTGGAGGCTGCAGAGGACAGATTCAAATTAATAGAATGGTCTGGCCATTTTAGCTCATACCTGCAAGCCTAACAGGAAATGACAAACTTCTCTCCAATGAAATCCTGAGTTCTATTGTTAGACCAGTTGAAGAGGGTTCATTGTGAAGGAGAGGAGATCAAAAAAAAGGCATCACTCTTAAACATGAACAAGTACACTTAAAACAAAACAGGGGATTTAAAAGCTAAAAAGGGTTCCATCATTATTTAGTTACACATGAGAAAAAGTCCAATACAGTCTTAACAACAGCAACCTTCAACCGCCAAGCTTCACCTTTATCATCAGGATAAAGACTGGCTGTATTGGTGGCATTTACTTTTTTTTAACCATTCCTGTAATATTAAATGCAATCCATTGTTTAGATAAATTTGAGTACCACCGAAATGTTCTGAACACGTACTCGGGACTATGCTAAAATATTAAAAATACCTGAAGCAGCTCTATTTGGCTCTGCAGATCCTTTCCCTCCCCCCGTTTTGGCTGGCGCCGCAGGTTTAGCTGGCATCACTGCTCTGGCCTTTTCCAACATGGATACCACTTGATCCTTAGAGGCAGGCTGAGGGGAGATGAGAGTAAGATGACATTAATCCCTACTCACTATTTGTGGTCAAGAAGCAAAAATATCCCGTAGGTTCGTACTTTGAGTTTGCCTGTCGCTTTGGTCATCTTGTCGTAGCCAAGATGCATCATAAAGGTAGGAAGGGCATCCTGAGCCTTTTTGCGCACATCTCCATTTCTGTCCTCCAGACAGGCGTAAAGCTGAGGAATGCACAGCATCAGATCCCCTGGAACAGTCCTCTGTGTGGGCAACTTCTCTGCTAACCAGCCGAGCACCTGGGGAATGCAGAGAGGTTTCCAGCAAAACATGAGTCTCTTACTTACATCCCGTTGTGCTGCAATTCATGCAATAAGGAACACCAACAACTAAAATTTCAAATCCATCTCTAGAAAACAGAACAGTCAAAGTTATGTTCTGTGAGACCACACAGCAAAAAGAATAGGTGTGTGTGTGTGTGTGTGTGTGTGTGTGTGTACCTCTTGTCGCAGAAAGGGATTCTCTCTCTTCAGTTCCTCAGAAAGATCTTCTCCCTCCAGCCAGTCCTTCATCCCAGTCTGCTCCACCCAGGCCTGAAGTGTGGTCATGGCAGTCACCCTCACATTTGGCTGCAGAAATAATTGCCAGCACAATTCAATCTAGGTCTATATATCTTACTATTGTTTTCATTAACATGTTTCCTTCATGGCACTTTCATATTTTTATGAAATTTTCATGTAAAAATCTCAAAAGCAGGAAAGCTCTGGAATGGAGGGTTTTTAAAAAAAAAAGAAAAAAAAAAAGAAAAAGAAGTTTGCAACAAGATGATCATGAATACTATCATCGGTGGGCTGAGTACCTTGCTGTCTCCTAGAACGGTTATTATGGGAATTCCCAGAGCTTTGACGTGCTGCTTAAGTCCAGGTCCCAAGGCTGTAGCCAGTTGCTGCAGAATAGAAAGAGTCTGCTGCACCTGAAAAACACAAAGTAAAACCCTTATTAACATTTACTGCCTATTTAGTTTAAGTATTACTACATAGTTACCTCACATAATATCGCTCCACACTAAACTGTTACAGTTTTTAATTTTTGAGACAGACACAAACACATTAGATTTCATCTAAGGAAATCAACTGGACTTCTTTAAGTTTCACAGAGACATTTCACCTGTCATCCAAGAGGCTCCTTCAGTTCAAAATCCAAATGGAGTTCCAGGTATTTAAATCCTAGTGGTGTTAATGTGCCTCATCACGTCATGAATAAAGGCATGGATCATTATCACCAGATGTTTCGGATCAAACCACTAAGAGCTTGCCTCACCCCATCATCTCACCTATTGGGGTCACCTTACAGATGTGAGTGGCGGTTGAGGCGCCATGGAAGGGATCTCAAATCTGCATTGTAGGTGGCTAATAGTCAGTGTCGTAAGCTACCCCCTCTGTTCAACGACAGTTGACACAGATGGCCTTTATTACCTGTCTTCCAAACCATCTGCCTTTTCATTTCAAAATGTGAACATTAGCATCCTAAAAGTGCCCCATGGCCACTCCTTGTTGTCACAGCTGGGAAGGGGTTAAAGGATCTTAACATTCAGCCTTGTGTGAGTAAAAACGATCCAATTAAGTACTCCAATTCTTAATCAAAGATGAATCGAAATATACGTTTGACCAATATGTTAGAAGGAGAAATGTGAGTAGTAAAAATGATTGAATGTTTTTTTTCACCAGACCATCGATATGCATGATTTTAAATGAAGGCAGGAGCACTAATGCTTGAACACAAAGCGATAATTTTTATCTCCATACTTTCCTCACCAAAGATAAGAACCAAATAGGTTAAGTAGATAAATACAGTACAGGTGATTTCCCCCCCCTCTCCCCTCTCAAATCACGCACGCACACGAGATCTGTAGGTCAGGTGAAGAGCACCATCTTACGCACCAGGATCTTGTTGGAGTCACTGAGACGTCCCTTCAGGGCCAGAGGCAGCTCTCCAATGTTGGCCATGATGAACTTGGCCTCTGAAATGATGGCTGCAACCTCATCCAGACCTTCCTTTCTGATCTTCCAGTTCTTATCTCCAATTTTAGACACAAGGTCAGTCGTGATCTTGTCACTTAGAGACAGAAGGAAAAAGAGCTACATTAAAGAAAGAAGGGGGATAGCAAACATGACATATTACAGATTTAAGGCCCAACATCCTACTGATGGCTTAATTAGCCAGATAAATGTCTAAACAGCAACAGTCTAGAAGCTCTTAAGATGGGTAACAACCCTGTGTGGACCTAAGAATTTGAAAATGTCGCCATCGGAGAAGCCATGCTCCAGCTGCCGCACATGGATGCATGGTTAAATAAATTTCAAGGAAACAATCAGGTTACCTGACATCTGTTCGGGGCAGCAGGTCCATGATATTTTGTCCTCCACCTCCAGCATCTTCATCCTGCTCCTCAACTTCAGCACCCTCCTCCTCTGCCGCCACTTTTTTGGTGAACCTGATAGGGGGTGGTGGAGATTGACCTTGCATCTAAAACAGGAGACAGGATAAAGAGACACTAGTTGTGATTATTTTTCCCGTTGTTGTTATTATACTACTACAATAATTAAACCGGTCACACTTGCTAAACTGAGCACATAGTTAAATTTAGAGAAATCTCTGGAAGTGCTACCTTCTCGAACTCTGCATCTATCTGTGCAAGGAGAGCCGGCTTCTCATCTTCAAAGAACATGCGTAGTGGAGCTCCCATGTAGAGGTACATGACTCCCAGCAAAGTGATGGCTGCTGTCCTAACAGCGGGGTTGGTTGCTCCCAGAGCTGTCTTCACATTGTTGATGAAACCCTTCACATTGATACTGGAGAGTAGGGAGGTCAAATGTTAACAGAGGTCTTTAGGACAACTTCCAGGGTGAAAATGGCATAGATACATGAGGCCAGGAAAACAACTGATGTCATGGTGCCCATCTCAATCTTCTATATGCGATCTAGTTGCAATATGAAAAAGCAAGAACTGCAATCAGGCATTTATAATAACTGGCAAGGAGTCTTTGCTGTAGAAAAACTTTGGCCCACTCTGTTTTTGTAGAATTGTTTTTCCTTTTATTCATTTACTGGTGTTATTGTTGCCTAACAGGAATAGGTGGGATTTCTCCAGGTATTCCCCCTCCTAACACCACCAAAGACATGCAGTTAGTACGGTTAGGTTAGTTCGTGATTTTAAAATTGTCTATAGATGTGAATATAAGTGTGAATGGTGAATGGACCTCCCCAGGATTTACCCTGCCTCTCGTCCTGTGGCAGTTGGGAACAAAAACATAACCTCCCTGGCAAAATGTTAAATGAAGATGTTTTAAAGAAGCCCCCCCCAAATCAAAATCAGTTGGAAATTATGTTACAAATAAAGTGATGTGTGATGGACAGGAAGTTACCCTGCAAAGCCAAACTCCTTCATAGCATTAGACAGCCAGTTCAGAGTCTCTGCCTGGTTTTTGGGATTTTTCTGGGAAAAAGCCATAGAAACAACCTGACAAAGAAAAATCATAAGTCATTAATACTGTGCATTCTCAGTTCAATTTTATTAACAACAGTTGTATCAAGGCGCTGTTGCTACAGTAGTATCTGTTGATGTTTCTGTCATTTTCTGCACATATAAAAAGACCTTTTCAATCTTTAACAATCCAGAAAAATTGATCCTTACCTGTTCTGCAGTCCATGGCAGTGAGCAGGCCTCTCCAATAGCAGTCAGTCCTTCTTTAGCATTTCCACCACACTTGACATCTCCAACCTTGTCCACCAAGCCATCCAAAACAACAGAGGCTGAGGTCTTGGAAAATTGTCCCCTTTGAGCAATGAGAGCCACAATCCGCAGTTTCAACTGCATCACCTGAACAAGAAAAGGGTAAGTAATCAGACATGGCTGATCTGTCCTATAACAGGTGCTTTATTTTGCCATTTACACACTGGCTTTCAAAGAATGCCAATGGTTTTAAGTGCAGTGCCAAAACTTTGGTTCCCTCTACAGCAGCTTTTCATTGACATTTTTTTTTTAATTCTCATCAAATCCTTCAGTAAAATTTGTATAGGAGCACTGTCAACTGGAAGAGACACTCCCATTAGTTAATTGTGCAATGTAGTTGTTAATTGTTGAGCAGGTGTTAATGATGTTTCATTAACATCATCTTGTCAATGATTACCTGGAAGTTCGTCTCCTTCCACCCTGGTTTCTTGGCCAACATCCTGACTAAGGCCTGGCAGGGCATTGCAGCTTTATCCATCGTCTCAACAGCCTAGAAGGATACACAAATTTAATGAAAAATGGCAGTTATTTGCAATCACTGCTGGATATTATGAGTCAATCAGCTTTTGTTCTGTGATGAAGTTGTTTATGACACAGCTGATGAGGACAGAACAGGAAGACTTTACCCTCTGGAACTCCTCCATACTGGCCAGTCTGTCCTTCCAGTTGGCCGAGTCCAGCTGTTCAAGACAGGAGGCAGGAAGTACACCTGCAGCCAAGTCCTGACACACCTCAGCCTGATATAACAACACACAAGTACACAATAAGAAATTCCAAAGCAATAGCCTGATAATGTTGTATCCCACAGGGATAAAATATTACTATGATAACATGAGTTAATGCTGCTAGGCACTCTTTGTCAGTAGTGAGGACTGGATACTGATTAACTAAGATAACCAACTTTAAGACAATATTCATATAATCCCAAGTAAAAACATGGAATTGTTTTAGTTACTTTAATCAGCTGTTTAAATCTGTTATTTTCAACTGTGCTTACTAGCATGTTGTTTTACAGTATAGTAGGCTGTTGCATTCACATCATTGTCTTTGTTTTTAAGTTGTAAAGCCTGTCAAGAAATGAAGTACGTGGGAATGCAAAGTCTTGCGTTGTGTGTACATTTCATTGGGCAGGTACACTGTCAACTGTGCACTGTAGTAGGATAGTACAAGTATATACACATTTTTTCCCCCTGCTGATGGCTTAAAGACTTTCTGCAGCTCTGTCCAGCTTTCTTAGAATAGCTGCCTCTCTTTTCAATGAGTTTCACACTGGACTGGGAGACAGCAAGTGTTCTAGCATGTATTGATATGCCGGACATTTGTTGCAGAGGACCAGCATGCAGTCAAGTAATGACTTACTGAAAGTTCAGACTCCGTGAATTCTTTACTGTCGGAGGACTTCTTGGATTTGGCACCAGCTGCAGAGGTTGGCTTCCCTTTCTTAGGTGGCACTGCTGACACCTGGATAAAGTTTCAAGTAGAACTATAGACTGGTAAAGATGCCAACCATCCTATTTATCAATAACAAAGCTGATATACAATAAGGCAACAATATTTCTCCTTCGACTAATTTGACTTTTCTGTACATGCATTGCTCCCAGCACACCTTATTGGCAGAAGTCTGGCTCTTCGATGGAACAGAGGATTTGGATACAGATTCAGCAGGGACGACGGCTTTAGCTGCACATTTCTTCTCAACTGTGCCGCCTCCTCCTGCACCCTTCCTACCTCCTGAGAGCTCCACATTATCAGCACACTCCTTAATCTGCAACAAAAACAAAGTGAACAGTTCATGACAACAAAAAAAATTGAACCGAATTCACATCTGAATTCACATCTTCCTGATCCTCACCTTATCCAATTTCAGTTTATCCAAGTCAGCCAGGAAAGGGTTCACAGCTTTCTCTCCCACCACTTTCATGGCAGTCCCCAGAGCTTCAAAAGCAGCATCACGGACCTCTGGGGCAGAGTCATTTACTTGCTGTGAGAAAAACATAGGTATACTTAGAATTAGTTGGCCAGACCTGCAGTGCTTTTTCAAATTTTTCCATTCCATATTTAGTGGTGACTAGAACAAAATTCAATAGGCGATACAAATTTTGGTGTCTGTTAAGTTACATACAGGTGACATATATTGAACATAAAACAAATGCAAACATAGAACTTAACATCACTGTATCTGTGAATGTTACAGCAAACATTTGTTAAGGAGGTGTCCGAGTTCATACAGATATACACAAATAGGGCTGCAACGATCCTCACCATTATCGATGACATTGACTATACAAATTCATCGAATTTTATTGTTATATACTAATACCATGTACACGTATTTTTGTAACAGCAATACACTTCAGGAAACTATGGGTGCAGTTTCGCCTATATTGTCTGCCAAGATTGCACTCAGTACTAACAAAGAAGAATGTTGCAATTCAAGTCATTCAAGTCCAAAGAATAGACTGAAATGATACAAAAGTGGAGAACTGCCAGGTTTTTTTTTTTTGTTTCGTTTTTTTTTTTTTTTTAAAGAAAGGAGAAGGAAACAAAGGGGGGGGGTCAACAATGTAAAGCAGTTCTGCAGCAATGGAGGTTGATCAAGCCTTGAAAGCTGGTGCTACTAATTCCTACAGGTGTTCCAACTTTTGGGATTACTTACAACCCACTCTGTCTGCATAAAAGCAGTGCTGGAACACACTGTGGTACCATACCCTCGTGAGCATCAGTGGAGCAGTATTGTGCTGCAGGAGTAATGTACTGCTACAAAAATTGAGAGAAAAAGGCAATTAACAATAGAATTGATTGAAGAGAGACAGACCATTATAACACTTATAAATGCAGGTCTTTCCTACAGACAAATTGCAAAGAAAGTCAAAGTGTCAGTGATTCCAAAGGGCACACAGAAACTGGGGCAAACTCTGACAGGAAAAGGTCTGGCAGACCCAAAGCCACCACTGAACCAGAGGACAAGTTTCTGTGTGATAAGCAGCTCACAGGACAACAGCTTCAAGCACAGCTTAATAGTGGTGGTAGTAAGCAAGTCTGAGTTTCAAAGACAAGACTTTGAGCTGCAGATTTGACAGGATGAGTTGCAGCAATAAAGGCATTGCTAAGATGTCAGAATAAGACAAAGAGGCTTTGCTGGGCCATGAAACACCATCATTGGACTACTGAAGTCTGGAAGAAGGTATTACGGACTGATTAATCAAAATCTGAAATCTTTGGTTCATCATGCAGGATCTTTGTATGCCGCTAAGTAGGCGAGAGGATGGTTCCACAGTGTGTGGCATCAACTGTCAAACATGGAGGAGGAAGTGTGACCGTCTGGGGCTGTTTTGCTGGATCCAGGATCACTGACTTGTACAGAGTGGGAGGCTCCCTGAACCAAAATGGCTACCACAGCATTGCAATACCCTCTGATATGTGCCTAGTTGGTCAGGGGTTCAAACCTGAAGCTTGTTTGGGATGAACTGGACAGAACAGTGAAAGCAAAGCAACCTGCAAGTGCCACACATTTATGAGAACTTCTCCAACAGATATGGGAAGAACTTTCTGAAGAATATTTGATTTCTATTGTAGAAAGAATGCCACGGGTATGTTCAGCCGTTATATCTGCCAAAGGTGGCTATTTTGAGTCAAAAGTTTAGAATACATTTTGGTCTATAAATTGATTTCACAATTTATTTTTTCACTCCAATTGCTTACTTGTACCATGATTTTTTTTTCAGAGTGCAATTTGACATTAAACTGCAGAAAAAGATTTTTATTGAAAAAAAAAAAAAAAAAAAAAACCCTCAAGGTTCTGGAGAAATCCTGATTGAGGTTGTAATTCATGCATGAAAGGGTTAATTATAGGTTCATCCTAAAAGGCATTACACTGTAATGCTGCAGTTCTTAAGTCACCTTGATGAGAGCAGCACAGAAAGGCTTGAGGATGCTCTTGGGCAATGTGGCTTGTGTGCAGTGTCTGAAGGAGCGGGCGAGAAAAAGAGAGGCCTGCTGCTTGATTGAAGGGTTCTTATTGTCCATCACAGCCAGGATTTCCTCTGACAGGTTCTGGAAAGTTGTCTGGAGGGGGGAGAAGTCTGCAGTCAGTGAAATTCTCTACAATTAACAGGAGTTTAAGTTCTAAGTTTATAACTACGGGGAAAATGCATATAATATAAAGAACACCATCAACTGCCAGTGCTACCTCTCAGCTATAAGTCAACACACTTATGTTTTCAATTTCGAAATCTTATGCCGTCTTGATCTCAAGTTATGGAATTCACAAGTTTTTATGAAAACTTGACCTCAGAAGGTCACTGAGATTCAAACTCATCCAAGATTCTTAGTGGATGCACTTCGGTATCAATTTGAAGCTCCTACGTCACCTCGTTCTTGCATTCACAAACTTAGTTGTTCACAGCACCGGCCTAGTGGGGGTGGTGACAATAACCAAACAGCCTTTTATGGCCGACGGCTAAAAACTGAACATGCTGATCTATGCTGTTAAGTGAAAGTACACATAACAAGGACTAGAGGTTTTTCAGTCAGATTTACATGCTGAAGTCTGTTGTCAATGAGATGTAAAGAATTTACTCACAGTGAGAAAGATGGCATCAATTGCCTCCTGCAGGGATTGGACAACCTGTGGCTTTTTTTCCTTGAACTTCTCTAGAATGGTTGGAACCACCTTAAAAGACACATCTCACATTAGAAAGTAACAAACTGGGCCAGCCTATTCGATGACATTTACAAACAGGTGATATAAGATGCAAACAAACAGATCAGTTTAAAAGTGCAAAACTTATGACTGCTGTGCAGCATCCAACACTAGAGAAAACTATGATACCTCAATCTGTTATACAGCTTTGCATCATGTTTGTTTGTTTTTATTCCTAATGAATAAAAGGAATTTAAAAAAAATTGAAATAAAACACTTTTGTTTTTTGTTTTATTTCCTAAAGTTGCTGTGCTGATCATTTCAGCCTACAGCATACGTTTAGTGTTTCAAGGTTAAAGAGAACATTTTCTCTTCTCAAAAATGTGCTATTATTTAGATCAAGAAAAGGCACTTCAACTTACTTGTCCTGCATATGTTCCAAATTTCTTCCTCAGTCCAGTAGCCAGTCCTGCCAGACATTTAGCTGCCATTGAAACCAGCATCACGTTAGCATCTTTCCCTACGACCTAGAACACAGTAAACTTGTCAAGAGACAATCGCGAAACCCAAACCTGTGAGAAAAAATGCTTTTTGAAGCCACTCAAGAGTACTTTGAACCTTTACCTTCTTTAGGGCTCTGACAAGGTCTCCATAGTCTCCGTTCTCTAGTTTGGGGTTCTTGGTCAAAGCCTCGACAGCCTCCAGTGCCTCTTTTCGTTCCTGCCACTTCTTAGCTTCCTACAATAGACAGAACAAACACACGTTATTAAACAGCATTTAAACTCCACGATTGTACCATCACCTGAACTGAATATTTATTTTAATATGCTAATAATTACAACTAACAAAAACAGGCCTGTTGGTACACAAAAACAGAAAAACCAAGGCAGACGGGGGAGCTCAATAACCATGTCCCAATTTATGAGCTGTGTCCTTCAAAGGATGCATTTGAAGGTCAATTACGTCACTTCTATGTTAGAGAAGCAAGTTGTTATATTTGTCTTTCTTCTTATTGGGTTGTCTTGGTTATATTCTTTAGAAAATGCCCCATTTCAACTACTGCAGCTTGTAACCTTGTCATATAAAAACAGTTTTAACAAGTTGTTCCTAGGGCTGTTCAATATCACGATATATATCAGATGATGATATGACAACATCTATCTTTTCACATTACACTATCGTTTGTTTCGTGGTGTCGCAAAATAAACTGTTTACGGCAATATTTTTTCATCGTTTTGATGGTCACTGTAGAATTTCTTAAAGTTCTCTCTTTCTCTTATATTTAGTATAACCACACTACGGACGGACAAGCGCCTGTTTTTATGAGTTGTCGTTAGCAACAACGAAGGTAAAACCATCGCGTGGCTCCGTTGTCTGCTTGTTTATTTTCCACATAAACCTTTCACAATAAAGCTGAAGATCCTGTTGAGATTTTTCAAAATAAACCGAATCATATGAAAAGGTATGTGGAGTGTTTACGGACGAGGAGCTAAAAAGAGCAGTCAGGTGCTAAAAAATAAACCTTAGAACAGAGTTTTCCCTGCATCACGCCATGTAATAAATACTAAGAGAAATTTGTGGCCGTTTCAACTTATGTAACACTGGACTCCAGGTACACGACGCCAGCTGAAAACACTTCACTCAAGTCAAGTGACCGGAAATTCAAAGAATTAACAGAAAATGTAAAATTTTTGTGATATATATTGTTGTCGGGGACAATAAATGTCTTATATCGCAATATGAGATTTTGGTCATATTGCACAGCCCTAGTTGTTCCTGTGGCTCTTTTCCATGTTGTATATAAACACCCCCCTAGGTGGAGTATAAAACATATTGGGAACTCTTCCAGAGGTCCAACTACTCTTTTCCAGCTTGGATCAGTTGAAAGCAAATGGTAGGGTCAAATTTTGCCATTATCAACATGAATGACTGATCCATTCATTGTACAATTCAGGTTGCTGGTGTTATAGTTGTATTGATGTGGGGGGTACTGTCTTTGGGCTTTGTAGGACCAAAAGAAGATCATTTAAATGCTACAGCCTACCTGAGTATTATTGCTGACCATGTCCATTACCTTATTTTGATGTTTGGGAAGGTTTTTGAACTGAAAGCTGCGTAAACTTACAATTTTCTCATAGAAGTCTTTGGGCATCTTTGATAGAATTTCCACAGGCTCCAGCAGCTCATAAGGATCCACTGCCACCACCAATTCCTCTCCATCATCTCCTGATTGATTGGGGGGAAGAAAAAGTCAATATCACACTATGACTGACTTATCTCCTCTTTATCTAACAACACGTCAAAGAAGCAATTCTCTACTCTATAAACCTACCGTCTGACTGTTCTCCTCCTTGAGCCTGTTGCTCCTGAAACTTTGCTTTCAGGTCCTGCTGGGAGCGCAGGAAGCGCGTCTGTTTGGGAGGAGATGAAGGTAGCTTCACCCATTCCTCCTCTAGTTCTTTGAGCTGCAGGAAAAAAAAAGAAAAAAAAAAAGACAGGTTTATTCAGTTTATCATGCCTTGAAATGAACAAAAATGAATGAAACGTGTGCAAAATGTGTGTAATAATGGGCCCCACCTGTACAGAATTAATGTTCTGAAGTGAAGGTCTCAAAGCATCTCTGATCCACTTGTAGATCTCTACTGCAAGCAGCTTGGCTTCATCTCTCACAGCTTTCTCTCTAGACTCAAACTGTTTGGGTAAAATCTTCACTACTGGCTTCAATGTTACTATTTTAGACCCAAATTCACTGTGAAAAGACAATTACATGACATTTGATTATTGTCATTTACAGAACTGACACTTACATAGACTGACTTACAGCAATTTGATTCCAGTGGTTAGAAATGAGCAATTTGATCAAACTTAGTCAATGCTTTTTGTTTATTTGGTCTTGTGTGGCAGCTAGAGCTTTATCCTGACAGGCAACATTAACATGACATACTACATTTGCTGTGTCTATACATTAAAGGATTCTCAGTATAGTTACACTAACCTGAGAGCCTTTCTTAAAGTCTCGATGCATGCCACCACTATCTTGGGGTTCTTGTTGTCGAGTCCTTTGAGCAGCTCGTCCTGAACCACTTCAGCCTTCTCTATCTCAATGTACATAAAACAGATGTCCATACCCAGCTCTTTGGCCCGTGCTTTTGGCTGGTTGAACACTTTGGTCACCACACCAGACACTACCTCACCTGTCGTCCTATAGAGTGACAAAGACAAAAAAACAAACAAACAAAAAATGATATAGGCATATACATAGATAGATATACAAGTTCATGATAGCATGTGGCCATAATTACCTCTCCATAAGGAGTAGTGTGTGGCCCAAACACAAAATGGCACGCTTTCATCAGTGCTACTACTGCTTAATAAAGAGTTTCGCTGCCTTACTGCTACCTTCATTATTCTTTAATAACTTGACTCAAACTTTTGAATACCAAAAAAGGATCTTCGCAGCCGCCAGTGCTACCCCTCAGCTTCCACGTAGGTTACGTTTTTGTGTTACGTTTGTTTGTTTTTAAAAACACATTTTTTCACCAGGTGCTCAAAATTTATAACGACATAGCAGGAACATAAAAATATGTCCCCCGAACACACCATAAGGAAAAGAGTAGTACTGCAGCTATTGATTATTTTAATCAATTAATCTATTGATTATCCAATCAATTAACTGAGTAATCCAATAAAAATAAATATGTGTCATATTAATGAGCAATAATTATTCAAAAGAGAAAAAAAAAATCTAAATATTTGCTCATTGTTTTCTATTTTATAAATTGCAATGTTTTTTAATTTCATCCTTCAGCAAGTGTGTGTGTGTGTGTGTGTGTGTGTGTGTGTGTGTTTGTTTAACTTTGTAATTTTTGTAACTGTGTCACACTTGCTGCTGCCTCTCCTGGCCAGGTCTCCCTTAAAAAAAAAGTTTTTTTTAAGTTTTAACTAGGAAGATCCTATTGAGATTAAAAAAAACTTTTTTTTTTTTGTTTTTTTTTTGTTTCTCTTCCCCCCCCTTCTCACCGTCTCTTCTCCCCTTGGGTTTTCTTTCTTTCTCTCCCTCTCTCTCTCTCATTCATTCCCCCTGTCCTATTTATTAAAAAAAAAAAAAAAAAAAAAAAATGACAAAGGATGAACTGAAGCTCTGCCATCACGTAATGTCGCATACTGCTGTTTCTGATGTCATAGAAGAAATAAAAAAAAAAAAAAAAAAAAAAAAAAAAAAAGTTTTTTTTAATCTCAATAGGATCTTCCTAGTTAAATAAAATAAAAATAATTAAACACGCATGCTGTACATGTTCAATGAAATTGTTAAAAGCCTCATTTTATCCTGACATTCATGCCTATGATGAATGTATATAAACATCTGACTACAAATGTACTTACACCTTTTCATCATCAGAAATTTTCACAAAATCATGTGGTACAATTTCTAGGGCTATATCACTCACTACAGATAGGACTGCAGTTAGCGATGTGAGGGATTAGCCAAACAAACAATGACACTTTACTAATCAACACCAGCAATACAGTTTCTTAAAAACAACTATTAATTGTCATTAGCGCACCACAATAATGGCCTGTATTTATATAGCGCTTTACTAGTCCCTAAGGACCCCAAAGCGCTTTACATATCCAGTCATCCACCCATTCACACACACATTCACACACTGGTGATGGCAAGCTACATTGTAGCCACAGCCACCCTGGGGCGCACTGACAGAGGCGAGGCTCTGTCAGTGCAGACTGTTGCCCTCAAATCATATTAATGCCTTAAATCAATGCTGTAAAAATCTGACCCTCAAATAATGTGTTTAATTGCTTACAGCAAAAAATAATACCCAGCAGATTTCTGTATTGAATTTCAGCATTAATGTACTCTGTTCTGTGGTCACAAACACCATTTTTCTGGCAAAACAAAAGTAAAAACCTTGTACTGTTTCTGCAGTTCAAGATAAATGCAGGCTACTGGCAACAAATTAAGTCTGCATTCTGATGAACAATTATATTTTCATCAGATTAACAGAAACTCTACAGACTAGGTCCAAAGCTGCTGTTAGCAAGGGAAAAACTAATAACCATTAAGCACCACCAATTTAACTGGCACCATCTTTGAGTCCAGTTTACCTTTATACATTAATTGAATCACAAGGCAAACCACTGTTGTTGCAGTGCAACTCAACACACAACAGACTATGTAAAACCAAGAAAGCCTGTTCTTTGTTTAGAGGCACAGTTTTGGGTTTTTCCAGACTTTTAAAAGAAATTGCAGGAGAAACTCTTGTTGTTACTGTTACTTACTTTCCAGCAAAGTGGGCATTCTCAATGAAGGCAAGGGCTGCCTCCAGACCTTTGAGCTGAGCCACTGCATTCGAGTCTGTGACAAACTTCTTAATCAGTCCCAGGTACTTCCCCCATTCTGGACTCTTTTCATCTTCTATCTTCTGGAACAATTTCAGTGCTTCTTCATAACCATTCAGGCGGGCTTTCCAAATCTGAATCAAACACACTGAGAATTAGTGTTGTCACCATATTTTACTTCCAACTTTCATACATTGTTTGGACAATAATGCTAAATGATGCAAAAGGATAAAAGATACTCAAGACAACTTATATTGACAAAACATTTGTTTTGCAATCCCAAGATCAAATAGTCTTAAAACATCACACATTGATCTCACATGTTGCTTTTGGTTTTATTTAAAAAAAAAGAAAAAAAAAAGCCAAATTAGATAAATCATGCATCACCAGTCAGCCTAAAACTAAAAATACAACATGAATCCTTGAAGTCTGACATGTCTTATCAATTTAAATGCTAAAACATTCTAAATGATAGTAATTCTAAGGAGGCAGACAGGATTCTCCAGAATCCCAAAAAGTTGATTCGTATGCAGCATTTTCAGTGGGAGAAACATTTGTCACTCATTCGACTGACTTCTTCAGTCTCATGCATCACAAGACTTCATGTAACTCAGCATGAATTCCATTATGCTGGGAGATGAAGGAATGGCGATGCCAATGCTTAGCTTGAGGCTTCATAAGAGGGCCTCACTAAGCAGTGTGTGATGCAAAGTGGCTCCATCCATATTTGCTACTACTGCTTGGTTTTTGTCAATTCACTCTTGTAAGGGGGGGGGGGGGGAGCAAGAAAGTACAGTTTGTGTTGATGTAGTGATATGGTATAAAATCATGATTAAAAACCATTCAAATATTCCTATTCAGTCATGCTTTCACAAACAACAAACTAAATGGACATACACAGTGTTTCAAGTTTCTGCGCAGGTGAACTGCCTTAAGAAAAATCTCAGACATCAGTTAGAAAGTGTATATCCTTGTATGCTCCATATGCCTATTAAATCTACTGTAGGCACAGTGATTGCTGGCTTTTCAGTCAAACTTATTTGTGAGCTAAAAGAGAATAACAAAGGAAAAGGGTGCAGTTTCGTTTTAGCTTTAGAAACTTGGATTGCTCACATTCTCTGTACAGTCTACAACACCACAATGGCATTCCTGCCCATGTTAAACACAAAAGCACTAATCACATTGAGTTCAGGGTGTGGTTCATTTAAAAGCCTTTTGTTTGGTATAGAGAAAAAAAAAAAAAAACCAAACAAAATAAAAAAGAAAAATTGTGGCTCTCATGCTCAGGAGGGGGGGACTTCTATATAAAACATATTCCAGCTGATTATGCTAACCATGTCCAGTGGTTCGTTTGCCTGAGTAGCTGTATCATCTTCCAGTGGCTACAACCAGAATAAAACGGAGGCTTAATCTCAGCATAGTCCAGATTTCAGATCTAACAAGGTGAACCATTTTAATTATATGATCATTTTTTCCCCACATCAGTCAATACTTATTTATTGCATTTCAAGTCGTTCAAGTCCAATGAATAACTTGAAATAGTACAAAGTGGTGAACTGCCAGAGGTTATTAAAAAAATAAAAAATAAAAATAAGGTAAGGTTACCCAAAACTGAAAAATAATGTACATTTCAGAAATGTGTTAAAGAACACAAACTAGAAAACGAAATTCTTTGGTTCTTTCCAAAGAAATAAAAGCCCCTTTAACATTTGTAGCTACTCTGATCGAACCACCACACATCGCCACAACTCGACAGGTTTTCCAGTACAAAATAATACTGCCTTGAGTACGTGACTGTCGACATAGCAACATGTCGGAACGTCCTGCGACATAATTAATATGCAACACGAATGCTACAACAAAGGTGGACTACGAGGCAAGAATATAGCTGCTGCTTGGTCTGTGACTTTTCGTTAGACTCAAGGACCATATTATTGTTTGGGGGTTTTTTTTGTAGTCATTTCCCTGTTGCTGGGTTACCAAAGTGAGCGTTTTGATTTTCATGAACAAGATGATCTCATGACTCATCGTGTGACGCTACTGACCAGCCAATCGGTGGCATCCAGTCTGACGACGTCAGATTTTAGTACCCGCTTGGATCACTTGGAACCTCGGGCAAGCAGGTACTAAAATAAGTACCTTGTACAGGTACAATAACCTAATGAGAAAACTGTTGAACCATACGGAGTCCATTCAAGTAGGTACTATTGTAAAACAGGCTATAGTAGCTATTAATACACAAAAAACCCACTTAAAGAAAAAAAAAAAACACAAACAAACACACACACACACACACACACACACACACTTCTAAAGTACTGGGGCGTACAGCTGCAGTACCCCAAACAGCTCCTCTAAGCTGCGTGTGTCAACCAAACCTGAATTAGAAACAACATTGCAGATGTAGAAGCAGAGCAACTGTGGACAGAAGTTTCAGCAGAGTGGAGGTAGTTCATAAGAGATTACAGGATGACTCCAACCTCAGCAACAGGACCACTCTCAGCACTGAGCAAATGTGTTTCATCTTGAGTGACAAAACGTTTCTTCCGCTGAAAACGCCAATTCCAGATGAACAGTAAACTTTTTATAATTTCCTTACATGGATCAAGACAAATTGTGAAATAACTTTTATTAAAAATCAAATATCAAGTAAAAGAGCTGTGTAGAAACATTTACAAATATTTTTGAAGGAAAAAAATAAATACATTCACAGAGGACAAGCATAAATGAGAGGCTCACCTTGTGTTCACATTTCTGGTCAATGGGGAGCTTCATCCACTCGCTCTCGTCCCCCATGGTGGCTGCCTGGGGACTCAGCTTCCCCAAAGGTACACTGCTGAGGTGTGGGACACACACACATATCATTTACACGGCATGTCCAAGAAAAAAAAAATTAAAGTCCTTGTTATCCAGATATCCTAATTAATCTGGGAAGCCTCTAACTTTGTAAGCTAACCAGCAGTTATGATAAGTGGGACTTTTACACCATCAACATCAAACCAACACCAAAGTGCACCAGTTATAATAATACGTATAAGAGTTTCTTGTGCACACTGGAAGCCTAAAGCGGTTTACTTGCGCCATCATCTGAAGACTCTTGGCTGGCTCTTTGAATTTCTTGATAATACTTCACACTCCAGTTGTTCACACTTGGAAATGCTGTGATAACCTTGTAGATACATGTTCTGCTTTGTGAGCATGAACTCTTTTTCTAAAATCTAAACTAATTTCTTTTAGATTTTTCTCAAGTGAGAGCTCAAATTCTTGCTGAAGTTTTTATACAATGTATATATTGGAAGAAACCCCTCAGTTTTAACTCAAATTTACAAGCTTAGAGCATTACGAAGGTAAAGCACATCACTGACCAGTTGATTGTGGCAATGCTTAATTTAAAAAAAAAAAAAAAAGTCAGCTATGTGGTGGGGGGGAGGGGGGAGTCAAACCCAGAAGAAAGCTAGAAGTTTAGAAATTCAATGAATCCACCTCCAATGCATCTGGCCTTGCTTGTATTCAACCTGGTCTCCTGCACACACACAATTCATCCATCTTCCCTCTCTCCATTACATCAGCCAGATCTCTTCCTATACCAATAATCCTGGTATAAATTTTTTTATGTGACAAAAATATCATAGCAAGCTATACTCTACCAATGCCATCTGTTTACATTCCTTTGCACATACACAAAACAAGCCTGGGCATCTCTGACAAGTCAGTCAGCCTCAAATTACAATTTAATACCTTTATTAAAAAATAAATATATTTAAAAAAACGAGGTGGGGTGGGGCAGGGCCTATTTTAGCAACCTCTAAAAAGCAAAAACTAAACAAATGACTCAACCAAACATCTTAGATGAAGTCCATATGACAGAAAAAGCAAACAGTGGTTCAGAAACAATGTGGTACATAGTGGGAAAGTGAGGCTTTAAGCAACTGGTTAAAAATTTATTATGACCATCTGCTAATGTATCTAGAGTGGATAATGTTCTACAGTTCGATCGCCTCATCTTCCCACTGTACAGTCAACAGAAATAGATGTAGCAGAATTCTGAGAAAGAAAAAGAAAAAGGAAAGGAGGAGGAGCAGCAAGTACAGCGTAGTGTTCTATGCTAATGGCAGCTAATGGTAACTGTCATTTGATAGCAACTAAAGTTGGGGAAAAGAGACTTACAGTACATTTGCCCATTGATAATTAATTTAGCAATTGAGGTCACGCCCAAACAGACACCATTATCATGGTCCAGATCAGTTGAGGCACTTGGTTTTGGGTTAAGAAGTGAATGTACATAATGTGGCTATTTCTTTGGCTAGATGAAGCACCAAACTCCACTGGGAAACGCCCAGAGATTCAATTTAATTTCAATGCAATTTTATTTATATAGTACCAAATGATGGAAAATGTATGCTATGCCATCTAATGCTAAGGGGAAGCATGCATAATTTAAGTTTAATTAGTCCTAACACAGAATCTTGTGGAACTCCTTCAATAACCTAAGTGTGCGAAGAGGACTCACCATTTACATGAACAAATTGGAGTCCATTAGGTAGATGTGATTCAAACCACTACAGTGCAGTATCTTTAATACCTATAGCATGCTCTAATTACTGTAATAAAATAACAGTCAACCGTATGAAATGCTGCACTGAGGTCTAGCAGGACAAGCACAGAGATGAGCCCACTGTCAGATGCAAAAAGAAAATAATTTGGAACCTTCACTAATATGATTTCTGTAGTGTGATGAGCTCTGAAACCTGACTGAAACTCTTCAAATAAACCATTCCTCTGCAAGTGATCAGTTAGCAGTTTTGCAACAACACTTTCAAGAATTTTTTTAGATAAAAAGGTTGGAAATTAGCTTTCTCTGAAAGGTAGATGGGCTCTCTCTAGATTATAATGTTGATAATGCATGATGCATGCACAGTTAAGCTGCATGATCCATTATTGAAGAATACGATAAATGGTTCAAAATGCTTTTATTAGTTATTGACATTTTCCATTAAAGGATTCTCAAAGTTAACTTACAACGTCCCTGCTGTTAAGAAATTCATGAAGTCATCGCTAGCTATGGTTAAAAGAATGATGGCTCAACAGAGCTCTGACTTTTTGTTAAGTTGGCTTAGCTACCATGGCATCACTCATTGGTTTCTTAAGGCCTTAACCCTGGACTACCAAGCAGGATTTGGGCTTATCCAGGTAAATACTAGGGTTTGGAACACACACACACACACACACACACACACACACACACACACACACACACACACACACACACACACACACACACACACACACACACACACACACACACACACAGTGTGGCGATATGCCAAAACAGGGACACCAGATATGAATATTTTGAATAAATTAAAATACTCTGGGAGCACTATAAACTGGAGGGCGCATCTCACCTTTGTGCCAACAGTTGCAAACTGACTTGGACTGATCACTGATCACACTTGAACCAATGTAAAATTTTTGAAAAGCTGAGTTTGGAAAGCCAAGACAGCCAGACAGTGGAAGTGGACAGTATATCTTTTGTTTTAACATTGTTATATCCAGGGGCAGCACAAAAGTGATCCCATTAAATAGATTTTTAGTTTTAGTCCCCTTGCTTTCCACTCTGTTATCCAACTAATGACAGAACTAATAACTAACTAATGCAAGCCTACACCAAACAACCAACCTGGTGACGTAATGTTCTACACTGAGAGAAGATGGCGCTAAAATGTTTTTAAAACTTTAAGCACTTATTTCTTAAATCCAGACACAGACAGTGTTAGATTTGTCAGTTTTTGAGAGCAGGGCTCTATGATGCAAGTTAGGCTTAATATGTGTAGCATTTCATGTCCCCTTTCAAGCTCGGGTCCTCTACCCAAATCCTGGAATCTTGAGGGTCCCGCGTAGCATCATTGCTGTTCCTAGGACTGCGCTCCTCTGGACAGAGATCTTGGGTGTTGTTTCTGGGATCTGCTGGAGACACTTGTCCAGCTTGGGGTCACTGCGGTGATTACCAATGGGAGCACTGCTGCCTTCACATCTTCTCAAGCTCTTCTCTCAGCCTGTGGTACTTTTTTCAAGCTTCTCATGATCCTTTGTTGCTTTCACTTAGTATAGCAACATCAATTACAGTTGCCTTCCTTGGTTTATCCACAAATATTATGTCCGGTTGGTTAGCCAACATCAGTTTGTCTGTATTTGGAAGTCCCACAGAACCTTAGCTCGGTCATTCTCAACAACCCTAAAGAGCATGTCCCAGTTTAACATCACGACTTCCAGGTCATACTCGACACAGTAGTTTCCGCAACACTGCTTTTCTCCCGAGGTCCCCAAAACTGTTGAAAGGAATGGCTTATTCAAAGGCTCTGGAGGTCTCTACATACACACATAAAGTTCTGTCAAAAAGTTCACTGAACTCTGATATGCACTGAATGTTTTTGTTCATCAAGTGGTTGTTGGCTTCATTTGTATTGGTGATGCAAAGGCACGTCACAGTACAGATGCTGTGCAAGAACTCCTTGCTGGCAAGATTACGCTGTACTTTGCTTAATTCAGCAGGAAACCGTTATCGTGCGACACATGCAATAGAAATTAATGGGTTTCAGAGCCTATGTGAAAAGGCCTTCAGGCTACTGAATTTGGGGTGAAACCCTCCATGCAGTGTAATGAGCTTCATTGTCTTGATGTCAGTGGCATCCATCTCCTCCTTTGACCAGCTTATTATCCCAGCAGGGTGTCTAATCACTGGCAGAGCGTAGGTGTTGATTGCCTAGATCTTGTTCTTCCCATTCAGCTGACTCCTTAGGACTTGCTTTACTCTCCGCAGGTATTTAGTGATTGTGGCTTTCCTAGCAGCCTCTTCACAATTCCTATTTGGCTGTGGGATTCAGAGGTCATTGTAGCTGCCCTCAATGTCTCTAATGCTGTAGCCATTTCCTTCTGGTAGTACAGTCGCTTCAGTTCTGACTGCTCCCTCTCCAAATTCACAGCCTTTGCCATGACATAAAATCATATTCTGTACAGTATATAGCCAAAGTTTTAACAATGTGAGTATATGACTAAAACCTTTGCTAGCTTTGAGGCATCCACTGGTGACACTTGGGCACTCTCTGACAACATTTCCTCCTCTGATTCAAACCATCACAAATTCCACCACCAAAATATCACTATTACATTTACAATGGAACTGAATGCAAAAATCCTAATTAATCATGTTTGTAGGATCTATTTAATAACTGTTCTCTGAAAAATGTGTCCTGTTAAAGGGAAATTCATATAAATACATATGCAACAAGGCCAACCAAATAAAATATCTACCGTTTCCACACTTTTCAGTCCAAACCACTTTGCACCACTTTCTTATATCCTGACAGTAGCTTTTTAATGCTGAAAGAGAGCTTTACTGTAGCACAATCTGGCTGATGAAAACCACAAACCACTTTAATGGAGTTGCAATATTCATGCTGACTTTAATATACCACACATTGGCATACAAGAAAAAACAAGGGCAATGGCACACTTGAGCATGTGACACAGTTACCTTCTAAATTCAATACAGGGATGTGTCAGGATCTGAGAGTAAATAACGTTTTGTGTTATGCACATCGTACAAGTCAGGTGTAAGAGATTCTAGGTTTAAACAGTTGAAGCGCTTGATATAAAGCAGGTGTCCTCTGGATGAATCAATTAGGCTGTTGGATAAATCTATAAATCTGGCTTTGAAACTCCTTTACCTTTAGTACCTACTCGGATCGACTCAGATCAACTGGTTTGCAATCAAGTACCATCGAATATCTGTGGTTGTCGTCATAGCCATGCTGCAGAGTGTCCAGTGATGTAATTAATATGCGACACGAACACTACAACAAAGATGGAGTTCAAGGCAAGAACATACCTGCTGCTCAGTCTGTAGCTTTTCATCGGACTCTGGGACCATGGCATTGTTTTTTGTAGCCATTTCCCTTGTTGTCGAGTTTCAAAGACTGCAGTTTTGATTTTCGTGAATGAGACGCTCTCATGTAGGGCTGAACGATATATCGCATTTGCGATAATATCGCGACATGATCAAGTGCAATTTTCTAACCGCAAAGGCTGCGATTATACTGCGATTATAAGGCTGTCCAAATTACTACCATATCCCAGAATTCATAGCGCGGCCCAGCCAAACTCCAGTTTCCAGCAATGGCGGCCGCTACTAAGTTTTAAAATTACTCATACTAATCTTTCTGGGTCACAAAATAAACTTTTAACATATTTTCAGGCGAGAAAGTAGTTGTGTAAACATCAAATATCTGCTCGGTTTATCAAGATATCCCATATTTGCAAAAGTGCTTCGACGTTTTCAGAGGCGTCTGCTACCCACCAGCTCGACAGCTAGCCGGGAGCTCGAGGATTACTGATGCGGCCGAGAACGGCACAACTCCCGGCACATCATTTTCAGATCACCGCGGAGTTTCGCTGCTCGGGTTAAACGTAATATATAAGTCACTTAGACAACCTAAAAATGTTATTGTTGGGCTTTTTTCAGTGTTTTGTTTGTTCGTGAGTAAATCGGTTTGGCTGAGATTAAAGTTATTAGATTAGATAAAATAAAACTTTATTAATCCCCCGGGTGGGTTCCTCCTTGGTTTTCACACAGCTGACTAAACGTCAAACAGAAAACTTATTAAACAGAAGTATGAGACAGTCGAGAATTTACACCAGTGTCTGGTTATATTTTAGATAGCAAGAAGCAGACGGCCGAGTTTATTAAACTCCACCGAGACAGCGGTGACGCTAATCAGAACTAGCCTTCTGATTAGCTAATCAGAAGGCTAGACCGTCCAATTTCACGCCTTTAAACTTTAAAGGCGTGTTTGTGTGTGTGTTTATACAATTGCTATTATGTTTGCACTTTATGTGTAATGTTACTGACTGCAGAGATCAGTAAGATGTGTGTATTTTTTATTTATTAGTTTTATTTATTTAATATTATTTTTTAATTGAATGACTGTCTAGTAGTTCACAGATGTCGAAAAACTGAGTGTGGTAAAGCCACTGATTTTTTTTTTATGTATATTTCTGCAATCTGCACATTGTACTGACTTTCATTTTAATGTTTACACCAGGGTTCCTTGTCAGCACTTTATGCTCAGATGTTTGTAAGCTAAAAATAAACTATTGTGTATGTTCAAATATACTGTTGTGATTGAAGAAGTTAAATAAAAATGTCAGTCATCAATTCATGCATCACCTCATGTCATCATAACAGAGGTCTGTCTTCCAGGAAAGAACAGTTTAAAATTAATGTAATATAGTATTGGCCATACTATATGATGTATTGCTTGTCTTTGTTTAATAATACAGAAGACAAAGACCTTAAAAAATAATCGCATATCGCATCGCAATCGCAATATTGGGGCAAAAAAAATCGCAATTAGATTATTTTCCATAATCGTTCAGCCCTACTCTCATGACTCGGCCAATCAGTGGCATGCAGTCTGACATCACATTTTAGTACCTGCTCAAATCACTTGGAACTGCAGCCGAGCAGGTACTATGACCTAATGGAAAACCCTAAAAACCGTGGAGAGTCGATCCAAGTTGGTACTAATGGAAAACGAGCTTAACGCTGTGAAAGGTAGAGATCCAAAACACAGAGAACAGGTCAGGGAGAGAGATGAGTTAGAGAAAGAATTGACAACTACCCAACAGGAAAGAATGGAAAAAGAAGACATCCACGAAGGAAACAGCTGTAAACAGCATGTAAAAACTGATGAAGTTCTTAAATTCAGTCTCACATTTGATTGCTTTTCTCAGGTCAGAGTAATGTAAATTTGTGACTTTAGTGAAATAGCCTTAGAAACAAATTACAACTCAATACGTGTGATCAATAAGCTCTCCTACTCAAAAAAAAAAGCAGCACTACACCTCTAGCTCTCAGTATTACAGAATGCAAACTTAAATACAACCAAATGAGCACAGCTAACCTTTATCAACTAGACTCCCCTTTAAATACACCCAACCAGTCATTATCACTTTGGTTATTAACCACATCACCGATTGTTTGCTTTCCCGGTTTGACTGGGAGTGGCCAGCATAACATAACTAGCGGTCGTTAGTTGCTAACGTTAGTTACCGAGGGCCATTAACTAGCTAACTTAGCAACAACAGTGACAGTTGCTACGTTACCCCGTTAACCGCTCATTCAGGTCCAACCCGCATCAACACAGACGGCTATCGCTAATGACAAATAAACATTGTTAAACATGTCGTGCAAAATTGTATTATGCATAAGTTATTTTCAAAGTCAAACCTCGCCGTTAATTTATTGTCGGTTGGTAATAGCTGTTAGCTGGTTAGAAAGAAGGCTACAAGCTAACCTTCCATCCCCGCCAACATAACCAGGCCTAACAGCGCAGTTCGCAGCTACACACATTACATCACAACTAGCTCCGATTCAAACCTGATTTGTAGTTGCTTAAAATAATAATAATATTTAAAATCTTCAACATAATACCTGTTTGCGTCTTTTAAAAAATACGATGCTGCTTCCCCAATTCGATGAGGATGATAAAGATCACTGAAGCGGGGTCCAGCCGAGTTTTATACAAGTGCTTCCCTGCCTCGAAGGAGATTCAACACTATTTCCGGTACAGAATAAAACAGACAGTTGCGCTGTTTCTTATCTAATTCAAATTATAAATATAATTTACAGAAATTGCGTATTCGTTAAAAGAAAAACTTCGAAAAAGTATTTCTGGGCTGGGATATGAAAATATTTGTTTGTCTGTCTGTGGAATATGCGTGTGTTGAACTCTTATTTTAAACACAAATGAACGCCCACTTCCGATTTCGCTAAATACGTCCAACTTCTTTCAGCTTTTTCAAATTTCTCCAGAGCCGGACAGACGGAGGCGGAGCGGAGAGCGGGACACCACCCCGACGACGTCACTCCAGTGCTGAATCACTTTTAATATTTAGTCCGACTGCATAAGCAACCTGTCATGGACAGTGAAGAAGCAGCACACAAACAAAATGCTACCTTTATACAGTGAAATTTTACTTATGTGACTACTTATTCATCTAATGGGCTTCTTTGTTTTTCACTAGACGGAGACAGATGTGGAGAGAGATTGGTTGCGTTTGAAATATGCTCCGCCTTCAATGTGTGAAATTCCTTAGCTGATTGGAACAACGCGTGCATTGCTTTCTCAGAAGAGATTTCATTGGCTACTCTGAAATTAAGTCTATCTCAAAACTACGATTGTCTATGTAAACACTACTTGTTTGTTTCGTGTACGCCCTTTAAACTTTAGTGATGAGCGATGTTATGCCAAAAACCGATTTCCGATGTTTTTATGTGTATTTTGTATTTCGAATATTTTTACTCATATTAGTAAATAGACAGTAGTGAACATGATTTATGATTGGGTTATATATAGAAGAAAGAAATAACCTGTTGTTGAAGTATCTTTATAACTCTGCGTATTTGTACCCACATTGTCCTCTGCAGTCCTTTTTGGTCACTTTAAGTAAGTTTGTAGAACTGTGGTGTTATGTTTGTTACAATTTCTGCTACCCTCTTGGCTTGATCCATTGACTGATCTCTTTCGAAAATCACATTTTTAATGTCAACGACACATTGTATCCGGGTAAATAAAGGATATATAAAAGTCTCTCCAAAGCTCAGTGCAGAATTTGATGGCCACCATAAAATGATTGTGTCGTGTCAAGGTAGGTAAAGGTAGGTATCTCTGAAGGAATTAGGTTCCCCTGCATGTGGAGTACGCGCTGGGCAGGGGAAAGCGGATCCAGTTGACTTCGCCTCCATTTCAACTAACCACACGTGGAAGTCGTGACGTTTTAGTTTAGTGAGAAAGTAAAAGATGAATGTCGTTAATTTACCGTTCAGTTTGTGGGTTACAACAGAAATTATACATTTATTGTTCTCAGGTATTATCGGACTGGATTATTTCAACAAACCGACGACATTTTGCCTGGTAATATGTATCCTTCTGTAACTTGATTGTATAAAGAGCTAAAACCTCCAAAATTTCAGTAGTAATAAGTCATTATAAGAAGTGTTTGCGAACTAAAAATCAAGAATGACGGATACTGTTTGTCCGTGATTTGGACAGTCCAGCGCATGCTCCCGACACAGGGGTAACTGTCGGGATCCCTACCTTGGCAAGACACCGGTCTGGACCCGTTCATTGTGGGTTGTTGCTGTTGTTGACAACAATAACAGCTGACAATTAAGCTAACATTATGCCCGCTACTGTCCAAAAAGTATTGCATTTTCACTCTGATAAACGGTTTGATTAAATTCTCACACCAGATAAAAATTTATACTTATACAATTTATATTTTTTATACTTCAAAGAAGTAATGCAGTAATGTAGACCAGCAACTAACAGCAGTAAAAATATCACTTACAGAAAACTCACCAGAGTATTGCTGTCAACAGACAGCAGTGAGCTTAGGTGACTTATTGATCTCTATCAAAATGTTACACAATGTTTTATAGTTCCCTCCACAGTAAGACAGATGTGGGCACTTGACAGCAGACACTAGTGGCCTGCACTCACCAGGAATCAACCTTGGTGAGTTTTTGTGACGAAAATGTAAAATAACGCAAAATATACAATAGACACATAGTCCTGTTATTTCTGTCATTCCTACTGCCCTCTGCCTAGGTAAAGAGTAGAGATAATTTCATTTCATTTGTTCATATGTTTTAATTACATGAGTACACACATTTCAATATCAGCTGGACATAGCACACCAAGGGCCATTCACAGTTTATTTTTTTAATGATGGCTGTGATTATCAATACAATTTGTAAATGTTTGTGTTTATTTAAAAGGGAAAATACTTATTAATTAACATGAGCACTTAAACTCATCATGTAAATATGCCAGATTTACCCACAGACTATTTCATCTGCAATCCCTGGCAGGTTAATGGCATATTAAATAAAGCAACAAACCAAACATTTAGAAGCGTGTGAACATAAAACGTGTGACAAAAACAAATGTCCATATACCATTATTAAAGATCAAACCCTATAATCACTTACACCCCCCCCCCCCCCCCAAAAAAAAAACCAAACCAAAAAACATTAGAATCAAGGATTTTCAAGGGCATTATGTCATGTTTGATTATCCAATAATCACTGTTTTACAAATTTAGAAAAAGAAATAAAGAATGTTATATAGTCTTTCTTTCCGAGGGTATTGTATTCCAGGTATGAGCTGCTTGATAAGACAAAACTGATTGCCCAAAATCAATTTGGGCTGAAAAGTGCTCTAATATTGTTGTTGGTTATACGAAGTCACCAAATCCCAGCCTCTCTAATTTGATTTGAATTTTAGTATCTTAACCTCCTAGGACCTGGTGTCCACATATGTGGACATCACATTTTGGGTTATTTAGACCAAAATACTCAATTTTGCTCTACAAGGGCCTGATATCCACTTACAAGGACATTATTCTGCTACTGTTCTATCAAATTTTTAAACAAATATCCTCATATGTGACTCTTATTTTTCATAAAACCAAAAATAAGGTAAAAAAAAAATCTGGTATAATTCTTTCTTTTTACATTCATTGGGCCCCAATATGCTCAAATATCAAAGAGAAATTAAAAATGCATGCTGTGGAAGAGTTCGGGTCTTAGGAGGTTAAAGAATGTTTATGAAACATTTAAGTATAGAGAGGACTTGGATAGACTGTACTTGGATAGTACAGTCACAGATAACGGACAACACACATAGGAGACATTTGACTTATAATTCTGTGTTGTTTCTGAATCAAAATAACTAAAGATACTTTAAACATTTATGTAACTAAGCACTAAGGTGTCGAATGAAATGCCAAAGAAATAAATTCTACTAATATCCCAGCTGCACATGAGACCTATCAAACCAAAGGAGCAGGCAAATAGCACTACACTGCAAACCGTCACACCCAGTTTGAGAGAAATTGCAATAAATTTACCAGTGGGCACGCACTGCAAACAGCGTAGCTGGGAATCAGCGCTATGTATGACCTGCAATCTGGGTTCTTTAACAAGACTCATTCTCAATCATTCATAACAGCCTTTACGGTTGGACAGACTAACCAAAACAAAATGACCAATCAATCAAAAGAACAAAAAAAGGACAGCAGAGGCAGCTTTATCTGTTGAGTTCAGGGATTTATTATGAACTTGTAAACTTGTAAGTGTTGGTATGAACTTGGTCTCCTATTAGCATAATAAACATGGATAAGTCAGCATGAAAGTACTGAGGAAGACTAGTTTAGTGTGATTTAAAGTGTGATGTCCCTGCAGAAAGTGCTGTGGTTCAGAGTGAGGGCTCAGAGATTAAATAAGTCCTCTTTTACTGCCAACAGTGGGATAAACTGAGAGAGAAGATACTGCTGGTGTAGCTGTTGTGGTCCTGAGAGTCTATGGTGGATGTGACTTCATAAGCCTTTGCAGAAAGGATGGCACTGAGACACTGGACTTGCTCATACTCTGGGTTCCCTCTTTATTCTGGTACAAAGATAACAGATCACAGTTGTCATCAACAGTGTTTTATGCAGCTGCAACATTCAGGTCTGTTAACAAGGATTAGAACAGTTATAAGAGTGTATTACTGATCAGTGTACACTGGGTAGCTAGTTAGCTAGTACCGTTAGCTAAAATGATCATTCGCTCTGGTTTTTGCTGCTGCTCCTAATGAGGAATGGGGGACTGCTGTGTCTGTGTTAATTTCCTGATCAACCACAGTGCTAATGTACTAAACAAAGTTTTGAAAGAAACCAGGCTCTGTGCTTTGTAGTTGCGAATCCAACATGGTGAAAAGAGGACAGAGGCCTTCTGATTGGCTGACCTCTACTGTCGTTACCTCCGTCCCAGCCCTCCTCGTATCTTCCCTCCACTACCACCAACACCTCTGTTTTTTATCCCCCTTCAGCTACAAGTGCAAGTTTTGAAATGCCTTTCTCCCAAGAAGTGTTGCAAAATTGCAGAATATGTGAATCTGACTTGAGAGGGTGTAGTCAAGTGCTTGTATTCACTGATATAAGAGGTTATAATCACAGAGTTGTAGTTGTAAGCAGTAAAAAAAAATTCAGTAAAATTTAAATGAGAAGTTTGCAGCTCACAGTGTATTTGCTGATGACACCAGCTACATAGGACTGATTGAGAACATTAATTATTCAGCCTACAGAATTCAGCATCTGAAGCGATGGTGTGACAACAACAACCTACATCTGAACACAGCCAAGACCAAGGAGATGGTAATCGACTTTAGGAGAACAAGGCGATCTGAGCACTTCGCCCTCTACATTGATGCAGCTTGAAGTTCCTCGGGGTCCATATCTCGGCTGACCTTACCTGGTCCACAAACATTTCACAGTAGGTAGGAAAAGCACAACAAAGGCCGTACTTTCTCAGGTGCAATTACTCCAAAGACTTCTAATTAACTTCTACCGCTCCACCATCACGAGTCTTCTGATCTATCTGCTGCACACTCTGGTTCAACTGCTGTACTGTGGAGGACAAGAGAAAACTGCAACAGGTGGTGAGGGCGGCAGAGCGGACAATTGGAACTTCACTAACCCCCCTCAGAGACATTTATACCAGCAGACTTCAGCGGAAAGCCAGTATCATCATCAAGGACCCCTTGCACCCTGGACACTCACTTTTTTCCCTCCTTCTTTCTGGTAAACGCTACAGGTCGATCAGGTCAAAGAAAAACAGAATCAATGTCAATGTCAAGGCTGTCAAACATGCCCTACCCCCACCCTGATTGAAGGTTAACTGTGCTGTTAAAATCCATGGACATTTACAGCGTATTTATGAACCGTATTTATTATAGTAGTAACCAGCATTCCTATCCCTTACTCAATGCGGAATACCACTGATCACATTGCACCTTATACTGCACACTGATCACTCATATATATGTGTGTGTGTGTGTGTGTGTGTGTGTGTGTGTGTGTGTGTGTGTGTGTGTGTGTGTGTGTGTGTGTGTGTGTGTGTGTGTGTGTGTTCTTATGTTGATCTGTACATACTATTATTATTATTATTGTGTATTACAACACATTCCCTGTGTCCATCCTAAAAGAATCTGAATGTCTCCAACGGAGAGATGCAAACTGTGTTTCATTGTTCTTGTAACAGTGACAATAAAGATCTATTCTATTCTATTTGTGAAAATATCATTCTACACATTTGTGAATATTTTTCTGTAACTGTAAATTAAAAACACAAGTGTGTTGAAAAAATCTGTACACGTGAGAATTTCAAAATACAAGTTCCAATTTTTTCTCAGTTTTTAAAGCTCTTAAATTCTGTAAAACGTTTAATTTCAAAGCGGAATCTTTGTCAGTAGTAATGTTCGAGGGGCTCTGATTAATGTAACTCACAACATCCGGCGGTTTCCATGGAAGTCCACCAGCTCACCATGTTAGGACAGCTAGCTAACAAAATTCAGAGTAATAAGAACACAGTGTACGTACAGTAAATAGCTGCACTGTTCACCGATTATAGCTGCGTATTTATTAAGTCTTGTTTCAGTGGGTTTCTATAGGAACAGCAGAATGAACCGTTTGAACCCCACGGTTCCCGCTGATCAGTATCTCGGTAGGTCGTGTGTTGTTAGCTTTGTCAGTTAGCTCCTAGGCTAACTTTATAATCTCTGTGTGTGTCTGTGTTCCAGCGGACAGCAATGTGCTGTTCTACCTGAATGATGCTGTGATCCAGCTGCTAGAACACAAAGAGGAATACAACCAGTTCGGAGTGATCCGCTACTTCGCTGAATAGTAGGTTCCACACAGTTGTTGAAACAGTGAGACTGCAGCTCCGGTGCTTTAGGTTAACAGGTTTTTACGTTAACTAGTTAGATTTGTTTACGAATTCTACTCTCCGTGTACTTGGTGATACATCGTCATGTTCAAGAAATGGTTGTCACTGTTTGCCAGTGTGTCATACGGTTTAAAAGGATTATCATCTCCAGCTCGTGCAAATGCATAGGTTATACGTATCAGTACTACTTCATTGTTGTCTGAAGATCATACTGATACCTACATGCATTTGCACGAGCTGGAGATGGAGACCCCCCCTCCCCAGGTCTTTAATCCTGCATTACACAGTGACAGACAGACAGGAAAAGTCTGTGAAAATGATGAATCTGTGGATCAAGCATCTGGAACATGGAGAGTGGAATAAGTTATCTTATCTCATTACTTGATTAATAGATGGAATAATCAATACATTACTCAATTACTGAAATCATCAATAGCTGCAGCCCTAATGTACAGTATCATATTCATCATAGTCATCATATGTGTGGCTGTTGTGTGAGCATCACATATCTCTGAAAAATCTAATCTCTGAAAAAGAAATTGTTGTTTAGAGCTCAGTTTCACAGTCCTTCATCATGGTTTTTTTAAGTGTATTAAAATACATTAATAATAATAAAAAACAGTTGAATTAAAAAGCTTGTGCATATGTCTATTGAGGAATTAAACATATTAATGAAAAAAATCTACATTCGGGAAATGCTAATCTGAAAATCTGAAAAGAGCAGACATGGTCAGAGCTACTATCCCATCTTGAGTATTGTCACAGTACAAAAGAAGTTAATAACAACTTTTTCTCACACCATAATCACTACATTACACATGTTGGCCAAGGTGGTTACCAAGAAGAAACTCATCTGTTATGATGAATCTGACTGAATCTATTTCACAGGGTAATGGTGGCTGTGTTTCCAGACAAAGCACAGTTCATTACTGGTGTCAGAGCAGTGAAAGCTGAGCCAGCAGCAGCTTGTTTCGCACACTGGTCTCCCATCAGTTTACCGTTGAAGACTAGCAGTTTATCCACAGTGCACATGCGCAAAACAACCAGAAAAAAGCTGCTGACCTCTCAGCTTGCCCAGCTCAAGTCAGTGTTACGGGAGATGGACACGCCCTCAAACCAGAGAGAGATGCAGCAATTCTAGCTCCGTGTGGTCACAAGGTGGCAGTAATGTAAAGGATGGATGCACACGCTAATAGACAGGCGGGGAGCTTTAACAATGCAAGCACTGCTTGCCTTCCATGTCCTGACAGAAAGTTATTTATAAAGACATATCAGAGTCAGAGAGACTTCATTAATCGCAGAGAGCAATTGAGTAAATTTGTGTGTATGTGTGTGTGTGAGAGAAATATATAATATATCTGGGTTTGTAATGTTTCTGTAGTTTCAGCAGTGTAAAGAACAGTAACCACGTCCTCTTCAGAGAGTTTAACTACATCCAGGCCACTCCACATAACAGAGCATCCTTCATTCGAGTATTCTGGAAATGCTACAGACAGATCGGCAAAAGTGGAGGTGAGAACACAATAATGTCTTTGGACTGTGAAATGAAGCTGGAGTACCTCTGGGGAGAACCATGTAGTCATAGTAAAGAACATGGAAACTACAGACAGAAATATCCCAGCCTGGATTCACTCTCAAGATGTTATTGCTGTGAGGTACAGTGCTACTGCTGATGACAGACCTACCCATCTGTCACTCTCCTGAGATACTGTTTCTAAGTTGCTGTTTCTAAGTTCTTTTTGTCTAACATTCACATGCATTCACACCAGAGAACAACATTGGACTAACATCTTGCATGCAGACTAGGGCAGACTGGGCTTGAACCACCAACCTTCCGGTTATTAGATGATCTGCTCTACCACCTGAGCCTTAATGAAGACAACTGAGTGAGCATCACTTGTAAAAAGTGGACATGAGATTATGAAGCTACCAACCTTGACACACTACAACCTTTGGTTGGACCTGTTGACCTTAAAACTCTGTCCATAAAAATCATGGACAAAATCAGTCAAAGCAGCCTTGGGAGATTCCATTACCCACTAGAAATAAGTGTGAATACAGTTGTACAAGGACCAAATAGCCCTGTACTCTTGAAACATCCCAGCAGGACACATTGACTAGATCTAAAGCTTATTATGGTATACTTAGGAAGCTGGTAAATGTAGACATAGACATTAAATAGACACAGGAGGAGTTAAATCTGGGTGATGCTGTATGTTTCTTCTTGATGTGGTTGCAGTGACCTCAAACAACATGCTTTTTCAAAATCAGTGAATTTACAAATCCTTGCAGATCAAAGAGACAAAGTTTTTGATGTCAGTGTATTTGTAATTAATAAAAAAATTGATATAAAACTATGTTTATGTCATAAGTGTTACATTATTGTTTTAGTTGTCACTGACAGTTTTATGTGTTACAGTTTTGTGCTGTCATGAGTTTTCTATTTAAAACTGGTGGTTAGTCATTGTGTAATTTGTAGCCAACAAATGTTTTGTGTCTTGTGTTGCAGACTTGCTCTCCATGCTGGAATACAGGTCCCTGCTGCAGTTACTGTGTCCAGATTTTCCAGTGGTGTTAGTTCAGAGTGCCGCCAGGTCAGCAAAAGAGTAACTTCCCAAGGTTTCATCTTGATTATTTCACATCAAGATGAAACCTGAGTGCTTTGCACAATATATAATCCTATGTAATTCATTTGAGCACATTTTCAATGTAGCACATTTTGAACACAACAGATCTTAACAGGCTGAAAGTTTCTGGGTAATGATTGCTGTTCTCTCCTCCTCTAGAATTGCTGTGATGGACGACACCATCGATTGTCTGATGTCTTTCTCTGATTTTCTTTATGCTTTCCAGCTGCAGTTTTACTACCAAGGTAATAAACCAAGTGATGAAAAGAATAATTAAAGAGAGCAAATTAATGAACTTAGGGAGGGAAAGGATCAATAAACTGAAGGAACAGAATACAAACCCAAAGGATTATATAGAGAAAATAAGGGAAAATGGTAATAATTCATGTGCACTGATTATTAAATGAAGAGAATCTAGTTAATGAAATAGGAAATCTAGGAAACAGACTGAAAAAATTACTAAAGGGAGTAGATTAATGTTAATCCAGGGAACCGAATGGTAATATGAGTTAACGAAATAAAAGGAATTATTCATAACGACTGTGTAATAAACTGAGGGGGGTAAAGAATTCACCACTAACTGAAAAAATAAGTATCCTAGAAAAAGAGAATATTTAACTTGGGTAACAGATAAGAATGTAAAGATTTGATTAAATTGGATAATAAAGGATAAAATAACTGAGAAAATAGGTTTTACGAACCCATTCTCTCAGTTATTTCACCCGAGGGAATAAACAAACCAATATTAATAAAAATATAGTAATAACAATAAATACAAAATGAATAAAATGTATGTAATAATGTTAATAATGTGATTTGTTTTTAAGTTAAAGGAAACGTCCATTAAATTCATCCATTGTGTTCGTAGAGTTCCTGGACTGTGTGCTGGTAATCTACCAAGATCTGCTAGCAGGTAAGAGTCCCAACACTGTCATCGTCCCCACATCCACCTCCATCGAGCAGATCCCATCTGTGTCTACAGAGGAGAACAACAAAGAAGAGCGGCCACAAGATGGGGTGGAGCCTTCCACTTTGGCTCAGTGTATAGACGCCCTGTGCGACAGGTCCAAACATAGGTAAACACTTCAGTTCTCACTCACCACTATATTCTTTTAGTTTCCTGTAGACATCTTGTGAAGGCGATAACTCTCAAAGGTGATGTAGCTGATGTAATATTTTCAAATTCCTACCATTAGACTTCAAGGTCAATGTCAGAATTCACTTAAAATCTTGTGAATGCGATGACTTAAGGAAGTAACTTAGGATTTTCACATTGCATCTAGTGTGTCTAGGCCAGTATTTAGGTGCTTCAGTTTTTAAATTTTAATTGTAATCTGTAAATAAAAAAATATATAAACTAATAAATAATGACCAAAAAGCAATAATAATGATGAATTTAAAAAAAAAGTATTAATTTTAACGACACGTGTTTAAATTCACTAAGACAGTAAGGCTGTATTTTGTCTGTACACTAAATTTGTTTGTGAAGTACGAAAAAATTGTGGTGCAAAAATGTTGATAAATCACTGCGTTTTTGTGCGTATACACTAAATATTTGCAAAAATATTCCCACCTCACCACACAACAATTTCAGTACCAGTTGTAGTACTGATTTGTCATTATTTGTGTGTGTGTGTGTGTGTGTGTGCAGTCATCCGCCCAGGTCATGTATGAGGGAAATCCTGAACCAGACTGACAGAATTTCTTACTACAGCTTCCTTATGAGTCTGGCTAAACAAGAGGCCATCAACCAAACTATTGGTGGGTTCAACCACCACTGTGTGTCAATGAGACACTGGGTCTTATTGACACACAGTGCATAAGCATTACATCAGTCAAAAAATGTGCATTTGGTTTGTATTACATTAGTGTTGCTTTCAAATGTTTGAATTTTGAACCTTTTCGTTTCCCTGATTCTGCAGGAGTGTTACCCAGTAAGGCAGAGCTGCTCATTGACCCAGAGATGGACCAGGAACTTGACAAACTGTGAGACTGCACATCTATGCACATAGTAATAAACATATCAACAACAGGAACATTACTCCATATATTAGGCAGCTGTAACCAGGTGTTAATGTGTTATATGACAAGTGAGGGATTCCTCAGATCTGCTGGAGGCTTACAACAGAAAAAAATAGATTTGTACTATTTTCAGCTGACCTGTGTTGTTTCTGTTTTACTCTTATTAAGGATTAAGCGAACTGAATTCTACATTTTAGAAGCAGATGCTACAAGAGTTTTCAGAGCTGCTTTTCAACCCCTAGACAGTTAGTATAGATTGTAGTAAGGTAGATTGGATTGATAGCAAAGAGCATCGAAGTAATCTGAAATTAAACCCCTCAGCAGCACAAGGCTATAAAACAAGAAAAATGAACTCCCTTGAATAATATAATTTATAATTTTTTATACATTTATGCCAATAATGGCTAACACTTATCAATTTTTGAAAAATCACAGCCGTGATGTTCTCTTGCTGTCCAGGATTGCTCAAAGTTCCTGGTTTATCTTTTATATGTAAATTTGTGGGTTTCAAAGGTCAAAATCGAATTAATGTCCAAGCTGCTGATTCTGATATTGTTAGACTTCTGTTCACTGGCATGAAAACGGTTACTCTGCTGCTACTCTCGTGTTCAAATGTAATAGCGCTCCAGTACAATCTCTACATACTTTCACTTTGCTTTTTTCCCATTTTGCTCTTTTCTTCTTCTAATTGTAATCTTTTGTTCTCTTGCTGTCCAGGATTGCTCAAATCGTAGTGAGTCCTAGCAGTAACAGTAGCAGTAGTGCTGTGGGGGGGCTAAAAGAAGTGCAGAAGAAGGCATCACCCAGGAGGAACATCCACCACAGGAGGAGGATGGAGGTGGAGAGTGACGGCTCCACTGAAGAGACAGATTCATCTGAAAACTGATCTCTGACAACTTAGTGACCTGTTGCCTGCCGTCTTAAAGGAACGCCTGTTGAAAATCGACAGTGTGTCAGGACTGAAGAAGAAGACGTCCTTCTAACTTTTACGATTGTAAATAATGCAAATAATATTAAAGAAAGCATTAAAGGATGTGTCTAACATGCATTAGAAAACATACAGAATTCTGCTCTCACCAATCACTACTGCACTATAATTTATAGATGAATCTGTTTGTGGCTCAAACTGTGCAGAATGCAAAAAACAAGGAACCAGATGAGTTCCAAACATCAATACACACACATCTGCATCCAAAAATAGTAAATATATAATACAAACCTGTCTTGTAGCATGCTTTTTAGTCAATAAGACTAGAAAAGCAGAAAGCATTATATGAATACCGTTCCATTTCTGTATATGTTTGTATGAGGCTGTTTATCACAAGAGCAATGTGGAAAAAAATACATCTACAAACTTACTGTAAACACAAAACTGTATACAGAATAAAATTCTGTGAGCTTGTTAAGCAACAAGGCCTTGCAACTTTGAAAGATACAAAACGACATACTTTTACTTTTCTTGTTGCTCTTTCCCGTCACCCTCCAACCTGTCGAGGCAGATGACTCCCACTTCTTGAACCTGGTTTTGCTGGAGGTCTCTTACTCCAAGTGCTGTTGTTGGGGTTCTCTCTAATTCTGTAGGTTGTTTACCTTAGTATATGAAGCACCTTGACTTTGCTGTGAACTTGCAGTGTATAAATAAAATTGAATGGGAAAGTGTATATTGTGATATTTGCTATGTTGATTGGAACAGCCAGTGATCAAACCACCAACCTCCTGAGCTACAGCCACCCCTGAACCATGAATTGCACGGGATTGGCAGATGGAGAAGCGTCACTTCAGAGAACACATCTCTACTGCTGTACAGTCCAGGGGTTGTTCTTCAGGAGTTTTTGTTGAAAAGGCCGGAATTGGAAGAGTTTCAAGCTGCCCTGGTGTACCTCTCATTACATCTGTGGAGAAGGTAAAAGCGTTCCAGAGGAGTTGAATTTCCAGGGGATACTGCTTTCTTGTTGGGTCATTATGAGCATGAATGAAAGATTGTGTTTTTGGCCAAGGCGTGCCCAGTCTCTCTTTAATCTTACTCCCCTCAAAGATCAGAAATAAAATCAAAATTAGTACAGAGTAGGTTTATTAGATAAATACAATTAAGGTGATTTGATTGTTTTGCTTTTATTATTTGAATTAGGTTTTTCTTTACTCCAAAATTTCTTTACAAAGACATCCTGTATTCAAAAAGTCTATATGTTCCCATTCTAAACAGGAAAGGTCAAAATCTGACTATTAGTTTACATCTTATAAATAGCTCTTACAGGTTACTCCAAATTTAAAAACAACAGATCCCCTGGGACTGCTCTCCAGTCCTCTTAATTAAACCTAGTCATATTCCAAGGGCACTGAGAGGAGAGCTGCTACAACAGGTGTGTTTGGTTGGTACGATTCCCATCACCTATCACCTCCATCCAAGCTCTGCACTGCCTAACTGGTAATATTCATAGGATCAGAGACTGTACCTTTTAAACAGAAAGACTATTGGGGTGATGGTTCTGCATATTGACAAGCTGGGCACGACCACTTAGCTCCAGTGAAAGAAACTCTTATTACTACAGCATACCAAGACATTTTGGACAAATGCTCCCAACTTTGTGGGAATAGTTTGATGACGGCCACGTCCCATTCCACCTTAACTGTGCACCACTGTAGAAAGCAATGTCCATAAGGGCATGGACAAGCAAGTTTGGTGTGGAAGAACTTGACTGGCCTGCACTCGATAGAACACCTTGGGATGAATTAGAGCAGAGACTGTGAGCCAGGCCTTGTTGTCCAGCATCAGTGTCTGACCTCATGAATGTGCTTCTGGAAGAACAATCAAAAAAAGAATAGAAATATCCTTTATTGTCCCTCACTGGGGAAATCCAGGTAGCAAAGTGACCGGCAGATAGAGCATGCAAAGAAGAAAGATGAAATAAAAAACAAACAGAAAATAAATAAGACTGTAGAGGGCATATTTACACTTTAAATAGCATACTCAGATTCAAAACCCCTCTGTGTAACAGAGTAGGATAATTAATAAAAATGTACAAAAAGTGCTGTATATTAGTGCTTTTTACAGAAACTGGAAAAACTGCAATTAAATGCAGGGATGTAAACAATGTATTCTAATTATTGTAATTAAGGAGTCAGATGGTCTAATTTTGTTTTAAACCCTTTAAATAAATAAATCAGATATAATTTGGCTGAGTTGGCTCAAGGCCTCAACGTTTATTGTGTATTTCTGATCACTACATAAGTACCTGGGTGTTCACCTGAACAATAAATTGGACTGGAGTCACAGCACTGATGCTCTTTACAGAAACAGTCAGAGCAGACTTTATCTGCTGAGGAGACTCGGATCTTCTGCAGTGTAGGGGCGCTCCTGAAGACCTATTTTTTTTAACTCACTCAAAAATGGTGTTGTCTGTTTTCTACTGTCACTGGTTGGAACAGCAGCTTATCTACAGCTGAGAGGAAGCAGTTGGATAAGCTCATCAGGAAGGCCAGTTCTGTCCTAGGATGCCCCCTCAAGCCAGTGCAGGTGGTAGGAGACAGAAGATAGTATCACTCTTGGACAATGTGTCCCACCCATGAAGCTGTTACAGAACTGTAAAAAGCAAACTGTGGCTGGTAGCTCTCACCAGCAGGAAACTTACAGGGGCGTTTCTTTGACAAACAAACAAACAAACAAACAAACAAACAAACAAACAAACAAACAAACAAACAAACAAACAAACAAACAAACAAACCCCAAATAAATACGATCACACGGGGACACTTATTACATGCACTAAGTGTTTCCCCAAGGAAATAACTGGTACCACTGCAACCAAATTATCTTAGAAACAGTATATCAGTTCATCATAAGTGCCTAAGCAAGGCCTGATTCCTATGAGGTGTTAGCCCCAGCTCAGGAATTGCACATGGCCCAGAAATTTTGATGAATAGGAAGATAAAATGGTTGACTATTAGTTACTAAATAGTGGAAAGGGGGTGGGATTAAATAAGCTTATGCTGCGTCCTACTCCTTTTTGAACATGTAAGTTATTTATAATTACTATTCCTTTTTTTCCCTTTTGTTTTGCTTTATTTGTCTCTTTTTTTTCTCTGTTGTTGTTGTTGTATTAATTGAACATGTTCAAAATAAAGACACAATACGAATACGATCTTTTTTGCACCTTCAGTTAATATTGAAGCAATGTGGACGCCACTACTAAAGATCAAGTGGACATAAGTGGCATTTCAAGTGATGTTAAACAAAACAAATTACTTACAATATTTCAAAATAATGTAATTTTCTTGTCTAATGTCGTTTTAATTGATATAAGGATGTTGATGAAAACATTTTTAACTCTACTATTAAACACTAGGCTCTAACATATAAACAACAGACAACTTCACCATCCATCCAGCCGCTCCCGCTTCTCCTTTTCAGGGTTGCGGGGTGGGGCTATCCCAGCTGTCATTTAATAGTTTAATAATTTAATAATTTCTGGTGAATTCATCAAACACACTGAATGATGTCCTGCCTCCACCTGGTCTGGGTCCTAACTGTCAACTGCCTGTAGGTAAAGGAGAACTCAGAACTATCCGAAAAACGAAAACAAAATAAAAAACTAATATGAAAAAATAAGGAAAGAGCATACTTTGTTCAGATTTAAGTTTTTCTACTTAATATATAGTTCTGCCTTTCTCTAACTCACCCTAGCTAACATAATATGCCTAAATTACACATCTACAATATGTATCACTGTGCTGAGTGTTCGACAACATATATGAAATATAGTTGGTTAAAAATATATTTGGTGCAATTCAAACAGAAGAAAATAAGTGAATGCTTACCTGATGTATTACAGAGGATATATCTGGGGTGTAGTAATGTCTCCCGGTCAACCATAAATCCATGATGTTTCAATGGTGGAGAGATGGGATGTACCACGTTGAGAGGGGTGCGATGGAACAGTCCATCTGATAATAGCTTTAATTTTCTGGTCAACTATAATTCCATGACATTTGAGCATCATTGTTGTCACCTGGTCAACTGTAAATAGATCATTAATCAATTATAACAGGACAACTTTGAATCTGTGTTATTTCAGTGTCATTACTTTTGCACTGTCGGTTTGATCGGTATTTTAACACTGATTCAACATTTATTTAGCACTGAGATTTCAATCTGGACCACAATGATGATTCAGATGAAAACTAAACATCATTCAATGTTATCTTTCTATCTGGGAAACCAGAAAAAAAGTGTATGTCATAACTGAATAATTCAACTGTATTCTTGCAACATACATATCAAAAGTATCAGGTCTGAACGTAGCACACAAACTCCGTGCAATAAATATTTCTAGGAATTGAACACATTTTATATTTTATGAAAAAAACATGTCTTGCTTTGAAATTAAGTTGTAAACATGATTTATTGACAAGAACCACCACCAGCATCATCTTGACTTTGTTTTACAACACTGATATTATGCAGTGTCACACCCAGATTTTTGTCAAACCAGCAGCATACAATAATAACTTCTATACAAACATCTATACAGGATATATCTATATTGAGTTATGTGCACTTGATCTCCATGGCGTTAGAATCACAGAAGTGGAATACATAGGGCACTTTCTGGTACAGCCTCTCACCATGATGCAGCTAAGATGACAGCCACAGTCGTACATATTTGACTTAACCAACAAACAAAGTTTGCTGTCTTATATATTGTGTGTAATGCAAATGTAATTCTTGAAACAAACATGTAAGCCAAGAATGGTGTGACACAGTGTGTTTGATGCAGGCCACTTTGTTTTGGTTGTCCTGAAAAATTCAGGTTTTATGCAAAGAGGACCATAAAGATCACTGAGATTACTGTGTTAGGACAGCAGCTGCAATGCTCCTACTAGTGAATCTCACGGACAAGTTGCAGAAGTGCCCATACAAGAAGAGTGACAGCATGAGGAGTCCAAGATGAAGCACTGATTGTCTTTTCCTAATATTTGGGCAAAACACACCACCTATAATAGCAGAAAGATGCCTATTTTCAGTCCCCAGAATTTTTGCTTTTAATATCTGTTTTTGGTCGGGGATCGTCCACACAGTTATATGCCTTCCTTAATAAGAGCTCCACCCTCTCCGTCCCTCTTCTAAAGTCCTGTACAGCTACAAGACTGCTTGTCTGTAACTGGCTGTTGTTTCTATTTCGATTCTGTGACAAAGAGGAAAGCCATCATCATTACACCAGAAAATAAAATAGAAAAAAAGGCACTGTTGCTCTGATATAGTGTAAAACTTTTCCACCTTTATTTCCACTGGCTTAATCTGCTCAAATCGTTTTATTCCATATACATTTAATAGAAGACCAAAGATTCAAATTCCTGAACTTATAACTGCAGTAAGTAGATTTTTGCCACATCTGGGTAGCAGAACAGCTGTCTACATTTTATATGACCAGAGGCCTAAACTAGGAAGCAGGATTTCAGCGTATCCAGGGAACTTCAGGTTTCACCCTGGGTGTTTTGCACCATGAAGGCGGTGCATTTCTTACTGGGGTAAATCGCCACGGTAACTTATGCTGTGAATCTAACCTGTAGGTTAAAATCCTGATTGGTGATCGAGAGGTATAAAATCACTGCCTACTGACCAATCAGCTCTACAGAACATAGCATTACCATGCCTGCAAGGTCACTCGGACCTCTGTGCATTAAAAAGAGGAAGATTTGTACTAGCACAAACTGTCATTGTTTCCTTAATGAGCATCGGTAATAAAAAATAACTTTTAGATGAAAACTTATTCCTTGATTTTTTTTCTCACTGTAACAAAGAATTTTATTGTTTTACTGGCATTGATATCTGATCCTAAAACAGGACACCTACACTGTACTTGCTGACCTCATATGAAATTTGTAAGTAGACTACCTTTGAATTCTGGTTTTAGATTTAATGTTTTCTCTCAAATCCTTAAACAGGGTCTACAGCTCGAAGAATCAAAACTGCGAGTCACATTGCCACAGGCATGTTCGTGTTTGGTGATTTGGAAAAAATATTAAATATTGCTGCATGTAATTTTAATCTGCAACAAAATGTCATTTACTTTGTTTTTTGTTCTGTGTGCAAAACCACAAGATTAACAATTAACGATGAACTACAGCTTAAAAACTTGCACTTACAAAACATAAACATAGTTTAGGGGTCAGAGAGTAAGGATTAGTATTAAAACATAATTTATAAATAGGCTTAGTCACCATTGCAAAAGTGATATAAGGTCAGCGAGTATCATGGTGATTTACCTCAGTAAGAAAGTGAAACATCACCTAGAACAGAAAATGCTGGCAGCTGCCACTGCTACCACCTCAGCCTCCTAGTAGAGCCCCCTATTGCATAAGTTTGAATTTTCAGAAAAAATGACTTCTGACCTTAAGGTCTAGGTCACCAAGATTCAAATTCGCCCGAGAGTTTTAGAAGATGCACCTATCGTATCAATTTCAAAATCCTGGGTGAATTCCTTCTTGCATTATTGAAAGATTATCAGAAAGATTTTCAGAAAAGTTGACCTCTGGCCTTCACCTTGAGGTCAAGGTCACTGAGATTCATTCTTGTCCAAGATATTTAGTGGTTTGTGAAAATCCTCCATCACCCTTGTTCTTAAGTTGTTGCATTCACAGGATTTTCAGAAAACTTTACTTCTGACTGAAGATTCACTGAGATTCTAACTCATCTGGGATTTTTAGTACGTGCTCCTATGGCATGAATTTCAAAATCCTACGTCACCTTGTGCTCAAGTTATCACATTCATAAACTTGGGTGTCCACACCACCCAACCACCTAGCGTGACCAGCACATGTGGCTTTCATTTGTGAAACCACATGTGCCACTTTCTACCTCCTTTTTGATAACTTAAAGCTCCAACTGTTAGCAAGGGTTGAGTATGTATGCTTTAAGCAATACAGAAAATGTCTCAGCTTAAAATAATGCGGTCCTTCCCATTAGTCTGCATCAAGTACATCAGTGCGCAGTCAAAGAAAGCTGCATGAAGAGTTGAAGTTGAGCCACATTTGGAAGAAAAAGGAAAGCAGCAAAAAAGACGAATGAGACATCTTTACAAGAACTCCAAAGATCATCAACAGTAGACTGTCATGTCTGGGGTTCAGAAAATACACAGTTTAGAGTTTTAGAAATGTTTTTTGTTTTTATTGTCCTTTAAAATACTGTCTTGGAAACTGCAGGGGGAACCTTTAAAATAAACTTGAATCAAAGATTGTCAAAAGAATTTCGTTTGATCAGAAGAATGTAGTTACGTCACTGAGATGATCATCATTGCACATCACTGCAGCAGGTAGAATAGATCAGCTATTTTTTAAATCCTACTTTAAGTTGTGAATGACTACAGAGAAAATAAGAAAGAATGGGGGAAAGTAGAAAGTGTTTAAAAGGGGCTTTATGAGGGGTTTAAAAAATATCCTTGTAATTTATAGTCTTTTGTTTTTACCACGTTAGCTGGAAAATATAAAACTTGTAAAATAAAGCGTTATCATTTGAACTCAAGTGCCTGTATCACTCAGTTACATCAAATGTTAATAATGAGAAAGAGCATTCATGCACTAGTTTCTTGTTTTACTAACTATTCAGTTTGTTTAAAAATGAATGACTATGTTCCTGGAGCTCAAAGTGTGGTCTAAGTGTTCAGTGGCATACAAATATTTAATTGAATCCCTACTGAACATGTACATTTTCTCACTTACAAAGAAAAGAACAGTTTTGAATTTCTATGTCAGTTTCATTCAAATGGAGAGCAACATGATGTCAACCAAAAATCCAGGAAAAAAAACTGTCCTAAATTGATTTGCATGTCCCTGAGCGAAAAAAATATTTGATCCCCTACAACCCAGTAAGAATTCTGGGTCCCACAGATTTCTGAGTGCCCACATGGCACACAAACCACAATAAATCAATCATTCAGTACACTGGAGATACTCCTGGTCTCAACCTGCATTGTTTATACATTAATCATGCCCACCAAAACAATTTCACATTGAGTGGGCCAGTGGACAGAGCTGTACTGTAAGATCTTGGATGAGAACCTTCTTCCCTGAGTTAGAACACTGAAGAGCGGTTGTACATGGGTCTTAAAGCATGAAAATTATCTAAATACAAACAAGTAAACAACAGAGCAGCTAAAAAAGGAGAACATTATGATCATGGAGTGGCCAGTCTGTAGACCTCTATCCTATAAATCAGATCTGTAGAGAGAATCAGCACTGAAGCTTGAAGTTGCCAACAGGCAGCCAAGAAAATTAAAGGATTTGGAGAATTTCTGTAAAGACGAGTGGGCGCAAAATCCCTGCTGAGATGTGTGAAAAAATGGTGACCAACTACAAGAAACATCTTACTGCTGTGCTTGCCAATAAGGAGTTATCTACCAACAGAGATGGGTGTTACTGTAATCTGATTACTTTTTTCAAGTAACGAGTAAAGTAAGGGATTACTATTGCAAAAACAGTAATTAGATTACCGCTACTTTCCCGTAGGAACGCTGCGTTACTGTGTTACTAAAACCGTGATTTTTTTTTGCGAGAGTGTCTCACAACAGTGACGTAAGCGAGTGCGACGTTCGTGGCAACAGCTGTGTGCAGATCAACAATGGATAATATATCGAGTGCGGGAGAGAGTATGAGCCTGCAGCGTTTAAAGCGTGGAAGCACTGACCTTATTTTGAGTTTGATTCCATAAAAAGTGACAAAAACATTAGTGTCCGTTGTGCGTGGGAAGAAAACTTCTTTTTACACCGAAACCCCCCCCCTAAACAAGCTCCTAGTGCGCAACGACATAATGGGAAATTCACAGAGAAACTCGCGGATTCTTTAACTGACCGCAGCACACCTACACCAGGGTAAACCTCCGCCTACCCCACTCCTGCTTTACAGGTGAAAATAGAGCAAAAGGACCGCTAGTCTTTGACTTTATTTATTTTCTGCTGTGTTTTACTTGCATCTATTTGAAAGACTGAGTGTAAACACAAAAAATATTTTATTTTATGCGCTGGAATGTGCAGAAAATAGGTTTAAATGTTAAACTAATTTCTTCAAGTCAGAGAATGTTGCATATAATTAAATTTTTGCTTGATGCATAAAGTTAAAAGGTTAAAACTAATAAAACAAGTTTTAAAAAAAGACTTTTCCATTTTATTACATTTTGTATGATGGATTATGTAGAAAAAGTAGAATTGGGCTGAAGATCTATCACTTTATCACCTATTCAGGTTGTAAATCGTGTTTTTAAAAAGTAACTAAGTAACTAAGTAATTAATTACTTTTGAAAATAAGTAATCAGTAAAGTAACTGGATTACTTTTTTGGGGAAGTAATCAGTAATTAGTTACTGATTACTTTTTTCAAGTAACTTGACCAACACTGTCTACAAAGTACTAAAAGTGCATTTTAGTTTAAAGTGGACATGAAACACTACATGTATAAAGGCTAATTTACACCATCGAGCCCAGAACTCAAAAAACTGACATAGATGTAACTCTGTCTGTGTATCTGCAGTTATTTATTGAAGAAATAGTGCTCAACGTTAACATTTAAAGAACATTTTTAGTGCTATTTGTGCCATTACAGAACAAGACATCATCGGTTGGTTGGAGTCAATAGACATTACATTAGTTTATGTTAACTAACTAGTAACACAACCAATAACTGAGGGGATAATAAATGCACTAAAAGCACTAAAGCTAAAAATCAGTTTGAGGGGATCACTTTTCTGCTATATAAGCATATACTGTCCACTTTCACTGTCTGTCTCTTTAGTAGTACCTGGCTCTTCGATGTTTGGCTAGCTACACTAAAACAGGAAAATACAACTGTAAGGCGTAATGTTCGGGTTTGCAAAGCACTTTTTGAATGAGGACAGTGTGGAGGAGAGTCTGTTTTTGAGTCAGGCGACAGATGATTCACTGGACGGACAAGCTGGAGTAAGAAACTCAGATTTTTCCTCCTCTGGCTGTACAGAATCGCGCAATCAGCTGATGCGATCGGCACTATTTTATGCAATAAAAGAGTCTCTCTTTTTTCCAAGCACATCCAGACAGTTTACAGCATAACAGATTACTACATGCGAATCACACCACAAGCACAACTACGTTTCTTACCAAAGCACGATTGGGAATCCCATGAACTGCAGGAAAAATGTGTCGATGTGTGTGATGGACAAATATTAGAAGTGAAGAATGTGATATAAACCAGTTTAAAATAAAACTCAAAAAAGAAATTTTAAATAAGTATAAGAATGAAGAAAATGCAATTAACCCAAGACAGCAGTCAAAGTGACGTTTATTTTTTTCTGCAAATTAACAAATCTAAATATAGTTTTAGTTGAACATGAGAAAATATTTTTTTGTGATGTTACGTTCTAAGTTGAAGGCATTGTATACGTTTTTGTTGTTCAAATTTAGATGATGAGGATGTAAACCTGAGGGGGTCGGGCTAAATAAGTATATACTTCTGCCTTTTCAAACAACTGCATGGAAAGATTTTATGAAATGTTGGTGAATGTATATGTTTGAAATAAAAATGAACTGAACTGAACTGGAGAAAAGTGAAGCCCAAACGTTAGTGAGGGGGAGCGTAATTTGGAGATTAGTGCTGTCAGCGTTAACCTCGTTAGAATGACGTTAACACCATAACCGCACTAATGTGGCAAATTGCCGTTAGCCAGTAAGCGCGGATCGCCTTGTGTGTGGGGTTGCACAGCGCTAATGCGTTAACGAACTAACCGTGCTAATGCGTTGATGCCGTGCAGCCCCACGCACGGGGCGACCCGCGCTTACTCGCTAACGGAGATTTGCCGCGTTAATGCGGTTATGGCATTAACGTCATTTTAATGAGATTAACGCTGACAGCACTAGTGGAGATTTAAAAAAATTTTTTCCTATGGACATGCTGATGGACGTTAAGATTTTCAATCGTGTTTTGGTAAAAAACATAGTTATGTTTGTGGTGTGACAAAAAAAACCCAGTTTGGATATGCTTGGGAAAAGAGAATATTATTACATAAAATAGTGCTGATCACACCTTGTGAGAAACTGTTTTAACAGCTGACTGCACAGTTCAGGCCTGGTGAGGAAAAGCAGCACAAAAATTTTACAGTCCTTATTTTTCCCTGGGTTATTGGTTGTGTTACTAGTTAGCTAACATAAACTAATGCAATGTCTGTTGACTCCAACCAACCCGATGATGTAATGTTCTGTAACTGATACAAGATGGCGCTACACATATTCTAAAAACTTGAACTTTAAGCATTTCTTTCTTAAAACCAGCCACACATACAGAGTTACATCTATGTCAGTTTTTGAGAGCAGGGCTACAGGCAGTGTAAATTAGCCTTTATACATGCAGAAGCTGAATTTGTGGAATTAACCCCAAGTTAACAGTCCAAGATGATGGCAGTGAACATCAAACATTAGAAAAACTGTAAAATCTTTAATCTGTGCAGCCAGTGTTGCAGCAGTCGGGTTGTAAAGTGCAAAAAAAGTACTGTATTGTATTGGTAACGATACATGAATGGCTCAACCGTGCTTAGACAAAAAAAGTTTTTCTTTGTGTTTCTGACTTTACTATAAGAATGCACTCAACTCTGGAGTAATGACATTCCCAATATCCATCATTTCAGGTAACTAGAAAACGGCTTGGAAATCCAATACATATTTCACTCAATGGCGTCCAAATACATTTCGAACTTTTATGTTTTTATTCTGGATTTTTGTGTGTCATTCTTTCTCCATTAAAATGAAACTACCATAAACATTTGAGAGTGTTCATTTCTTTATAAGTGAGTAAACTTTACAAATTCAGCAGGGCATCAGATAATTTTTCCCTCACTCTAAAAGAGAAAAGCAGTAACATCTCTAGATTTGTTTAACTAGAAGAACCAGATTTTTTTTGTTTTTCCATTTGTTGAACTATGTAGTGTCACCCATCAGTTTCATAGACTATACAAATACTGGACAGACTGCCATGTGAGTTTAAACAAATGATCATGAATCCTAATGGCTGGTGACCATAGATTCATCCTGAGACTATGAGCCCCTAAATACACTTAAACGTTCTCTCACCTGCGTCTTGCATCTCTTGGTAGTTGTTTTGTGACTATTTGAAGTCTCTTTCGGGTGATGTTATTTGTGGTTGTTTGCTCAATCATCAAAGTGATTATTTTCTTTTGCGCACTCTTTGCAAATTCAGGAAGAATTTATTTAAAATTTTTGTTTTCATTGAACTCCATACTAACCCTAAAAAGTCATACATGATTACCTATGCAAACAGCACTTAAATGTTAAATGGACTGGTACTTATATAGCTCTTTTCTACTCAATATGAGCACTCAAAGGACTTTCTACCACAAGTCTTTTTCACCCAATCACACATTCACACCACTTTTATCTAGTGCTTCTAGATGCATCAGGGGCAACTTGGGGTTGAGTGTCTCGTCCACGGATACTTTGACATGTGGACTGGAGGAGCCAGGGCTCAATCTACCAACCAAATTGGTCGACACCTGCTCTCCTACCTGAACCACAGCGACCTGGCTCTTAAGTTTTAAGGCTCTTAAACAATCTAACAAATATTTAAGTTATATAATTAAATTTTTATTCTGCTTAAAGCTTTGTTGCCCAGGACTTATGAGCTAAAGTTAAATATATGTATCTCTGAACATTTAAATATGTACTTCAAAGGTTGTTTAATCAAATAAAATCAGAAGCTGCACTTCCAGCTAGTTTTTAGGACCACTACTTTAAATCTTATGAGCTTTTACTCATGTGTCTTATTTGAGCTCCTATAATGTTATGTGATTCAATGACTAACACTGTTATTTAAACATTGTCTCATTAGATTGCTTACAATCATTGACAGATATTGACATGTTTCTATGGTGCCAGATTGTTTGTATGGTAATTGCTAATATCAGAAAGATGATTCAGATTTTTTCTAGCAACATTTGTGGTTGCTGAGATTTGGCTTTGTGGGCTAGAGTAGCTCTGAAGGTAGTCTGTATATATGCAATATCCATGCATAGTTAATTAAGATAATTTTTGCAAATAAAATGCATTAATATTCAATATCTCTGTTTAACTATTGGTAACTTTCTGTGGCGTGAAAAATCCCACGTGTCCCTATCAATCCATAGAATTATTCATATTGTGATATGGCCAAAAGAAGGAGAAGCTTGCTGTATTAGTGGATGCAGCTTAGAAAAGAAATAACCCACCATGCAAAGAAGATATATTGGTAATCCAGTTGGTGGTATATAAGACCAGGCTTACATGCACATAGTGAATATTAAATTCATAGAATGGATGGACAGGAGGCATTATTCAATGAAGATGTCTTCAGTGGGACAGGAGTAGCCGACGTGCTCCTTGTAATACTGCTGGAATGCCCTCCTGTTGGGAAAAATAGCACAAAAGATTCCATAACCAAGCAGACCAGGTCACTGGAAATGGTTGATTTACAAGCTACAAGCCAGACTGACTTGTTCTAATGGTCCAGCCAGTGTTATGGCAAAATGTGACCCTATTGTACTTATTTTGTGTACATAAACAAAAATTGTTTTAAAATCAGCTTTAAACCTAATATATTTCAACAGAAGAGTGTTTATGTGTGTGAATGTGCTGCTGAGAATCCTCAAAGGGAACTCATCGAGAAAAAAGCTCTTTGAATGACATGGCAGCTGTTATATTTGAACCCAAAACACGATCCTTTTATAAACCTTTTATTGTCTAATGTTTTTATTTCCTGAACCTAACCAAGTAGTCAAGGCCCGCAGCTTTCTGCATTTAACACAGTTCTGTTGTAGAAATCATTTCGCAGGCCAATTCATGAAAATCGTGCCAGTGAAGACCATTCCCATCAGCCACTAACGCAAGTTAAAACTCTACATGGCAAAGAAATAACGAGACATAAAAGGAATCCAGAAATGCTGCTGTATAGGTATTAATTGGGTATTTAAAATCTCACATCTAGCATGAAAACATTTAGCTTTTAAAACTACAACTGGCCTCCTGGGCTTCCAGCACTTTTGTTGTTGATAAGGTTGTAATGTAACATTGGAAAATATTCCACTGTTCTTTTAATAAAAAAATGTAATTATATTTTTTCTTATTTATCTTTTACACAGCCTAACATCTTTTTTGGAAACAGGTTATATCTCCATGTTGTTTTGTTAAGGATGAAAACAAAACTGTAGCTAATAAAAGCCTCCCAACATCAGCCTTGTTACTTACTGGACACCATAGTGACCATAGTGAATTGTACTTAACCTCGGTGATGTGTTTTTCCCCCCATAAAACAATTAAAAAGACACTACTTTCTCAGAGCTTTCATCTGTCAGAGTTTGAAACCCTGATAGAAATCGTAACACACTATAAACTAGTGTCTACAGAAGTAATAATCCCTCTGCAGCATGTCCATAGATAGGACAGTCATATGCATTGAATCTTAAATATAATTGAATTAAATGCAGAGCAGAACACAGTAGAGTAGGACTTACCCGACAGATTCTGCTAAAGGATGTAAAGTTGTTTGTGACATCAGGACATGACAAGCAAAGCGCTGCTGGTCAGGGTGCTTGGTGATGAAGCCAAAGTACCTGCAGTGCAAATAAAACAATTATTTCCAAAGGTTCAATTGAGCCTGTTGCAGGATGAAAAACAACAGAGCAAGCAGCACACAGGAAAGATTCATGTTCATAAAAGTTAACTAATCTCTCACGAGGTGAGGGAATTGTAATACAAGCCATCTAAAGCATTTGACTCACCTGCTGTATTTTGGATGACAACCACAGAATGAAATATTTTTCAACTGGAAGAAATGGAAGCACTGGTCCCCCTGATAACAACAAAGACAAAGAGCCATGTAAACATGTAATTCTGGAATATTACTCTAAATTAACATCATAGTTAGAAACTTTTGTTAAGCTAGAATTTAAATTAATTCATTACAGTGAATAACATTAGAAAATGTTGTTAAATGGTAACTTACAACTGGAGAAATCAACTACCAGTAGATCTATTGGAACTAAAGTCCCATAGCAAAGTCACCGGGTAGCAGTCAACAATTATATTTAAGATAACTTTATGAGTACATCACTAAGAGTTGATTATCTTCTACCTAGAGGGGCTATGATGCCACTGACAGTTGTTTGCCCACTCCGGGTCGGGGATGAGTTCCTGCCCCAAGTGGAGGAGTTCAAGTATCTCAGGGTCTTGTTCGCGAGTGAAGCGAGAAGGGAGCGGGAGATCAACAGACGGATTGGTGCTGCACCGGTCCGTCGTGCTGAAGAGAGAGCAGAGCGTAAAAGCGAAGCTCTCAATTTACCGGTCGATCTACGTCCCTACCCTCAACTATGGTCACGAGCTGTGGGTAGTGACCGAAAGAACGAGATCGCAGATACAAGCGGCAAAAATGAGCTTGGCCTCTCCCTTAGGGATAGGGTGAGAAGTTCAGCCATCTGGGAGGGGCTCAGAGTAGAGCCGCTGCTCCTCCACATCGAAAGGAGCCAGCTGAGGTGGTTCGGGCATCTGACAAGGATGCCTCCTGGGCGAGGTGTTCCTGGCAGGTCCCACTGGGAGGAGGCCCTGGGGCAGACCCCGGACACGCTGGAGAGATTATATCTCTTGGCTGGCCTGGGAACGCCTGAGGGTGACCCGGGGGCACCGTGACCCGGCCCGGATAAAGCGGAAGAAGATGGATGGATGGATAGTGAATATAACTTCTTAAATTTGAACTTATGCAGGACTTTTCTAACTAAGAATGCAACCACATTCAGCCATTAATACATTGCTTCTATCTGTGCCTTCATTCTGAGCAATTTGAGGATTTGTAGCTTGCCTAATGACACTTTGACAAATGGGCTGGAGGCCTCTGATTAGAAGATGACAAGCTTTAAATCATGAACCATGTGAATATGTTAGGTTATGTTAGGTTGTAAGTACACAAGAAAATGCAATATTTAATATTGGGTTTGTTGTATTTAGAAATTAAACCCATCTCAATGTATTCAATTGACATAGTATCACAGTGTGACCACAATAAGGACCCACCCACAGGGTGTTGCACGTTGAGAGGTGTTTTATTGATAAGGGTTTTTGACAAACTTTGTTCGCGCAGCTTTTTAACTGCCTTTTCCTGAAATAGGAAATATTTCAGCATCCTCCTGAAATAGGGAAGGAATGACCCTGTAATGGAGAACAGCTGTGTGGGTCAACCTCTGACACACCACACCCTGAACTCACTGCTCCACCCCTCCTATGCTAAGCCACAAACCACACACAGAAAACAGAAACAGCATATAAATGTGGATGAAAACAGTTTCTTTTCTGAAGACTAAAACAACAGAAAAAAATATTTTCAATAAAAATGAATAAAAAATAAATAAATAAATAAAGATGGGAATTTTAAAAATTAAAATGGCATATGTGAAATGGTGAACAAAAAATCCCAGGAGGAAAATCCATCCTTGTTTTAATTGTTTATTCAAGTAGAGGTATGAGACCTACGGAGCCCCTCTGATGACATGGTCCAAAAACTAAATAAACCGTGGCCACAAAATACTACTTCGTGCCCTTGAAATAGTATAACGTGCCCACGAATTACGCATTTGTGGCAATGAAATAGATAACGTGCGCACACCATATTGATACAATTCCTGGACAGCTGCGTAGACACATAAGCATAAGAGTAGGCTAAACCTATACACCATGGACAGAGACAGTATGATTGACTTTTATTTTAGGCTGGGAATGAGCTACAAATGCATTTTGAAAAGCCTGGCAATGCAAGGAACCATTATTACGGAGAGACATTTAAACAGGATATTAAGATAAGATAAGATAAGATAAGATAAGATAAGATAAGATAAGATAAGATAAGATAAGATAAGATAAGATAAGATAAGAAAAGATAAGATAAGATAAGATAAGATAAGAAAAGATAAGATAAGATAAGATAACCTTTATTAGTCCCACACGTGGGAAATTTGTTTTGTCACAGCAGGAAGTGGACAGTGCAAAAGTTATGTAGCAAATATTATTATTGAGAGCCCAGTTGCTTTACAGATGTAAGTACGACCTGGATGCCGGGATAGATTTTATTGTCAACCAACTGCAAGGGTCTGGGAAGGATCACGGTTATCGGTCAAGTGTTTCGTGCCCACAAATTAGCATTTCGTGAGCACGTTATACCTATTTCGTGCCCTCAAAATAGTATTTCGTGGCCACAAATAAGTATTTCGTGGGCACGTTATACCCATTTCGTGCCCACGAAGTAGTATTTTGTGGCCACAATTTATTTATTTTTTGGACCATGTCATCAGAGGGGCTCCGTAGAGACCAAATATTAGGATGGAAAATGGAAATACATATAAAGCAAAATGGGAAACGTGAATAGAAAATGCTAAATTAAAGCTGCTGAATAGAAAATGTATAAGAAGAAATACTTTGAGGATCTTCTTAATCCTTGTTCCCAGACTCTTATTTTACGAAAGGCATGTAGAGGAGTCTGGTAGAGGCCAGAGGGGTGGATGAGATTCACCCTGAGTTCCTAAAAACCCTGGATGCTGTAGAGATGTTTTGCTTGACAAGCCTCTGCAATGTTCATTCAAGATGTGGGGTTGTGCCTCTGGATTGGAAGACTGGGTTCATAATTCCCATCATCAAGACGGGGGACTGACGCGTCTATTCCAACTATAGGATTACACCACTCAGCCTCTTTAGGAAGGTCTAAGCTTTCCTGTCTTCCTCCCCTCGACCCCAACAGGTCATGGCAGATGGCTCCCTTCCCTGAGCCTGGATCTGCTGGAGGTTTCTTCCCACTGTTGCCAGTGCTTGTTTATAAGGGGCTGTCTGATTGTTGGGGTTGTCTCTTTATTATTGTAGGATTTTTACCTTAAAATGTAAAGGAACTTTTAATGAATACTGTTGTGATTTGCTAATAAAAAAAACTGAAATTTATTGAATGAGAGGTCCGTTAGTCAAACCTTGGATTCTGGAGAAATAATGCGGATTTCCTTCTCATCATGAAACGCTGCACCAATTCTTTAGCCGTTCAAGGGTGTTCAAGAGCATGTTGGAAAAAAAGTAGAGGCGGCTGCTCGACTTGACTGAGATGGATGCCTTCCTTAAACCACGATCCAAAGCAGGCGAGATTAAGTCACGTACGGTGTCGCGAGATTTAACATTGGTATATTATTGTTTATTATTATTGTTTATTGTACATATTAAACACTATTTGTTTTAATGGTTTTAGCACCATTTTAACAGTAGTCTAATATTCAAATGTGCTCTCTGTTCAAACAAATACTACTTTATTGTAAAATACATACATTTTAAAAATTCCTTCTATAAATCAGAGTTCCATTTTCATTCTGTGAGTAAAGAAAAGTGTGAAGAGAGAGAATAGTGCTGTACCCTGTGAGCGGAGTGGCACCGATCCTGGACACTCATCTTCACCCCTTTCACACTGACTTCCAGCGCACAGGCTGATGGAGGCTGAGCCGCTGACCGCCTGTTGTATGCTACCTGTAACACAAACACACAGTTAGTTAGTAATCATGCCAGGCGAGATTTGCTTTGAGTCTAACAGGACTAATCCCGCATGAATCAAGTATGAAAGTGGCATCGGGAAAATGTTCTTTAACCATCTCTTCAAAAGCTTTTTTCAGAATCAAAATCTTTATTGTCATTATGCCAAAAGCACAATAGAATTATATGCAACCCCATTCAATTTAACTTTTATTTTCTGTACAAAAAAAGAAAGAAAGAGAAACTGTGATAAACAAATAAAAAGTATCAAACAGTATACAGTACTGTGCAAAGGTTTTAGGCAGGTGAGAAAAAAATGCTGTAAACAAAGAATGCTTTCAAAAATGGAAGTGTTAACCATTTATTTTCATCAATCAACAAAATGCAGCAAATGAACAAAAGAGAAATCTTAATCACATCAATATTTGGTGTGACCACCCTTTGCCTTTAAAATAGCATCAGTTTTTGAAGGAACTTGGATGGTAGGTTGTCCCAAACATCTCGGGGAACTAACCACAGATCTTCTGTGGATGTAGGCATCCTCACATCTTCCTGTCTCTTCATGTACAACACTCGATGATGTTGAGATTAGGGCTCTGTGGGGGCCATACCATCACTCCCAGTACTTCTTGTTCTTTGTTACGCTGAAGCTAGTTCTTAATGACTTTGGCTGTATGTTTGGGGTCATTGTCCTGCTGCAGAATGGGGCCAGTAAACAATCATTTATATTTCTGAAAGCATTTTTTGTTTACAGCATTTTTTCACACCTTCCGAAAACTTTTGCACAGTACTGTGAACACACTGACTGAAACTGGACTAAACTTTCAATATATTGAATGAAAGTCAGTAATGAAGACATAATTCTATGGAAAATGCACGTAATGCTGCCCAATGCTCTGTGGGGCTTGGAGGTGCTGCTGCTGTGAGCCCCGGTGTGAATGGACCCAGGGCCCCTGCCCTTGGTGGATTCAGGCGGACGGGCGTGCCCATGGAGGTCAGCGGGGGAGCTGCCCCTAGCCAATCCTTTCATTCCCATGCCCAGTTGCCTCCCCCCTTCCGCTCCATCACACCACCACACATGCAGGGCCTTGAGGTACAGGTGCGTCACTGAGGTGCAGGGGAGGCATTCCTCCTCCGTCCCCTCCTGGCCACCTGTGCCTCAATTTTATTCCACAACTTAGACACTCAAATTATTTACATTGTCACGACACATACGTATAGGCCCTTGGCACTCTGTTTATTCAACCTCACCTCTCAATTTTATGTAGACATTGAGGGTTCTCGGGAGGGGCCGTGCTGACACAAGCTGCTATCTGGTTGTTGACACCATGCCCCTCCCAAGTTTTAAATGAAATTTAGAACAGCACATACCAACACCACATATGAGCTCTCTGGGCAAAACCTGGTCTTGTTAGGAGAGCTGCTCCATCCAAAGTTGGACGGAGCAGCTCTCATTTCTAGTAATGTATTAACCCCCCCCCCCCCCCCCCCCCCCCCCAAAAAAAAAAAAAAATCATGACTGTCCTGAGTTGGAACCAGGAAGCAAAGTTACAGTCTTACACGCCTATCCGCAGTTTTTTTCCTCCTTTTATTCACTCGAGGCCCCGTTCCCTTAGAAACTGTGTCTCCCAAACCACTAAAAAACCAACCAAAAAGTGAGTAAAAAACAATTTAAACATAATAAAACAACGAAAGAACAATATAGTATCCACAACTGCACCATAGAGTAAAGCAGTCAAAAATGGATTATTAAACATTAGGTCTCTTTAACAGGTCCCTGTTACTTCATGAATTAATAACTGATCAACACACTGATTTACTCTGACTTACAGAAACCTGGTTACAGCAGGATGATGTTAGTTGAAATGGATCATTTAACATTTACATTTAACAGTGTTTCCTGAAAACTCTCTTTTGTTGGATCATTTCCTAATAACATTTAACTTACAACAATACCACTGTAACTCCTTTAAAAAAAGCCTCAAATCAGAAGTATTTGACTCCCTTGTATTACTTTCAAATGCGCAAGTTCTGCCATTAATTAATGCTTCAATCTTAAATAGGATTAACCCATCTCTATTAATCGTCTATGTACCACAGGCCTTCAAGCTGCCAGTCGTTAAACTGTTACTTAAAAAGTCATAATTTGACATTGGTTCTAAATTCAGATAAAACTGAAGTTATTATTGTATATTATTGTACTCAGCTCTAAAAATCTTAGAAATATGGTGTCTAACCAGATTCTTACTCTGGATAACATTACCTTGGCCTCCAGTAACACTGTGAGGAACCTTGGAGTCATTTTTGACCAGGATATGTCCTTCAAAGCACATATTAAACAAATATGTAGGACTGCTTTCTTCCATTCCAAATCCAGAATTGAATTTAAAATCTTTCTCATCACATACAAGGTCTTTAATAATCAGGCCCCATCTTATCGGAAAGACCTCATAGTACTGCATCACCCACTTTGCTCTCAGACTGCAGCCCTACTTGTGGTTTCTTGGGTATTTAAAAGTAGAACTGGAGGCAAAGCCTTCGGTTTTCAGTCCCCTCCTTTGGCGAAACAGCTCCCAGTTTGGATTTGGGAGACAGACACTATCTCTACTTTTAAGATTAGGCTTAAAACTTCCCTTTTCTATATCAGTGTGAAGAGCTGCCTTTATCTCATTTGTTTTTTATTTAAAAAAAATATTTTATCTGATTCTTGGGGGATTTTGATAATTTATGTTAATGAATTTGTTTAGTCCATACTTCAGCTGTGAGCTTTAATTTAACAGTTACTTTTTGTACCTTCTGCATTGCAGCACACAGCACATCTTTGCCTGTGTAGATGGGAACCGGAACGGAACCCAGATATTGCACCAGGAACTTCTCAATCCAACCATCTTTTTGAACTGCAAGAAGAAAGAAGAAAACATGCTTTTAATCATCGTTGCAGCTGATGAAATTCTCTTTACACAATCCAGTGTGCTGCAACGCACCTTGCTCAATTTCTTTGGGCACCCTGACAGCATAGAAGGCGGGAAAAATGCCTATAGCCCCAGTCCTCATGTTGTAACCCTGACACCACAGGTCCTTAGACTGGTTCAACATTAAGATAGGGTCATCTGCTTCAAGGTCCAGCTCATCTGCATGACGAGGAACAAACCTAAAACCATAGAGAGAAAAAGTACAGGATTTCAGATTCATGTGACTCTTTGCACATGGCACAGTTAATTTGTGTAAGTTCATGTGTGCTGACCTGTAGACAGCTCTGTGACTCTGTTGCCTCTCCACTCCATCCAGAACACAGGAGAACACACCAAACGAGCCAGCACCTGAACAACACATCACTGGCATTATACTCACAATCAGCTACTTAAAGTTTGTATATTTGCCATCCTCAACATCTAATGGGAAACAAGGAAAGAAAAGAAAAGCAATGAATCAAAATAAAACAAACAAAAAAAAATAAGCATCCACTGACATTTATTTAGAAAAGCTTCATTTTTTATGTAAAATTATGGCTGCCCTGCATCATTTTCTAATAATGTAGTATTGGAAGGCTTAAATTAAACCAAAATACTTCTCAATACTGCAGCAATACTGCAGCATATCATTGCTCTTGCTGCTCCAGTCTTTCTGATGGGTTAAAGACCTTCCCCTAAAGTAACTACTTGTCTTCTGGAGTCTCCTTCTTACTATTCTGGGAAACACAGCAAATCTTTTGGCAATGGCACGTATTGATGTGTGTGAAAAAAAGTTTGGAAATACACACCTGTGGCACTGTTCTGGCTGTCGTTCTTGGCAAACAGGTTGAGGAACTTTCTGCTTATGGGAGCACAAGCTCTTCCACCATTCGACTCTTCTTCCTCTGACGTTGTGGATGATGTTACCTTGGACAGCTTGCAGGATCTTGGCATGACTTCCCTGCTCCTCTTCACCTCCTCCTCCCTCCTCTTCTTCACGTCTTCCTCATTTCTTCTTTTTTCCGCCACTTCCCTCCTCTCTTGGAGCAGTAGAAAAGACAGGTTATACTGAGAGCAGAGAGGAACGAGCAGGTGGTGTAGGTTTGATTTCAACTTCGCCAGTATTCTCTCTTTTTAAATTGTCATAATTTAATCTGGTCAGTGGTGTTACACAAGGTTTTGTACTAAGTTATCTACTTGTTTCTGTAATTCAATAAGAGCATGGCATGCTTTCAATGTTTGTTGATATTCAGAAGATACTTATCTCTGCTCAAAAGTCTTTGCTATTAAAATCGGACATAGGTGCAGTGATTTACTGAAGTGTGTGCAAAAGGTAAAAGAGAGTTTGTATAATTATAACAAGCTTTCAAGTCCGTATTTGATATGACCATCTTTATTCATCAACACAATCTTAACGCTCTTAAGCAAAATCTTCAGAAATAGTTTTCTAGACTTTCCAAAACCCTGTGGACCCACCAGCCCAGGTTCAGTACACACACCTCCTCTTAATCTATCAGATCCGCTGGAGGAATACCGTGACCTACAAGAAATGTTTAGCAAAGACAAGGCTCTATGTCTGCCCCCGCACAGACCCTATGACTGTGCCATCGTCACACATTAAACTCATCAGTTTACCGGCCTCAAACAGTAAGACAGTCATCCTTTCAATTCCTTGCCCTCTGAACTGTCCACCTGAGATGGCCAAACTGCTTGTTGCCCATGTTTTCACGTTACCCGGGATCACAGTACAAGTCGTGGCTGACAAGGGGCGTCAGTTCATCTCCCAAGTCTGGGAGACTTATTGTACCCCTGAGGTACGAGCAATGTTTAAGTTCTGGTTTTCATCCTCAGACAAATTGATAGAGAGAGACTCAACCAGACTCAACCAGCAACTCGAGCCCCAAGATCACCATCTGCTGCAACCAGGTCATCAGCAGCAGCGGCAGTATTTAAGCTCAGACCTTTACTTTCTGCCAGATCACCAGCTACCGTATGGTGGCAAATTGGTCTTCCTGTTTTCCTCCCTATATTTTTTTAAAAGGGAAAAAGTGTTTTAATCCCAGAAGAAATGGGAGTTGCTATTACTCATATATATATATAATGTTATGTGAGATTGTAGGCCTTAGATATACCTTACTACACTTTGTAGCCATAAAATATGCTTATTTCTTTTCTAAAAACAGAAATGTGCAAGGGGCATGTTAAAAATTAGCAGAAGTATTTACCTTTCTTTTTTGCTTCCTCATTTTTCTTCTTCTCCTCCACATACTGTGGGTCTTCATCCTCATTGGCTGACTGATAGACCGTTTCTGCATCACTGTCATCATTGTGCTCGTTGTAACCATTCAAGCAGTACTTGAGGTTCACCAGCTCCAGTTGAGCATGTTCATCCACCACCAGAGTATATTTAACAGAGTCATAATTTAACCCTGTTAAAGTTTCACGGATTGGTACAGTCTGATTAGCCACAGAGGCCATGATATTGTCATCCTTTTCTTTCTTGGGGTCTACCCCTGTTTCAGTGGTACAGTCCGTTTTGCTGTTACCTGTGGGACAGCACGTTAGATCATTCTGTAAGTTTAGGCATGGAGTTGGAACTCCCTCCCCCTCTTCTTCACTGATGTCAGGGTTAGTTCGGTAGGTCAGAGAGGGATGCAGAGGCCCTGATGGGGGTCCTTCTGTGTCTGAGCTAAGGGACATCCTGTTGGACCCTCCCTCACTGCTGGACCGGGAGAGGACAGAGGGGTTGTCCTGGGTCCTGTCATGGTTCTGGTCTAAGAATACAAAACACGGAGCATCACTGTCAAATGTTTCCAGTTTGTAAAATTTTAGATAACACAGATGAACTTCACACATATGGTTATACTCTAAGATCGTTTTATTTTGCAATATTCTTTATAGCTGATATCAAGGGAATTCTAACAATTGGTTAACAAAGGTTCCAGAATACGTTTGCAGGTTTAGGTAATAGAATTTACAATAGTCCCACAGTATACTTGGGTATTTATCAAATCCCAGGGGGATAATTTTCAAACATCAAATATTGTAGTGCACTGCACAAACACGGGGAATTATTTATAGATAGCCCATTTATATCTCTACCTGTAGCTATAAATGGAACATTTGCCTGAGCTCAGTGAGATATGAATGGTGAAAGCTGGCAACTGCTAATACTAAAACAATTCTAATTAGTAAAGTGGGGGTTCAGTCTAATTAATACAGGTGAACCAACCAATGTAAATAAAATTGTGTGGACTATTTGCCTTTAGAAATTTCTAGGAAGCTTTTGAAATGTAGGCTAGCAGGTTGATATTAGCATTCTGGTGCCGCCTCGCACAACACAACTATAGGCTTCCTGTTCACTGCAACAGTTATTAAACCTGCAAATATTTTCTGTGCTCTAAAGTAGTTTTTTATGCAGGGTGAGTTTTTTCAGAATTTTTTCATAGGGGTGACCATTGGGGGCTACATAAGAAACAAAAATAGAGAGGGAAAAAAAAGGAGAAATTTCTAGGAAACTACATTTCTAGTACTGCGCTGGACCTCAGTAGAGCCTATGCTGTACTATAGATTGCATCACAACTATACTTAACTTTATTAAAAGGTGCATTTGTAGGGTTTAAGGGTATACCATGACTATAACATATATTTAATGCAAGATTTTAAATCAAGCGTAACCCTGGATCTCTGATTTTCTTTTAATAGCTTTGGCTCAAAAGCAATATCAGGCACAGAAATCCTTCATTAGTCGACTCTAGTAATGTATTTTTAATTACTTAATATTTTTTAATTGATTTCAGAAATATAAGTAGCTCATTTCAAATGTAATGACTTAAAGAAATTTTAAAAAGATATCTATCTCAACACAGACGTCTCTCTGACTTTAGTTTTCAATGCTAATAATAACATTCCTCCTGATAGTGATGGTCCGTTAAGAGATTTTCTCACTCTCATTTCCAGGCATGTTTCTCTCTTTCTTTCTTTCTGTCACTTTTCTTTTTCTGTTCCTCCAACTTCTTCTCCTTTTACCAACCTGGTCTTCACCCCCTGTCCAATATCCACGCAGACATTAAGGTCAATAATAAAATAAAATCAATGTAAAAATTAATAAAAAGAGGAGCCTGCAGAGAGCATAATGTGTTTCACAGACGAAACCATGATCCTGTTTGCTAAAACTGCCAAACAGGAAATGATTATTAAAAAAAATTGGTGTGAACCTTGGTTCAATACCTTGGTGTGTTGTCTCCAGGTTTCTCTGTACTATGGGTGTGCGCGGCACCACCATAGCAGGCAGATAGACTTCCTTATTAGACAGAGTTTTATTCGACTTTAAGGCGCTTCCTCTGTTGCCTCCTTTAGTGCCTCCTTTTCCTCTCCCATCAGCTGCTCGGCCTTTCAGTCCGTTTTCTTCCCTTGGCCTCTGATGTCCATTCTTGTCTTTTGCTTTTGACTCTTCACACGGTCGTCCTCCTCTTCTATCTATCACTCCATCTTTTCCTCTGAGGTCGCCCAGGCCCCTGTCTCTCATCACTGTTGCTCCTTTTCCTCCCCCTCTTCCTCCTCCACTTCCTGCTCTCCTCTGGTTCCTTAGTGTGCGAGAAGACTGTGTATGCATAGCTCCAGGCATTGATTGTTCCCGTGGTCGAGCTCGTGTGTCTGAGCCAGTGGCAGCAGCCTGACCATTGGCTCTGCTGTTGGATACATTGGCTGTTGGAGGTTTGGGTGCTGGCCGGCGCTGAGTGCTGTGCTGGACTTTGTCCTCAGCTTTTGGTTGGACATCTAGTGGAGCGAGATCCCCTTAATACATACACACAAACAACAAAAGCAGCAGATTATGTATTAGGCAATCAGATATACGGTATACAGAGGGATATTCAAAGTAGCCTATGGTAAGCTGTTAATCCTGTTACAGCAACAGCAGAAGAAAAAGACACACATGATGTTTTCCTGACTGAAGGAGTTGTTGTTCTGTTACGTCATCATTGCTTGCCACACAAATAATTCCACTGTTACATTAGACAAAAGGATGACAGCCGCGGATTCCAAAGAAAAACAAGAAAAAAAAGAACTCAGGAAAACAGAGACTTTAACAGTGCATGAACAGACTTATTATGCCATTAGTTGCTTACTGGTATGCTTGATCTGCAGCTTGAGTCTGACCTTACACAAAATTTTACCTTAACTATCAGTTTTCTACTTTTACTATTTTTTAAAGCTTTTAGACTTCTATATTTAGTGCAAAGCTTTGTACATATTGTAATAATAAAATAAAATTAGTATATAAGAATATATAATTTAGTCCAATTTTTAATTCTAATTGTACTTAGCTTGACTTTGCCTCTAAACAGGAAAATGTGTACAGTCAGGGGTTAAAGTGTGATCTAGCAGGTGGGGGAGCCCTAAAATCAGTTGTAGTGACTCAGTGGGGGGGGGGGGGGGGGGGGGGGGGGGGGGAATCACAGGTGAAGTCACAATAACTGCTATTGAGAGCTCCAATAGATCTTTGTGTGCAGGCTGTGATCAGTTGATTTGGGCGACTGAGGTTCCCTGCTCTTTGTAGATTTGCACAACTGAATTCAACAAGATCTAAGCAGGTGTTCCACGAGTTGTCCTGGCTGATTTCTATCCTCTGCACTGACAGTACACTGTTGATGCTGTCTTTTTTCTAGATCTAAGCATCATTAGCTAAGAGTCATATTCATCTCTGCTAATCTTGATCTAGCAGACCACGAGCACCACAGCCACTGTGCACCAGTCACACACTGTTGTTTACTTCAAATCCATGACAGACTAACCCGTTTATCCTGCACTAACCTGCAATGTATTTTCTTGCAGTCTTTAAATAACACAGTTAGTCTGCCTTAGTTTGTTTAGCAACATGTTTCACCATATGAAAAACAGTGTCACATGTACAGACCCAATATTTGATTTAAACACATGATTACATGCAAGCTTTAAATTTACAGTTTATCAAATCTGGGGATAGTGTCTGGCAGCCTAGGGTGATGTGGGGGAGGGCTATGGTCTGAATCAAACCTGATGAATATGTCTTTGTAGGTTCTCACTCATCCAGGTCATGGTAATCTAAGGAGCTTGGAAAGAAAAGCAACTGGACTTCTTTAATTTTCTTGAAGATGGTTCATCTCTCATCCTAGAAGCTTCTTCAGCCCAGGTATTAAAACCCTAGTGGGATCTGTCCCTTAGCAGGGTCGCTGACCTACTGTTGATCATGAGCCTTTTTGCATGAGCCAAGGTGAGAAAAAGGGTGTTAGTCATTATATGCAGAGGTTTCAGGTGAAACCATTGTGAGACCTTACCACACCCATTGAGATCACCTAACTCAAAATGTTAGTCGGCGATCAGGTGCCTGGGAAGGGATCTCAAAGCTGCATTGTAGGTGGCTGATAGTTGGTTTCATAAACCACCTCCTCTGTTCAAAGATGGCTGTTCACACTGGACATAGATGGCTTCTTTCACTCCTCTTTCAAACCATCTGTCTCCTCTGTCCAAAATGTCAGCATTGGCATCTGTCTCTGATAAACCTGCTATATAAGGGATGACAATGTTGAAGCGCTACCTCGACAGGACAAGACTCAACTTTACATCTCCATCTAAAGGATAAAGGTCACTCTTTTGAGAATGCCAGTCACTTTTCTTTCAAAGCTTCTTTGATAACCTGTTGAAATAATAATCTGTTCACTCCTTACTGCCATTGTCCTGTGTAGTACCCCCATTATTTCTATGACCTAAAACTTTCTTCAGCCCTGTCCAGATCTCCCTATTGTTGTTTTGCTCCAGTTGCTGTTCCAGTTTCCTCCTGTAGCTGTTCTTGTCCTGCCTAATTTGCATTTTAGTTCCTTTTGGATTCGCTCGAGATTGTCTTTGTCCCCTGAGCTAAAAGGCATCTTCTTCTCATTTAACAAGGCTTGTAGCTCAGGGGTCACCTATGGTTTATTGTTGGAAACCCCCCATATTTTCTTGGAGGGTACTGTGCTCTCCACACAGAAAATGATGTAATCTGTGATGCGCTGCGTCAGACCATCAGTGTCTTCCCCATGTGGACTGCAGAGTACATCCCAGTCTGTGGTCTCGAAGCAGCCCCTCAGCCTTTCACAGGCCTCCTCCAACTAGATTTTCACAGACATCAGTGGTTGATTAATCACATGCTAACGGCCAGCTGCTCAATCTCTGGAATTCTCTGTATTAACTGTAAAAAGACAAACTAAGCACGAAACCACCCACAGTCTGCTTCCTGGGTTCGAATTAGATAGCGAATTAGAAAAAAAAGAAATAAAATAAAGTTTGCTGACCTATGCCCTGCCCTAAACCTAGAAATAGCCAAATGAAAGTAAAATATTGCAGTCACCCACTAGTTGTAAAAAGCTATCTGCCCCACGAACTCTATATTAGTTACGGTTTAAGATTTGTATATGAGAGCACTGTGTGATTTATCCTGCTCTGTTCTAAATCATCAAATACACTATTTTGCATTATACTGTAATAATCTGAGGGATCTTAAGAACTACTATAAGTTTGTATTTTGAACCTGTGTTGAGTTTTCGTACCTGTGATATGTGGGGAGGAAGAGTGGGAGTCTTTCCAGCTGGCCTTGCCTAAAGAATTGTTGTTGATGGAGTCCTGAAAAGAAAGTATGAAACAGAGCAGCAATAAGAATAAGACCAACTGATAGGTTTGTAGCTTGAACCCATCCGCTGGAACGTTGAAGGCAATATAATTACACTGCAAAGCAAGACACAAGTAGGCAAGCTTCTTCATGTTTCTCGTGCACGGGAGAGAACCGGACAGGCACCGTTCCTTCGCTTGACCCCAGTTGCTCTCGTCCGTTCTCCCGTACCACTGTTCTTTTATTGAGGTTACATGAATATGCATAAGTTCATTAACATATGACGTCTACATACACACAAAGAGTACCTTGCCTGTGTGTGTGTGTGTGTGTGTGTGTGTGTGTGTGTGGACTGCTGATCAAAGGGTCAAACATCCTTGGTCAGGAAGAGGGTAGCCTCCCCCTCCCCCTAGATGGTTCATCCTAGATAACACGGTGAGGAAGTCCTGCAGTTCATCTAAACAAAGAGCACTTAGACTAGAACAGACGCAACTACGTTAATCCTACCATAAAACAATAAGACACGGTATGACCTCTCATGCTCCCAAAGTGCTGTCTAATACACACAAAGTTTGCAGACTATCAAGGATCAAAACCTCTACCAATCTACAACTAATTACAAAACTCTAAGCATATATAAGTAAATATTTCTAAGCATAAATGACAATCAACAATACAAATCTAACACCAACAACAACAAATGACTGGATTACTAACACAAAAAGTGTGAAATCTTATTTCTATCACATTAGGTACATAACTAGGCCCAAAGTCTCTAATGACAGCAATGCCAGGAAGAGGTAGGAGGACTGATGAGGAAGTGTGTGGCATCATCACAAAAAGGTATGCCAATCCCTCACTGACCAGCCCTCTAAATGACCTCACACTCAAAGGTGCTTCGGATCTGGTCCAGAGGACAGAGCAATGCCAGGTCACCTTGAGAGGGTAATCAGGGTAACCTCTGATCCACACTCCTAACTTGTCTTTATTTTTTATAATATACACCAGAGGTCACCAACAGGTGGACCTGTATTCAGACCCATATGGAGCTGGAGCCACAGCCAAAACAGAAGGTTATTATTTAAAAGCTGACGTGAAGCTTCAATTTTAACTGGTCGTCAATGAATGGTCTAAGTGGACGTGAGTTAAGCAATCCCACAAGACATCACTGAGCTAATCAAGTCTGTGCATTCCAGGCAGTACGCACTGCAAATAACACAGTGGAGTCCCTGGATCAGAGGTCACCAACAGGCAGACTGTGGTCTGGGTCTGGGCAAATGTCACATATGGACTTGGATCTAGAGCCAAAAAGTGAAGGTTATGATTTAAAACCTGACGAGGCGCATCTATTTTAACTGGTGGTGCTTTTGTAGTCTTTATGGTAGGGGTTTAGTGGATAAGGGAATGCACAGACCAACTGGATGTGAGTTAAGCAAGCCCTCAAGACACCACTAAGCCAATCAATGCAGACAGATGATAGGCAAGTTACACATGAAAAAATGGTAGAAAAGTAAAAGAAAGATAGTGATACATGTAGAAAAAAGGGAGAGATACAGATGACTCCACCAGAGAAAGCTGAGAAAAAGACAGGTAAGATGGAGAAAGTGAGAATAAAATAAGGAAAAAATTGTTTAAAAACTCTTTTTTTTTAAAAAAAAAAGTGGAAAGCAAAAATGCATGAGTAAGTGCTGGGCCTTTCCAGATGCATTTGGTTTATCTCCAAGCAGACGTGGCCCTGAAAGAACAGATTCTTCCACTTCCTGGCCTCAAATGGTCCCTGGGACAGATTTCTTAGGTCTGATCTTGACATTGTTTGGGTCCACACACAACTGTGAGGCCCAATGAACAAAATCAAAACTAAATAATGTTCAAGGATCAACAATGAGCACCTCTATATGTCTATGAAAATGACCGTGACTCAATTTAAACCCAGGTACAAAATCCTGGCAGTACAAGATACAACTACTAAATTTTCAAACTGAACAAAAAAGTAGGGGGGTTCAACATAAGAGGGGAAAAAAGTGAGACCTCGATGACTTGGAAACATGAAGATGAGAAAGAGGATTAACAGATTTTCTGACAAAGGGCTGAATAAGACGGAGACAATATATATACTGAAAGGTGACAAGGGAAGTGGAAACGCATGAGAACACAGCAGAAATAAATTAGACATGACATGACAGGGGAGGCAAAACCAAACACACTGAACACAGGACGAGAAACTGTCAAAAATAAGACAGGAAACACATTGAGAAACAAACGAAAACACAGGGAAGAAACAGACATGTGAACAAGACAGACTCAGGCGACAAAACACAGCGACATGACTAAGAAACACAGAGGACGAGGGCAAAGGCACAAAGGGTGCCTAATAGACAACCAGAAAGTACAATAAACTCAGAGAGATGAAAAGGACTAACCTCAAGTGTAAATTGTATGAAACTTAAATCATTACAATATAAAGAAAGAATTAAATTCTAAATAAACTGAAAAGGCTGGGACAAAGACCCAGAACCCTGACATTTGCACATGTAATATATTCTGTCCATAGAGAATCTATATCATTCATATTTAATATAGTTGGGACAAGAGGTGTTTTTTATTCTTGTGCATTTGTTGTGCAGAATATACTCAGAGAATGTTCTCAGCACATTAATAACAAAACAGCACAAAACGGCTTTAGAGACTCAAGATTTTGCTGTTTCAAAGATTTTGCTGTTTCAGACTGAGGAGCTTACAAACCTACACTGGAAACCCTTTATCAATAACAAATACAAAGTCTAGTGAAGAATATACTTTAAGGGCATTGTACCAGACTACAATATACATTATATAATGTTATTTTCATGTATAGCATTGAAATACACTACCCTGTCAGTGAGGTACCAAACAAAAAGAGATACAAAACAACCACAATCATGTAAGATAATGACAGACACTGAAAATAACTCCCAAAATAGAAAAAAATGACCATGGATATTAAAAGACAACCACAGACACTCAATAACCACTAAGTGACACAAAGTGACACAAATGACCCTAACATTAACAATGTTAATCCATAACATTTTCTGTCTTTGTCATCATGTCACCTCCTGATGACGCAAACAGAACCACATCATCTGCAAAGAGCAGAGAGACACTTCTGACTAAGGGCGTCCACCCAGACATCCCCTCCTCTGTCATGATTTGATAACCTGCAGAATACTGCAGATGAACAAACATAGAATCATGTATGCAAACATGTATGGACATTCCTTTCTACAGCTATGTGCAAACATGCAGTAATGGAAAGGAGAATGTGTATTTGGCAGCTCAAATGTTTATGTTTTGTTTTTGATCAATAGCATCGATCTACAGCAGAGATATAGAAAAAATATAACGGGATCCAGTTAGAGAAAATTTCTTGAAGCAAAGGTCTGGAAAATCATAACATGTAGAAACTGCACCATCAAATATTTCTACATTTTGCAGGCCAAGCAAAGTGTGGCTCTGTCAGTGGCTGATGCAAAAACTGGTTGTGGGAGGAGTTCAGTGAGACCATGGAAAAATAGTTTTGGTCAGCCTCAAAGCAATTCTGGCAAACCATCAGGTGACTGGAGGAGGAAGCAGTGCTCCACTCACACTGCACACAGCCGTAGTGGGACTCTGCTGACCTCAACTGAGACTATAGTCAGGCAGTGGAAGGAACAGCTTCCCAGATCTCTTAAATCCCTCAGTCACATCTTCTGTGATAGAGGCAAACTCTGGGGGTGAGAGGAATGACTGTTCTACCACTAGCTGTTAGGTCACTCATTTACTTAGACAACTGCTCAGCTGCAGGGCCCCTAGAGTAGATGAGATTCGCAGAGCGTTCTTGGAGTTCCTGGATATTGTAGGGCTGTCCTGGCTGACACATCTCTGCAACATTGTGTGGAGGTCTGGGGAAGTGCCTCTGGACTGGCAGACTGGGATGGTGGTTCTTTGTGGTTCACTGGGAAATTTTATAGTGGTGTGAAAACAATGTTTGCCCCTTTTCCTGATTTCCCATTTTTTTTGTATGTTTGTCACATTTAAATGTTTCAGATCATGAAAGAAATTTTAAATATTAGACAAAAATGACACAAGTAAACACAAAATGTATTTTTAAAATGAAGGTGTTTGTGATTAAGGGGTAAAAAAATCCAAACCTACATGGCTTTGTGTGAAAAAGGGATTGCCCCCTAAACGTAATAACTGGTTGGACAACCCTTAGTGGCAACAACTGCAATCAAGCATTTGCAAAAACTAGCAATCAGTCTTTTACCGGACTGTGGAGGAATTTTAACCCATGTGTCTTTGCAGAATTGTTGTAATTCAGCCACACCGGAGGGTTTTCGAGTATGAACTTGCCTATTTAAGGTCATCCCACAGCATCTCAATCGGATTCAGGTCAGAACTTTGGCTAGGCAACTCCAAAGTCTTCATTTTGTTTGTCTTAAGCCATTCAGAGTTTGACTTTCTGGTGTGTTTTGGATCATTGTCCTGCTGCAGGACCCAAGTGCGCTTCAGCTTGAGGCCAAGAACAGATGGCCGGACATTCTTCTTCAGGATGTTTTGGCAGACAGCAGAATTCCTGGTTCCATTTACCACAGCAGGTCTTCCAGGTCATGAGGCAGCAAAACAGCCCCAGACCATCACACTACCACCATATTTTACTGTTGGTATCATGTTCCTTTTCTGAAATGCTATGTTATTTGTATGGCAGATGTAATGGGACACACACCTTCCAAAACATTTTTCACACATATAGGTTTGGATTTTTTTTCCCCTTAATAGCGAAGACCTTCATTTAGAAACTGCATTTTTTGTTTGCTTGTGTTATCTTTGTCTAATATTTAAATTTGTTTAATGCTCCAAAACATTTGAGTGTGACAAACACACACAAAAATTGGAAATCGGGAAGGGGGGCAAACACTTTGTCACAGCACTCTAGGCAAGGGTACTATAGAGGAGGGTCCTTTTTTTTAGTTGAACCTTAGATTCAGGATGAACAATGCAGTTTTCATCCTGGTCGTGGAGCACTGGACGAGGCAATTCAGTCCCTGTATAATCATAACGAGAGGTTTGGTCCTAATGCTGGCAGCATGTTGAACTTCTTTCAGATGGCTGTTGGACTCCACCAGGGCTGCCCTTTTCACTAATTCTTTTTACAGTTTTTATATACAGAATTTCTAGAACTTGTCTTGCCTGTCCTACCCCTTCATACCACCATTCACTGAGCGTAACTCCAGATTGCAACAGAGTTCAGTTCCTCTCAGCAAGACTGGTTCCAGAGCTTATGCCATGCATTGAGGTAAATCCTATTTTATCTAGTCCATCTCCTCAACGTCAGGCACTAGCTGGGGCTTCTTTTCCACCAAAGAGCTGATGTTTCATGTACCAAGAGCTAGTTTTAGTAGTCAGGAATTGGACTGCCAGGGCCTCCATTTTTGACTGCTGACATACTCACTGGCACTGGACACTTATGGCACATTCTGTGGGTGGTGAGCCCACAGGAGATGTAAAAAATAATGTAAAATGTAAAAATGTATTAGTTGAACACACAAAAACCATACTAGTTAAATGTTAGGTGGTTTTAGCTTGATTTAGCTTTTAACTGTTTTATTTTACAATTTGAAACCTTACAAATAGACAAGCTGTCTGAAAGTTAGTGTTTACAAGCAAAATATACTTATCTATAGTTTAATAACTTCTGAAAGCATGCAATTTAAAGGCAACATAAGCACATAAGAATTACTTTATACCAATTTATTAAATACTTTCCACCAGACCATTTCAGATTTACCTGAGAAGGTAAAGGTATGTTTTTCAAAAGGAATTGTGTAAAATCTCAGGTCACTACTGTAAAGAGTTTGCTCAGAAAAACAGAAGGAGAGTGAGAAAGCAGCCCCTGTAAATTTACTTGATTGTACATGACATTAAATATGTATAATTTAAATAACCTATATGAATGTGTTGACTCATAAGTAACTCAACAAAGCTAAGGAAGATGCAATGACAGAAAGAAGGGATAACACTGAAGGGGTGTTAGCTACCATCCTATAGACTAGATTATTCTGGTGTAATTTTAATCAAATGTCCAGAAGTTAGTTAAGGTATTCGAGGTTGGCAAGGCAGTGCAGTATACCTATATTAAGTATATATTTAATAGGATGGTAAAAAACAACAACAAAAAAACTGCTTTTCCAAGTGTCCTTGAGCAAATCCCCCAGCTAACCCAACCCCTAGCCGTTCAGCTGCCATGATACAGACTGATTTATCAGGACCGCCTCTCTAAATAAAAGCATGTGTGGAGAATTTGTGAAAAAAACAATAACAATCAATAAACAGGAATCTACAGCATTTGACTATGTGCCAGCACACGCATAAACACAAAATATACACAGATACACAACAAGCCACTGCTGTCTCATCCTCAGGACTGGATCCTCCCCGGAAATGCACAGAAATACGGTTATTCAGCTGGATGCTCAGATGTCTCATTCCAAATACACAATCCAACCATGACACACACTTTCCACAGCACCCCACAGCTCCTTTTAAAAACAGGCCTCCTACCTGGGTGCCGGCTTGTGGCAGCTGTGGGAACAGGGCCAAGGTAGTTGGTCTCTTTGGTCGATATTTGTCCATGACAGCATAGACGGATCCCCCCTTGACAAATGACAGCTTCCTTTCTCCCTCCCTCCCCCTCCTCTTCTCTTTTATTAAGCCAATGTTCGCACTGCTGCTCAGACAGACCCCCCACCCCCCACCCCCACCCCACCCTCCAACCACCTCTACCTCCCTCTCTTTCCGTTATTTTCCTTTTGTCTTCTCAGCATCGATCAGCGCTGAGCTCAGCCTCAGGGCACATCTCTTTCAGTCCTTTCTTGCGTTATCATTCGGCATCCACAGCGTCAGACTACCATAATCATCATCATCATCATCACCACAGTTATCTTCCTGATGATGTGGAAATGGAGACGAGAGGAGACAGAAGGAGAAAGAGAAGTGGGTGGTGTTGGGTAGTGATGGAGTGAATGAGGGCTGAAAGAGGAGGAGGAAAAGAACAGAGATGCAGGGAGGAGGGGGAGTTCTGTACCAGCCAATCAGGGAAAAGCATGACATCATCAACTGATCTGCCTGTGGTGCTTTCTGATTTGAGGCTAATAAACATTGTGATGTTGTGGGCATGCATATGTGCTTGTGACCCAGTAAAATAAGATTAGACAGTAATATGAAAATTCAAACAAAGGAAATAGCCCAGTGAGCAAACCAGACAGTCGGCCTACAACACAGCTGAAGAAAAGATCAGCCAGTAAACTGAGAACCAGTTAGTGAAACACACAGATTTTAAAAATAAATAAATAAATAAAACAACAGTCCACAAATCAGTTAGTTATTCAGTGAACATCACGAACAAGCCTTTTCACATGATTCACAGTAGTCAGTGACTAAAACCAAGGCCAGAGGAGGGAGCATGTAAATAACAGTATACAGATCATTAATTTCATTATAAAACACTTGGAAAGTCATCTCCATAACTACTTTTTGGTGATTTTACCATAATCCACATCAACCCCATATACTGATCCAAAAAAACTGACAGATGAATGTTAATCCTTAGACAAATAAGTTTTATTTACCATTTTGCCCAATCATGTACTGTTGGCTGAAGCAAAGGAAAAGAAGAGGGAAAAGCATGTTAGGAGGCAGCAAGAGAGAAGGGGTGTGAGATTGTGGATGTGAGAGTAGGGACTCTAAATGTAGACGCAAGGTAGATATACTGTGTGTGCAGAAGACCAGTTGAAAGAAAAGCAAGGCTGGAAACATTGGAGGTGGATTCAACTGTTCTATGAAGAGAACAGCCGGCGAGCACTGAGGGTCATGTTTTTTGACTTTTCTAGTGCTCTCAATACCATCAGGCCGACCCTCCTGGGTGATAAGTTAGCAGCGATGCAGGTGGATGCTTCTCTGGTGTCCTGGATTGTTGATTACCTGACAGGAAGACCACAATATGTACGTCTCCCACAGTGTGTGTCTGACAAGGTGATTAGCAACACAGGGGCACCACAGGGGACTGTCCTCTCCCCCTTCCTCTTCACCCTCTACACCACAGACTTCAGCCACTGCACAGAGACCTGCCATCTTCAGAAGTTTTCTGATGACTCTGCGGTGGTTGGATGCATCAGCAGGGATGATGAGACAGAGTACCGGGCTGTGGTCGACTCCTTTGTCACGTGGTGTGAGCAGAATCATCTGCAGCTCAACGTGGCAAAGACCAAGGAACTGATCGTGGACTTCAGGAAGACCAGGAAACACTTGACCCCTGTTTCAATCCAGGGGGTTAATGTTGGAGTACACATCGACAATAAACTGGACTGGGCTAAAAACACCACAGCACTTTACAGGAAGGGCCAGAGTCGTCTCTGTTTTTTGAGGCGACTGAGGTCCTTCAACATCTGCCAGAAAATGCTCAGGATTTTCTACGAGTCTGTTGTGGCCAGTGCGATCCTCTATGCTGTTGCATGCTGGGGGAGCAGGCTGAAGGTCGCAGATGCCAACAGACTCAATAAACTGATCTGTAAGGCCGGTAATGTTGTGGGGATGGAGCTGGACTCCCTCAAAGTGGTGTCGGAGAGGCGGATGTTGTCCAAGATAAAGACAATGTTGGATAACACCTCCCACCCACTCCATGACATGCTGGTCAGTCACAGGAGCATGTTCCACTTAACACACTGTTTACTGCTACAACTACACGTGTTTCTTTTCCAGCTATTTATTTATTTATATATATATATATATATATGTGTATGTATGTATGTATATATATAGTACTATCCTTAGTTAGCGTATTGTCTGTCTTGTTAATGTTTGTTTATAATGGAGCACTGTAACAAAAAAATTATTTCCCCCAGGGATCAATAAAGTATTCTGATTCTGATTCTGAAAAGGAGTAGGGGTATTCTTGAAAAAGAAGTATCTAAATAGTGTTGTGTCTGACAGGATCATGAATTTGAAGCTGGAAAAGAGATATTGTTAATTGTTATCAATAAGTATGCCTAACAGATTGGATGTCAGATATGAAAAAGGAATTCTGGAGTAAGCTGGATGAAGTGGTAGATTGTGTCCCCTGGGGTGATTGGGGTTAACATGTAGGTGAAGGAAACCGAGTGGTATGGTGTTAAAGCTGAGGTGAACACATACTTCAAACAGATGGGGAAACAGAATATAAGAGTGGAGGAAGGAGCACACAGGTGAACTACATCAAATGCTGATGGTGCAAAAGAAACAGGAGGCTGTAAGGTGGTGGCAGGGAAGAATATGACTAGGCAGCAATGAATGGTTGAAGATGAAGAGGGACGAATGTTGCACAGAATTCCAGAAGTTGAGCCAGATTCTCAGTGGTAAGGAAGTATTACCAGATGACTGGGAAAATATAGCTGTAGTGCTGAGGGAAAGTGCCAAGAAGGTGTTTGGTGCATGTTCGGGAAGAGAAAAAGAGGACAAGGAGATTTGGTTCATGTTCAGGTTATTTTATTTGCACCTGTTCTGCAGGCACGAGTCATGCATCCTTACATGCACACTCTCAATACAGACAGAACACACAACAAATAAACATAGTACAAAGTACTAAAAACAAGAACTAATAATAATTTTCAGCATCATGTAACCCACAAAGTAACAAAGCTATAATTTGTTGAGTGATGGCTAGTGAAAAAAGCTGATTTTAAAAACTGTGTTCTTTTACATTCACTATGCAAGGAGTCTGAACTGCCCAACCTCCAAAAAATGAAACCAGCCAATCAGCCAATCATTCCTTTTCATATGGACCAACACACAGAATGAAGTGCGAGAGAGATCAGAGTGGAAATGATCAGTTTGTTGCAACGCATCACGGTCAACACTTGGCCACCTTGTTCAGTGAGTTCCCGTGCTAGCTTACCTCGTGTTTGTAAAACACCAAGGAGAAAACCGCTGTGGTTTTCAGGATTATTTTCAAGGCACAGTCCAGGAAGATGGTCTGCAGCTCGGTCCTGTAAGGCTTCCCTATAGCTAAACCTGGTAAATTAAAAAGGTTATCATTATGAAGAGTTTAATCAATGGGTAGAAGAATTACTAACTACATATTTTGGTAGATGGGTGTTTTGGGAATTGTTATGTGCAATTGCAGCGTTTAATATATTGCTTGGTGTTCACAAAGTATACTGGGCTGGTTTTCTTTTGATGTTTAAAGTGTCAGGTCTTAAAGTGCTTGAGCTTCCTTTGTGTATGGTTTGCAAAACAAACTAGGTTTATATGTCAGGGAGAGAAACCTGACTGGCACCCTGGAAGAGACGACTCATTGTTGAGCCTCCTTGGTAAGCAAACCACCACAGTACTATGTTTAAAACCAAGATTCCTTTTCAGTATGATGGACTTCACAGATTTAGTCACCAATGGTTAATTACTAGGGTATTTTATTAAAAAGAAAAAACTTGGATAGAAAGACTAATCATGTCTCTACAAAACACAGTGTAAGAGCAAATGACATCAGTAAGTGTTGGGTTAACTTGGGATTGACATCACTCCCAAGTTCCAACATTCGAGTTCCGAGGCATCTGGAAAGCAGCATCGATATGCCTCCCATAAGCCATCGTAGAGACAAATGTCACACTACAAGTTTGGAATTTGTAATGTGACATCTTTCACACGAGATAAACTCTGTAGGTTAAACTGCAACAGTAGCCTACATCTCTCGTGCAGGTGTCGACACCTGCGGAGCACTCCGCTTAGTTCAAATAAAAAATAAATTGGAAAATGAAAATAAAATAGAACAAAATAAAGATCAAACTGGGTGAATTAAAAAGAGTAAATAAATGTGACAATAAAAAACATAAAAGACACAAAACAACTACAATGTGCAACACGTTCTCAGTCCCAAGACGTAACATTTTACGCTAGGTGACAAATCGTGGATATAATAATAATAATAATAATAATAATAATAATAATAATAAATTTTATTTATGAGCGCCTTTCAAGTCACCCAAGGACACTTTACAATAGGATAAAACACTTAGTAAAAAAGTGTTTTATCCTATATTATATTACGCTTTCAGCCACCCAACATGTCCCTATATTATGAGTTTGGAAAAATTTGAAAACATCAAAACAGTTTGGAACAAATCTACGCATGTATGTTTATTTTACTCAAATCGCTTTGGAAAACACTATCTTACGGAGCCCCGCAGGGGACATGGGAGAAAAAAAAAATTAAGACGGACTTTTGCGAGATCTCGCAAAACAAACTCGGGATCTCGCAAAAGTTTTAGCCGCATTCTTCGGAGGCCGCCAGATCGAAGCCAACCGGGAGGTCGAGGCACGATGTGCCGGGAAAGCGGTGTTCCTCCCGGCTGTAGTAGGTCTCGACCTCCCGTTAGCTTCAAGATGGTGGGTGTCAGATCTCCGAAAACATCGGAGCACTTTTGCAAATATGTGATGTCTTGTAAACCAAGCAGATATCTGATGTTTACACAACTACATTCACGCCTCAAAATATCTTAAAAGTGTATTTTGTGACCCAGAAAGAGTAATATTACAACTAAGTAGCTGCCGCCATTGTTGGAATTCAACTTTTGCGAGATCTCGCAAAAGTTTTGTGAGATCCTGAGTTTGTTTTGTGAGATCCCGAGTTTGTTTTGCGAGATTTCGCAAAACATTTGCGAGATTTCGCAAAACTTTTGCGAGATCTTGCAAAAGTCCGTCTTAATTTCTTTTCTCCCATGTCCCCTGCGGGGCTCCGTACTATCTAACATGATTAAGGTGGTGGTTAAGATTAATCCACAATCCAGCCCGTAGCATATGAACGCAGAAGGACACCTTTCGCGTTCCCATGGAACACTTTGGGACGTGACAAATCGTCGGTATATTACGTGTCAGGAGTGAGAACGGGCTCCACTGTGTGTGCATTTGTCCTTGTGATGCGCAGTGGTGGTGGAAATGAGGAAGTATAGGAAAGTACTGAAAGTAAGAAGTTACCAAAGAAAAAGAGGGAAAATGAAAAAGAGAAATGTGCTAACAAGTGCAGAGTATTGATGGAAGGATTACTTTGAAGAGCTCATGAATGTAGAAAATGAGGACAGATGGAGTACCTTTAGCGAAGCAGCAAGCGCAGAGGATTATTAGGGAGGAAACAATGACAGTTGTAAAAAATAAGTGTGTAAAGGCAGTTGGTTCAGATGACATACCTGTAGAGGTACGGACATGCCCAGGAGAACAGGCAGTGGACTTTATGTCCTGTGTTTAACACAATCTTGGAGAATAAGAGAACACGTGAGGAACAGAGAAATCGAGAAGTGTATCGGAACTGATTTGGGGGTTTAAGGAGATGAGCCATTCTTTAAAGCTATGGGAGAGAGTTGCTGGAGCCAGGTTAAGACGATGATTGGTAAGCAGCAGCAGATCAAGCTAAATGAGTATGAGTTTAAATACCTTACAAAGCAATGGACAGGCACCAGAGGTGAAAAAGACTTTGCAGCCACTGAGACATCACTTATTTTGGACTCCACATTTTGTAGCTGATATTTTGAAAGAATGTAGAGTGCTAAGCTATGAGCTAATGCTACTAACTGTGATCCAAGCTACATCTATAAGCTGTCCGAATTTTTCTTTCCTGCCTGAATGTAATGCAACTTTGGATTTCAGGATGGCTTTACGAGATCAAGAACATTTTGAGAAACGGTTGCCTAACTCTGAGACCAGCCAAGCAACCAAAGGGTTCAATGCTTTGTAGATCGAGTGGCAGTCAGAGGCAGAGGTCGTGGTGCTCCAATGCTCAGCTTCCAAAACTGGCCTTTGGTACAATGTCACCTTGCAGGTGGGGAAGGAACCTGAGCTGGTGCGTGAGGTTGGGAGATACCAATTAGATATAGTCGGGCTCAGCTCAATGCATAGCTTGAGAACATATGTCAGAGGCCCACTCCGCGAAATCTTCAACTCCCACTTCCGGCAGACTGCATTTTAAGGGGGGCTGGGGACATTGAGTACAAGTGGACCATGTTCGGCTCCACGTTCATCTGCAGCTACAAGGTTCTTCACACAACTTTTGTGGTGGCAGTAATCCCAGAACCATATGGTGGACACCAGAGGTGAAAGAAGACGTTAGGCTGAAATAGGAGACTTATCGGGCTTAGCTAGCCTGTGGGACTCCAGACGCGCTTGACAGGTACGGCAGGCCAAGCAGATTGTGGCTCTGGCAGTGATTCATACAAAGGGGGAAGCGTTATTCTGAACACTGTTTACAGTGGTGGTGGGATGCTGCTGATTTCAAATGGGTAAGTAAACTGAGTTGAAGTTTATTCATACAGAGCTTTCTACAGACACAGCAGAGGAACACTCCTCAATCTGGACCAGCTTTTTATCCTCTCAAGGATATTTTGGGTGCATGCGATTTTACCCAACCAGTCCACACGTGTTTTTTGGACTTGGAAAAGGCATTTCTCTGTAGCAAGGAATCCTTTTATGGACCAAGCTGAGAGCACATTATTAAAAACAAACAAAGAAAAACCCACACGCATTCCAGTCACAACTTTTCATCAGTTTTAATGAAAATAAACATTATGTTTAGAATACAAAACAAATAAATAACCAAGTATTTCATGCTGGACTCAGGCAACACATTATGCTGTCAGCAAGTAGAATGTGAAGGAGCACACCAGCATGTCAGCACTGCTGTTGCTTCTAGGAAAAGTTGGAACTGAACTTTTCTGGCCAGCGTAGTTTCCACTTGTTTTTTTCTCCTGCAGGTAAATTTGACTTATGCATGGTTGTCAAATTTACCTTTTTTGTTTTACACAAACATGTGCATATAAATTACAAGTTATAGACTTCATAATTATATTTACTAATTACATTTACGGAGATTTGTTTGACACAAAGGAAAAGTACATCTTTTATTGAAGTACTCTTTTATTTCTGTCTATCAATATAAGTTGGAGATGTCTATGGTAGCTGACTTAAAAAAATACAATTTCCTGCAATTTGTTTTGGCAAAGTGACTAATTATTCATAAAAATATTTTATGCTAAAGTTAAAGTTGTCACCTAGAATTTTTTTTAAATTACTAATAATCAGCAGATAATATATCAAGTGCAAAATTATTTCAGGGTGTACCGATGTGTGTCACTTTACTTATTCATAGCTGTTGAGCCATGATCCTGAAGATCTTTGAACTTTGCTGGTGAAAGAAAGCGATTAAGCTAATCCAATCTATTCAAAAAGTAAAACACTTTCTTTTTAAAATTGTTGGTTGAAGGAAACAAGGGAATGATAGTCAGTTTAACTTTATTATTATTATCGTTATTATTATTATTATTATTATTATCATTATTATTCCTGCAGGCGAAGAGAAAAAACAAGCTGTGGAATCACTGTAGTACACTCACTGCTGGATCTGGTGTTGCCCTCTAGTGGACACTCTGGGCAGCCATGAGCCTTTATGAAAACCCCTCCATACTATTTCTAGCAAAATAGACAGGTTATGATATTTAATTTTATATACAAACAGATAAATGTGAGGAGAAAAGCACAACACTTGTTTCTGCTATATTCAGGTCACACAAGCAGGATCTTAAGTTGCCACAGAGGAAAATGACTCTCTTTCATGCCTGCCATCCCCCTGCACCATATCTACAGGATCCACTGTCATATTCAGTCAGCCATTTGCCATTTTTTCCACAAACCACCAAATACACAAAGGATTCATAGACAATCAAATATTAGCCAATTCCCTAGTTACCATAGTTAGTAACAAAAAATATCAGATATATTCAAAATTGGGGATTTACAGTATTTACAAACAGTTGGAGCTTGGAGCAACTGTGTAAACAAGTGCCTCCTAAAACTGTCTTCACACTGAAGCCACATGCAAGATTCAGACTGAGAAGAAGAAAAAAGAGAAGAAGAAGAAAAACCCAGCTGATTTAATGCTCAACATGAGCATAAAACCATTTCACGTCTGTGTATTTTTTTGAGTAGAAAAAAAAAGAAGTCTTGGTGCTTTTCTTCATCAAAACTATTTACAAATACAAAAAAGCCCCCGAAACTTTTTTGAATTTGGCTGTATGTGTTACAGCAACTTCAGTTCTGAAGGTGTTTGAGCTTTAACAACTAGACTTAACTTGGTCGAGAGCAAGTTAAGTCTAGTCTGTTTCTTTGACAAGAAAATCCATGTTACATGGGCTAATGCTCAGTCTTTGGTAAGAAAAGATGGCAAAAAGTTGAAGATACAACTTTATACAGTGCACAAAATAAAGCCAATCTACCCTTGGTCTTTCCTTTAAAGGGAATATTGGGATGCTGCAAAATCTGAACCTAAAACTTGCCTGAAGCTTTTGGTGGGCTGATACCTGCAGCTGTAGTTAAAGATGAAGACTGTGCAGTGTGGTACCAGTTCTTAACTGGAACGGTTCCCCATGCTACGACAAGTGCACAGTTGTCTACTGCTAACCATCCCTGTACAAAATATAATTGTGAACTCTCAAGATGGCCGGCCTATGTCAGGTTGAACTTGAAGAAGTGACGTTGAATTTCTTCTATCAAAGAGCACAAGATGGTATGGCGGAGGTGTGGTCCCGGGCGCGTCTGCAGGGGAGGAGTGGTGCAGTGGGCTCAACGGGGCGGTGCTGGAGATGCCGGTGAGAACCACTCCTCCCCTGCAGACGCGCCCGGGACCACACCTCCGCCACAGATGGTTTCCGGCATACTTAGCTTTACTTGTTCATCTTCATTTAGTTTGCAATTCAGATCATCACTCGTTAAACCTCGTAAAGCATAGTAACAAGTCACTGTATGTAAAATCGTCATTTCACCTTAGAGATTGTCTAGTGCAGAAATATGACAGACACATTGAGTGCTAAGGGAAGAACAAGTGCCACTGTGTGTTGTATGGCTTCAGTGTGAAGAAGTTGACATTGCTTCTTATTCACCGTGTGCTTCAGAGGTGGAATTCTATAAACGTTTACTCATACTTAAGAATTTCTGAGGGAAATGAACGTCCACATGCAGTCAAGTTACTTTTAATGATATGATTAAAATGCTCATCTAGACAGCTTTTTAGCATTTCTCTTGACTGAAGTAGGATCTAAATGCTTTTGTACATCTTTCACTAGTGTTATATACATGCTTCTGTTTGTATTTATCCACATATCCAGAAGATTGTTCTTTGTGTGTCTTTACGTGTCCCGGTGTGCGGGATTTATTTCTTTACTCATTCTTCTTTTACATTCCACCTGAAGAAAAAACAGCAGGAAAGATTTTAAAATTGTAAAACAAACACAATTATAAAAAGTAATAAAATAATAATCAGCAATAGAATTCACGCCGCGTAGTAAAGGTAAGAGCATTTCGATACGCAGAATCTAAAGAGAATTAATAATCTGTAACCCTCTTTGTGAGAAAGAGACTCAGTTATTTTACACACAATACAAGAAAAGTCAGGCTCAAGTTGAGCAGCTCATACATAAAGAATATACATGTACTGAACTATTAGGATTTATTAGGTAAATAATCCATGTAATAAAAGACAAAAAGTCCAGGATAAAAATAAAAGGAGAGGTCAGGTCATCTCCTGAAATCAAATCTAAGGTTTCCCTCCATGACAGCACTATTGCAGTGCGTCAGCATTCAAAATGCCAGCACCCTGGAGCTGTAACGTCCACTCTGAACGGGCCAGTTTTTGACAGTTAAGTTAGTGCGTCGCATTGATGCCTTATGTTAATGTTTGTACAGTAAGTAAAACTTCTCAGGATGATGCCTAAGTGTTTCCGTTTTGCATTTGTATTACCAAATATTTTGATTATTTTGAGCTTCAAGTCATTATATGCCCCAAAAAAATGAGGTCAGTTGACTACTCGTGTATATAATAAATAACTACACATGTTTCACTTGATTGTGTTGGAGCAGTTCGTGGAGGGACTTCTACCAGGCACTGAATGGGTCCACTGCCAATGCCCAGCTGGCTTGGACCCAGTGGTGACGCTGGCAGAGGAACCCCCAGCCGAGAGAGCACTACGCATACACATAGGGCCAGTGGGACTGCCACAACCAGTGGCGGGCAGTCAGTCAGTCCCAGGCCCAGCCCAGAGGAGGAGGCTCTAGGGTCCATCTCCATCATGACCTGCTGCTTCAGAGGCCCCAAACACAAGCTAAACAATATATTGTATGTAGTGTCACGTTTGCTGTTTTGCCCTGGCAGCTAAGGACACTGTGCCCCACCCACTGAGAGCAACATGAACGTAGGGGCAGGAGTGTTGAAGGTGTTGGAAGCCAGGAGTTTGGGACACATCCCACTGATGGAGCTGCTCCAGGCAGCTCACTATAACCCGATGACAGGGCATATGGAATATAATAATGACCTTCTACCTTAAGGTCGTGTTTGAGTGACTGGCCCGAACCTCATCAGGCCATTTCACCAGAGCACACAGGGATATTGCTTTCTATTAGGTCTGGTACGTTATGCAACGTGATATTCTGAAGCAGTTTCTGTCCTGGATCAGGTTGAACTTACCCTGTGCTCAGTAAAAATTGAATGTTATATCCATATTCACTGCTCTGGTAATATCCTCCTCCAACACACAAACTGAAATCACCTGATTGTAGTGCAAGTGCAACTAGAATTGATACGTGAGATCGACAAACAAGCAGACTAACAATTTCAAGGAATGGGACAACCGGTTCTTGACTCCCCTCCAGAAATGTGACAATGCACAAGCTTATTGAAGTGATGCAATAGCATACAACATAAAAGCTAAAGGTGCTGCAATGCCATATTAGAATGTGTGACATGGTACAGGAGCACGGGATTTTTTTTAGCAGATATCTTAACTTCAACTTTTCAGTATTGTTCTCATTTCTTTTGATGACTTTGCTGAGCTTGCATGTCAGTCACTAGCAACAAAATCCACATTTTGTAAATAATTATTTGTTTCTATGTATTGAATACAAACGCAGACACCAAATGTTTCACCTTTTATCACTCTAGCTGTCCTGCAGTTTCTGCACAAGTCTCCTCTTCCTCCTCCATTCTTTCCTCCTCCTGCTCCATGTCCTCCTCCATCGTCTCCTCTTGTCCTGTAGCCTCCTCACGAGCTGTTAGAGTGCAGTATTGTCGCCCTCGCTGCCTTTGGCCACGTCGCACCTTGCGGCTAAGGCCTTTTCTCTTTGTTCCCAATGAGGATGACTGAGATGAACAAGAAGATGAAGGGGAGCACGGTTTGGACTTTAACGGTGGGCTGTGTCTCTGTATTGAGGAAAGGGAAGGAGGATGACTGGGATCAGTGTGGCAACCTGAGGAGATGCAAGGAGCCTGGTACTCCTGGTCTGGATGTGGGGCTGATGTGGAGGATGGACAGACTGTCGAAGAATCAGGAGCTTCATAGCAGACATCTTCCTCTGTGTTTGCAGGAACTCTTTGAGGAGAATCTAAGAAAACAGAAAACAATAATGAGCAAATTGCATACAGTTTATTTGTGAACATTCTTTTTAGGGAGAAAATGAATCTTGGTTCTTTGTTTCTTCCGACCTGGGCCACTGCTGGTCTGGGACTCATCAGTCATCGGTGGCTCTGCTTCTTCCTGGATTGTTGGTACAGATGCTAGCAGACCTAACATACACACATACATACTTTATAAGTGCAATGTTGATTTAATGTCCTGTCTAATGATAAAGTGAGAAATCTTCTTATGTTGTCCCAATTATTTGTTATGCCGAGATATACTGTGGTAGCACTGTCATTGGTAGATAATGACATGACACTCCCTCCATGCACAAAGGTGTTTATTATTAAGGGGAAAAAATCCAAACTTAAATGGCCCTGTGTGAAAAACTGATTGCCCCCTAAACCTAATAACTAGTTGCACCACACTTAACAGCAGCAACTGCAATCAAGCGTTTGTGATAAACTGGTAGTCATTCACAGCACTGTGGAGAGATTTTGGTCCACTCATCTTTAGAGAATTGTTTTAATTCAGCCACACTAGAGGTTTTTCGAGCATGAACCACCTTTTTAAGGTCATGCCACAGCATCTCAATCGGATTCAGCTCTGCATATGGCTTATTAGCAAGTCACAGGCACACAACAGCATCAGTACAGATTCTTCTGTTTAACTGACGCCTTCTTGGATTGTTAAATCGGGCCTGGGGTGTCTGTATATTTTGACTTGGGGTGTCTGTTTTTTATCAGTCTGTTCAGGTTATCGACAGACAGACTGTCATGTCATGCTGCTACTGTTACCATCTGTGAGGTGCATGAATGCAAAAACAAATTATGTCCAATAGAAGTCAATCCACAGAAGCCTCTCTCTTATTTGAATTGCACATTCCTAGAATGAATTACTGATGGAATTTTCAAGAAAAAATATCCTGCAGCGGGGTTAGGCCCACAGTTAAAAAATCTTGAGGTGCTATTCTTCTTATAGCAGTAGGAGAGCAACTGTTATAATGCCATTTTGAGTTTTCATAACGGAGATTTTTGTTGTGTTGCATTATTGTGCAGTTTTTAGAGTGGAATGGTCTGTACACCCAACACATCCCTGTATTAGCTTAATGGTGCACTTCAACCGAGACTGGACACTCTGCGGTCAGTGTTTGTACACAAGCTAGATTCCTGACAAACATACAGGAGCAGTAATGAAAGGCAGAGGCTTCAGGGAAGTAATTGCGTGACTCCATAGGGTCATGTAGCATGTATCACTATGGGATAACGCCACATAAGCCCCCAAGTTCATTTCATTTTTGATTTATTTAAATGTAAAACAGAAATAGTGCTTTTGATGTAATGATTACATTAACTATGTAATATATGTACAGAAAATGCACTGTGATGTGATATATGTCGTAATCCAGGGAAACAAATTCTTATACCAGGACCAGTGAGATTCTACTCATATTGCACTGCCCTAATCCAAACCAATCTCAACATGAAGGGAGTGGCACACTTTGCCCTTTGGTATGATGACTTACTGAGTCCTCTGTAGTGGGAAAGCTGCTGGTAAACTTGTTTCATCCTCTCAATGTTAAGCCTACTACTCTCTGCATGGTTGATCATGGGTTTGGGGTAATCCACTCCCACCACACAGTTGGCTGCTTTCTGTAGTGACTCAGGGGCGTTCCATGGCTCATAGATATACCGGTTCGGGTAGTCCTTAAGAATGGGGATGTAATGCCTGCAGAGATTTCAAAAGAATATAATCTGAACTTTAATATGACATGTGTTTCACTTCAAATCACTTTAAGTCAGCCTATAGCAGAGCTTAATCATCCATTCCAGAATTTACAGACATTTTTAATCCTTTTCACATGAGTGCATTACGACATCAGTTATCTACATGCTCAAAAGCCCCTGACGTCAAGGGACAAAAAAAGAAAGCAATTTGGTCCTCATGTGCACAATGTTTTGAGCTGTTATTGGTATATACTATAACACAAAATTTGGAAATGATATCTTGAAAACTTTGGATGCTAGACTGTCACAAAACAGGCTAACAAGCAAACAGAATTGATTACATGCTACCTCCCCTCAGAGGTAATGATGTGTTCAGAATGTGATGGTACGAGATACCTGATGTAGTCTCCCGTCGGGTCAGTTCTCCTTCCGAAGCCAACAGGACAGTAGCAGTGGAAGAACTGCTGAAAGAAAGCACTACAGGACAACCACATCCAGCTACCAGCATTCACACTCCAGTCTGCATCCAGCAGCATTTCCTCAAACACCTGCAGGAACACAGAACCAGATTGCAAGGAGCACTGTTACCGTGTCTTATAAGGTCAATTTACCTGTTCATCACCTGGGAGACAACAGGTTTCAGATTGAATGAAAAAACAGACAGTCCTACTTTCATGCCGCTCTCCCAGCTGATCCACAAGTCTCCCCTGGTGAGAAAGCAGGCCACAGCGTGCCGCGCCAGGTGGTGGATCCAGCCCTCTTGTCTCAACTGGGTCATAATGGCGTCGATCCAGGGGAAACCAGTTCGACCCTCAGCCCACTTGGCCAGTGCTTCTGGGTTCTGGTCCCATGGGATCTGGAAACAAACATGTTACATAGTAAGTAACTGTGTTTAGACATATATTTAGGCTGATAAACATGTTACCTGTACTTATAAGCTGAGAAATCAACTTTTCAGTCTCTCTCACCTAGTTCCAAAATTGATAATGCAGCTGTTTATCTTTTTTTTTTTTTTTTTGGGGGGGGGGGGCGGCGTATTATAAAATGTCAGTTTGTGGCACTTTATCTAGAGACAGGTGCTAATAACTCTTTTACCTACAGTAATGCTTATTTATACATCCACTCCCTGCAAAGGTTCACCTGGACACAGATGGGGTTTCCATCCATACGGTCAAAGTTTGGGTTGTTGGTGGCTGCAGTGTAAAAGAATTCCCTCCATAAGAGCTGGCCGAACAGGGACAGAGGAGGAGTACAGCGTTTGCGGACCTGATGGAAAAACAGACAGGGGAAAAACTGGGATGAGAAAGTAATTCATCTTCAGTTAACACTGTGTTAAAACCCCATTAATGAGGGGTTATTGAAGTGCAAGCTAGTTTGGGAGTCACCACACCAAGTGCTCCAACTACCACTGGGACCACTGTTACCTTCACCCTCCACATCTTCTTGAGCTCTTCTCTGAGCAGTTGGCACTTCTCGTTTTCCTTTTTCCTGATGTTGCGGTCATTCGGAATCACTACATCTACTTGTCTATCAGCACTATGTCCGGTTAGTTAGCCACTATTATTTTGTCATGGGGTCTTGCCTGGTGTGATAGACCCCAGCCTCTATGGATCTTGTGCTCAATGCTTGTTCCTGTGCTGCCATGATTAGTGCCTCCGTGCTGTCTATCAATCCAGCTTTGTCCAGCCACTGATAGAGGAAGTGGCTGACATCCAGAAATCCTATCTGCCGGTGGTACATACCGTGCAGGGGCCTGTTCTTCCATGATGATTCTTCCTCTTGCTCCTCTTTTTTGGGTTTCTGCTTCCTCAAGTATTCATTGAGCATGCGGTTGGACATGGACATCTTCCTCATGTACTTATGGATGTTCGTTGTGTCATCCTTGATCGTGGTACTAACACTTACTAGTGTCTGGCCTCCTTCCTTCCGCTTGGTGTACAGTTTCAAGGTGCTGGATTAGGGGTGAAACCCTCCGTGCATGGTGAGTAGCTTCCTTGTCTTGACGCCACTGGCTTCCATCTCCTCCTTGATTACTTGATCACGGGCATGGTGTAGGTGTTGATAACCCAGCTCTTGTTCTTCCCATTCAGCGGACTCCTTAGGACTTGCCTGATTCTCTACAGGTATTTAGTGGTTGCGCGTTTCCTAGCAACCTCTTCGTGGTTCCCATTTGCCTGCGGGATTCCCATGTACTTGTAGCTGTCCTCAATGTCTGCAATGTTGCCTTGTGGTAGTTCAATCCCCTCAGTTCTGACTACCTTCCCTCTCTTTGTTACCATCAGACTACACCTCTCCAGTCTGAATGACACTCCACTGTCACTGCTGTATATCAGTAGTGAAAAGCTACTACCATCAATAGGAATAAAGCTCTTGTTTACAGGGAACGAATGGACAGTAACAATGGGCCAGAGATCCCATACTTGCGAAGCACCACCCACTGGATACGTCAAAGGACTCAGTCGAATGTCTTTTCCATGTCAACAAATCATTTCTTTAACTGGTTGGACAAACTCCCAGGCACCCTCGAATATCTTCGAAAGGATTTAGAGCTGGTCCAGAGGTCCGCAAGGAGGACAAAACCCAGATTATTCCTCCAGAATCCAAGACTCTACAAACAGATGGACTCTCCACTCCAATACCCTTGCATAGACTTTCCCAGAGGCTGAGAGAGTGTAATCCCCCTGCTGTAGGAGCACACCCCTCGGTGCCTCTTCTTAAACAGGGGAACTCCTTGGCAAAAGTAATTTAAAAAAAATTATTAAATTTTTTTTAAACTAATAAATACCTTAAAAAATAAACTGAATCACTGTCTGCTGGAAGTTCTGATGTAGTCAAGAGAAACATGCAATAACTATCCAATACAAATTTAGGTCAATGTAACATTTTAAGGCCTTTTTTAGATGAATATTAATTGAAGACATTTTAAACCACCCTTCGGTTGTTTTGAGTCATTTTATCTGTGACAGTACCTTCATGTAGAGCTCTCTCAGGTTGTAGTACAAAACTCTGCAGGACAGACACCCGAAACGCAGGTAGGGGCTGAGACCGGTAGGACTGGCATATAGAGAGCAGGTTTTAACACGGGAGTGCTCCAAGCTGGTTACCCACACCTAAAGAGACAGACACAATCAGGAATCATCATCTTCAAGCTGAGGCTGTATCATGTGAAAGAAAAAAAAAAAAAAAAAAAAAAAAAGCTTGACCCCACCAGTGTGACCCCTCAGCCTCCTAGCAGATACACCTATGATATGAATTTGAAGCTCCTACAGCGCCTCATTTTTGAGTTATCACATTTACAAACTTAGCTATCCATGCTGTCCACAACACTTAAATTATGACTGTCCAACCACTATGCCAAAAAGTATTTTATATTTTATGATATATTCTCTCTAACCCAAGTGGGGTCACGCAAAAATCTCATCAGCCTTTTACGTGTGAGGGGTAAAAACTGAAAAGAAGCAAGACAAGACTAGCTGTGTAATGCTTACAGAAATATGTGTAGTAACTCTAAATTAATTGCTACAGGTAAACAGAATGACTTGAAACAAACAGAGCACCTTAAAGACGCTAAGGCTTTCAGGAGTCAAAGTAGGGAGTGATTCACAAATGCAAAATTACAACGGAAAAAAAAGTATATCAATGAAAGCCTTATGGAGTCACAATCATGATATTATTTGGCTATATCACAATATACGATATATATCACCATATGTTTAAATAAACTACAAAAACAAATGTTATTTTCAACCATATAGTGGCTGAAATTGCACTGGCATACTCATTCAAATCAACCATTCAATGTTTTTTTTCTACTTTGAATACAAAAACCATCAGTTGCACACACAAGTTTCTCATAAATGACAATACTGCCACAGTAAGTCTCTTTCTGTGGTCAACACTAGACCTTTAATAAACAAAAGATCATAGCAACAAAAAAAACTACATCAAGCAAGAATTCATGAGACAAAAGTTAAACAAATGAACTTAAAAATGTTTGATGCATTCGCAGTGTGTGTGAGAAGAAAAAAAACTCAGTGATCTACATGCAAACAGGCTTAATGTTGCCATGGCAACTTATACAAGATTCAAGAAAACTTTATTTGTCACATGCAAGTTTCCCTGCAGTGAAATGGACCCCCCCCCCGACCTTACATACACAACACAGACATCACATGGGGAGACAGGTCGGAGATCGGTAGTATTATGGAAAAACACTGAAATGTACACTACAATGGGAAAGTCCAAGAGGGGAAAAAAGAGACCTCTACTCATGCTGGGCTCCTGGGAGGACAGCATGAGAACAGAAAACAACAACACTCCTCTACACAGAAAGCACATAAATGTCCACAGCACAACATTATGGAGCACGTGACAAGCAACAGGGGTGAGGAGTAATCCGAAGCAAACACAGCAGCCATCTTGTATACTCGATTGTTACGATAAAACCATTTTAACCATCGTACACGGAAAAACTTGCATTACATCCGGAGATTACCAGGTAAGTAGGTATGGATAGCAGAGCAAGGAGGCAACACTGTCAAATTACTAATTTATCCCTATTCTGTGGGCATTTACTGAAAGTTTAAGAACAAGGAGGACAAAAGTAAACAAACAAACAAACAAACAAACAAAAAAATCAGCCAATGCAACTTAGCATTCAAAATAAACTCCTGGATTCTGGATTAGACCAATTAAAGCACTTTGACTTTAGCTTTACCTTTTTGTCCAGATGTTTACCGAGTCTGTCCAATGCCTGAGACTCTCCTCCATGCCACACAGCCAGAGGTAAACCATCTGTCCTGAAACCTGGGCACATCAAAATAAGTTCAAATACAGATCAATGTGTTAACTTTAGATTCAATAAATAAGGAAAGTAGAGTTGTGTAGTTTGCAAACCATTAATTATTTTTCTTAAAATCAGATTAAAAACATAAATGTTATAGAAAAACTTTACGTGAAAAGATAAATTATGCGTACCTAATTCTTCTAAAGAAGGGATACTGTATAGCTGGTCATGGTTGTCTTCTATTTTGGTGTGACATTTGTCCATTTGTTGCTGAGTGATGGGAGGCAGAGGTCTCCTAGGCAACTCCAGTCTGCTCACAATAGTCTGAAAACGCTTAAACGTCAGAGGAGGACTGTTGTTGTTCATCTCTATTATCCTGTAGCAAAACAGAAAAGGAAGAAAATTTGAGTAACACACAGCAACATATCTGTATCAGTTTACCAGTGGCCTCTCTGGGAGAGAAGTCTGGGAAATACAGTGTGCCGGCAATATGTAAAGGGGCTCCACACGGCGTGATAACACTATGCTCAGCCTTTGAACAAGTGATTAAAAGCAATGGTCAATTGGTGCGCCCTGATGTAACACTGACATTACCACATTTTTTAATGATTAGGGACAGACTGTATTAAGTGAGTTGCCAGATGTTGGTACCAAAAAGCCATCAGGAAATTATTTTCCAGGTGAACCACACGGTGATATTAACCCAGGAAAACACTGAGTAATGTTACAACAGTTAATAAACAAAACTATTAATGAACTGTTCTTAAGATGTAAGTTTGCAAGAGCATCTGTGTTTAATCAGCTAGCTGATTAATTTCACATATTTGTTATAGGATTAGTCAGTCACTTGAGTTCAGTTTGACTGAGCATGTGATTCACTTCCTGAATACAAAACTGAGGAAGGTATTCAAGTATCAACCAAAGACAGCAGAAGCTAAATCTAGGACATCACCTCAAGGCAGGAAACCCAGTCATCAGTTTCAGTATTAAAGGTGCAGGTCGACACTTTAATTCACAACTGCTTAATTTTAAAGCCACTGTTGTTGTTGTATGAGGTCAAAATTGTCATTTTCCAAATGGGCTTGACTATACGTAACTGAGAATTGGATTAACAAGTTAAAACAACAAACAAACAAAAGGAAAATGATACCTAAGTCCATAAGCTTGCTATCAAATACTGGTTGCAGCAGACTATGAAGACTTATTCATTACCTTTTGTTAAGGTAAAAGAATTACTTTTTAAAATTACTTCTCAAACACTTGTCAATAAAGAGCTCCTGTCGTTATACAAGAATGGACTGCTGATACAGGAAGGAAGAGACTAAATGGAGTTGCATAATACCTGCGTTTGTGGTGGGAATACCACTAGAAATCGACTAATTGTGTGGAAAACACAAACCTATCTAGGTTGTAGAGGGTATGAGAGTTTCTGACAATGGTCTCCACTCCAAATTCTTGGGCCAACTTAATGATTGCGCCATCCCTCTCTTTCCCGTAAGGCTCTGGGTCATATTCAAAGGTCAGCCTGGTCACGTTCCACTCCTGCAGCAAAGAATAAAAGAATTCGAAAAAAGGATGTTAAATAGTAACAATGATCAAAGAACTAATTAAATCTTTGGCTTTAACAGTTTGTAAGTCTTGTATAGATCTATCATGTGCCTACTTATAACCCAGACCACCAAGTCAAACTGTTGTATTCAAGTTGTGCATTCAAGCTTCGGTTTACAATGCCAAACTGGATTGTTCCAAATGGGTCAGTTTGAACAGAAATAAGAAGTAAAGAAAATGAAATGTATTTGACAGCCACTTCATCTGTTGTGTTTCCTGTTCACACTGATGGTAGCAGATGATAGCAGCAAAACACATGGCAGGCCTAAAAGAAACAATGGGCCAGAGAATTGGTTTGTTATAAGGTAGCATAAAATGTTACCTTATAACTAGATAAATGGTTAACAGAGAGCTAAATTGATTGTAATGCATTAGCTAAAAGCATTGAAAACATAGATAAAAGGTTTGGTTTTTGTATGCAAATGATAGACGTATGAATGTGAACTTGTTCAGTTCTAGATCTTTAATCTAGTTTTAGATGCAGAAAAATATTAGAACAGCAATTTCAGTGAGAAAAATGTAAAAATAAATATATCCCACATGCAAATTCTGCATCTGTACTATCTGAACATTCTTTGCAGATGAGGAATAACAGAGGAGAAGCAACTGACAGGAATACAGACCTTGAAAAGCCTGGGGAACACATCTGTAGGCTGGCCTCTGACTACAAAAAGCCTGGAATTGAGCTTCTTGAGACTGCTGTCCAGGTCCTCCAGAGCTTCCAAGAGAAACCTGCACAGACATAAACATGAACATAAACTCCCTTGTGGGGTGTTTCCAGTTTGCAGTGATCAGCACCTATGGTTCGTATCTATGAAAAGTGGTCCAAGGAAAGAACAGCGATGAACCAGTAAAAAAGGTGGCCGAGGCTCATTGTGCAGGTAGAGAGTGAAGGTTGTCTCTTGTGATTGTGGTCTTTATTTACAAAGTCAAGAAAGCAATGTTTTTCTTAAACATAAAAGAAAGATTTCCAGTCTCTTTTTCAGAGTGAGGAATGCAGCTTATTCAGTCGGGCTGCAACTATTCATTCAATTTGAATTTGAAATTAAATAACATGACAAAAAACCCTGAGCAATTTTTTTGGGTCAATGCTTTACTTAAAATCTTTAATGCTCAGTCATCATCATGTGATGCTGCAGCTTCAATCCAGCAGTGTTTGTTTTACAGCAAGGAAATCTACATAAGCCTAAAATATACAAACCACAGCTGTAGCTGCTTATCTGTTTAGGCAACAGAAACTGTGCGTAGTAGGCTACTCCGACCGTTTTGTCCCAGCAGGTAAGGGGACTTGGTTGCCCCATTTACTACATCAGCCGGAGACTGTCTGAGAGAGGTCAGATACAGTACAGTGGAGAGAAAGTGTTTGGTAATCCAGTGAGTGGTAGACTCCCTTTTTTTATTACCTCCTGAGACGCCCGTTCACCCTGTGCTTAGACCATGCGCCGCTGCAGTGGGACGTACTGATATCTGGCCCTAGAGACATTTAAGTTCAAGGTGGACGATAGGCCGGGGGTTTAGTCACATGGGAGGGGCTGAGAGTAGAGGCGCTACTCCTCCACATTGAAATGAGCCAGCTAAGGAGTTGCAGCTGATAATGTCCTACTGAGAGGATGTCCTGATGTAGACCCAGGACACACCGGAGAGATTACTTACTATTGGCTGGGCAGGGAAAGGCTCGAGGTTTCCCCCAATTGTTAAATTATTTTAGGTTTTAACTTTTGTTAAAGTAGCTGTCAATCAGCTTTGAACAGTGTGGATCATTCATAATCCACAGCACAACGTGCCACACATTTCAGTCGCAGCTTTTTAGTTTTTTGGATGTTAATTTGTCACATTATATTAAAACGTGAACATCTTTTATAGTAAGAGATTTTTTTTAAATATCATAATTAAGATCAGTTTATTTTAAGTGTTTGTCTTCTTGTCTGTTTGGAGTTAGGGCTGGGTGATATGAGGAAAATCTAATTTTGCAATTTTTTGTGGGCTATATAATGATACATATTGCGATACGTTTCAATAGCATCCTAAAAAAAGTTTTTTTCCAATCATATAGTGCCTAAAATTGCACTGGTATACTCATTCAAATCGACCATTCAATATTTGCACACAGATGTTTTTCACAAATGACAATACTGCCACAGAAAGTCTCTTTCAGTGGTCAACACTAAACCTTTACCAAACAAAATATAACAACAACAAAAAGAAAAACTACATCAAGCAAAAATACACAAGATAAAAATTAAATGACCTTAAAAAGGTACTCTTGTGCTTATAACATGTAAAAACCATAAAATAAAAATGTGCTGACCTCAAATTACAGAAACATTCAGAAACAACAGTGGCAGATATCAGAGCTGGTTTATTTAACGTTTTCTTTGCTGTGCGGGGAGACGCTGATATGCCGCGTTTAAAACAGGCTTCATTTTGCAGTGGATGACTTTTCAGCTTGTTGGATAAATTAGTGTTACTGCTACTTTTTGCAGCAATGGTCTTTAAGGCATGTTTTGGTAATTATCACATTTTGTTCAACATCCTCCCAGTGAAATCCAAACGACAGCAAGTGTCATTCTCTCACTTATCTGAAACTCCTGCTGCCATATTTTTCCCTATCTGGTAGTATATAAACAGACATGCTCAGCACAGCGTGCCGGGTAGAAGATTTTCCGGTTGGGAGGCCGGGGGTTAATGTTGCATTCGCAGTGTGTGGGATGGTAAATGGTTAATGGACTGATTCTTTTCAAACTACTTTTCTACAACATGCCCCATTCACCCAATCACACCCATTCACAAAAGCACTTTCTTTCTATACTTAGTACTTCCTAACTTCATTCATACACATTCAGATTCCGATGGATGCATCGGAGAGCAACTTGGGGTTAGTATCTTGCCCAAGGATACTTGGCATGCAGACTGGAGGAGCCTAGGATTGAACCACTAACCCGCCGATCAGTAGGGGACCTGCTCTAAACGATGCGAGGTGCTGCATGATTCATTACTGAAGAATTGGATTAATGGGTTCAAATATCTTTATTGTTGGTTTTGACACTGTTCATTAAACAGTTCTCAAATTTAACATAATATCTGAGTGTTTCTTAGTTTTAGACAAGTCGGTTATTCAATTTTTTTTCCTCTAAACTTTTTTTTAGTACACTGGGAAATTAGTTGCCGTAAGTATTGATAATTCTTAATAATTACATATTAACATGTACAGCATTATAACTTGCTGTTTTCAGCAGCACAAATTTTTGCATCAACACAAAAGGCAAACTTCTAAATGCTGATTTTGTTGCTTTTGTTTATTGCAGCCACAACATACTCCTTTAAAGGCTTACAGACACAAAATATACACTAACTGACTTAAACACAGACACACACACACAAAAACCACATACATATAAACAGACACAAAATCTAGCTCATCCAGGTGATATAATACCGTCAGAATGACTTTGCCTTCTATTAATGTAAGAAAGCCTAATAAAGCCAAATTTAATTTATACCTTGATCTAGATTGCGTGTGTACCTTATTTTATTTGACTGACCTTTGACTGTACCTGAGATTGTTTTACTTTTTGCATATAAGAAATTTATGCAGTTAAACTTAAAAACCTTATAAATTCTATATTCCAATCCAATGAGCAGTTCTTTTTAAAAGACCTGTGGGGTTTTTTTGTCTTTTACCTTTTAATATTTACCAAATACTCAAGTAACCAAGTAATAGTAATAAGTGATACAATAGACAGATAAACATAATCCATAGCTCCAGCACTACTATTGAGTGAACACAGTACTTTGTATTACCAAATACCCATATCCAAGCCACTAGTATATTATAACTAGAAAAAATTAAATTGATGAATATGCAACAACCTTAATATTATTAAATATATAGAATTTTAAAATACACTTTATAGTGGTATAAATTTTAACATAACGTATCAAACCGTTGCGCTTGAGAAGCACTGACATTTGAGGAATTTTGGATAAATGTGTTTATATATTGCCTGTAGTATACCTGTAGTAAACAGAAAGTACAGCGTTCTCTTCTGAAACGTGGTGGAGTGTTGACGTTTATGCAGTTATTCCAGCTATGTCGTGTTGGAGCGTCATTATCAATTAATTTACTATAGCAACCTCTATGTTTCCTTGGCAGGCGTGACAATGAATTATTTTGTAATAATTTTCGCATAGCTACTCACTAAGCAAATCGAAATTGACATCAACTCCCATAGTGCACCTCTCTCCGCCTGCGTGATTAACGGGCTTTGCCATTTCATGCGAACCTTTCTTTTACTCATGTTAAATGGACATCGTTGTCTCCGTAGTTTCTGTACCAAACTGTTGTAAGTTAACTTGGTTAGCAGAAGCCTTTCAGACACCATCAAGAATTAGCTCCAATGTTTTTTAAATGTAATTTTGAGTGTAAGCCGAACAAGAATGTACAGTATTTAATTTACGTTAAACACTTCGCCTTTTAAGTGGACATACTTGGCTGATATGCGACGATAAGTTAAAGTTGTGTATTTCTTCAATGGCGCTTAGCATTAATCGGGTTGCATTCTATGCTAGCATTAGCTAAATGACGTGGAGCCGAGGCCCAAGAGTAATGGATCGTGTAAATATTGACCTAGTAAATGCTCTTCCTGTATTTCACTGGGTTAAGTTAGCCTTTAATAACCCCAAACTGTCACAATATAAAGTCACAAACCTCCATCGGTTGATTCCCACGTTAGCAGCTCCAGCAAAAAAGGGGTCTAGAATATAAACACAGCGCACTGCGTCCGCTCCATTCAGGGCCTCCTGCAGCGCAGGATTATCGTGCAACCGCAGACATTTACGAAACCAGTGGACTGAATTCACCACCATTCTTATTTGTTATTCCATCGTTATAGTAAAATCCGAAAAAACAGGCGAAATTAAGCAAAAAGGTTAAAATCACTGACAACTCAACGACTCCCAACAAACTTTACTCACTGTCAAACGAAAACTGACACTCGGGGGCGTGGCCTGTTCTGTGGGCATGGCTATAGGTTAGGTTGTGTCGGTTTGCTGGTTGGACAGAATTGAAATCGTGAACATGAGTTACAAAACTGGAGATTTGTACTTGGTTGAAGCTGCAGATGCAGGCAGCATCGGTGAGAGGTTGTGTCACCTTTCTGATACAGACCAGCACGGGTGCCTGCAGGGATTTGGGGACCCGTGAAAACAAATATCACCTTGGGCCCCACCGTTTAATTTTGGAAACCATTCCAGCACTAACACTATAGCACATTGCAAACATGGATATATATTTTGCTTAGATTTTGCTCAAGATTGTTGAGACATGTGCCATTTTCTTTACATTTTATTTTTTAATGGTAATGTTATTTATTTATTTACTCATTCATTTCGTTTACACTGATTGGTACCTTGTACCAAAATAAAAAAGTGAAAGTTGGGGTTTTTTTACTCCTTAAATGTGTAAATATAATATTTAGTATTATTTAGGAAATATAATTTTATAATTTTAATAATTCTTTGTATATTAATTTTCAAACAAAGTATAGCCAACTAAAATATGTCTCTGTCCTTAGACCTAGTTAAACTCAAAAAGGTTTTAATCTAAATTCCCAAAGGCCCTCCTGCAATTAGACACAGTGTTTGACATAAAAGAGCTCACCTATAACTAAGCCTGAGCCAGGGGTTTGATCTGTTTGGCCTGGCAGTGGATTGTCAGAGAATTGATTTCGCGTACATATGTAGAAAGGGTCTGTCTGCACCAATTGCTTTTTGGCTATATTAACAGAACACATTTTCTGTTAGAAATGAAGTAAGCTAACTGATACTAGTAAATGTCAAACTGTTTCTTTCATGTGGAGCTTGCTATGAGTTTAATTTCTACTGTCTCCCTTTTCTTTTTTGAAACCCAGACTTTACTTTTAAGGTGCCATCCTTACTTTAATCTCAGCATCAGCACCACTTGGACTAAACCAAATCATGAAATAAGGAGGGGGGAGCAGAGTCAGACTTAATTTAATTTATTCTTTGTTGCCAAAAATAAAATGCTAGGAAATCAACACGTTTATAAGTACCATGTGAAGCAAGCATTATCTCATTGTGATAGACTAATCATTTTCATTAAAAAAAAACAAACAAACAAAAAAAAACCCTGTACATTCCCAGTTCAGAGAGGTGTACTGTTTTCCCTCCTTGTAAATCTCACATTTGATGATGGACCACAGGTTCTCAATGGGGTTCAGATCAGGTGAACAAGGAGGCCATGTCATTAGTTTTTCTTCTTTTATACCCTTTCTTGCCAGCCACGCTGTGGACGTGTGTGATGGAGCATTGTCCTGCATGAAAATCATGTTTTTCTTGAAGGATGCAGACTTCTTCCTGTACCACTGCTTGAAGAAGGTGTCTTCCAGAAACTGGCAGTAGGACTGGGAGTTGAGCTTGACTCCATCCTCAACCCGAAAAGGCCCCACAAGCTCATCTTTGATGATACCAGCCCAAACCAGCCCAAACCAGTACTCCACCTCCACGGGCAGGGATAGCTCAGTAGGTAGAGTGGTTGCCCCATGATCGGAAGGTCGGGGGTTCGATTCCCCTTAACAGCTACCCTGAGGTACCCCTGAGCAAGGTACCGTCCCTACACACTGCTCCCCGGGCGCCCAATGGCTGCCCACTGCTTCACTGAGTGAATGGGTTAAATGCAGAGAGCAATTTCCCCACGGGGCTCAATAAAGTACAATAATGTACACACTTTCTTCTCTTTTCTTCTTCTTGCTGGCGTCTGAGTCGGACTGGAGCTCTCTGCCCTTTACCAATCCAGCCACGGGCCCATCCATCTGGCCCATCAAGACTCACTCTCATTTCATCAGTCCATAAAACCTTAGAAAAACCAGTCTTGAGATATTTCTTGGCCCAGTCTTGACGTTTCAGCTTGTGTGTCTTGTTCAGTGGTGGTCGTCTTTCAGCCTTTCTTACCTTGGCCATGTCTCTGAGTATTGCACACCTTGTGCTTTTGGGCACTCCAGTGATGTTGCAGCTCTGAAATATGGCCAAACTGGTGGCAAGTGGCATCTTGGCAGCTGCACGCTTGACTTTTCTCAGTTCATGGGCAGTTATTTTGCACCTTGGTTTTTCCACACGCTTCTTGCGACCCTGTTGACTATTTTGAATGAAACGCTTGATTGTTCGATGATCACGCTTCAGAAGCTTTGCAATTTTGAGACTGCTGCATCCCTCTGCAAGATATCTCACTATTTTTGACTTTTCTGAGCCTGTCAAGTCCTTCTTTTGACCCATTTTGCCAAAGGAAAGGACGTTGCCTAATAATTATGCACACCTGATATAGGGTGTTGATGTCATTAGACCACACCCCTTCTCATTACAGAGATGCACATCACCTAATATGCTTAATTGGTAGTAGGCTCTCGAGCCTATACAGCTTGGGGTAAGACAACATGCATGAAGAGGATGATGTGGACAAAATACTCATTTGCCTAATAATTCTGCACTCCCTGTACAGGCTTCAGCAAGTTCAATTAGTTCTATTTCTAGCAGTTGTATAAGACTATCATTGTGGCAAAACATTTTGTGCATGTGTGTGTTAGGTATTTTAGTACCATGGGAGCATTTACTGGATATTGTTTTATAGTGACATTATACAGGAAAACTCTGTCATTCAATAAGGCCCCTTTGTTTTAGTTATTTTTCTCTTTGACCCAAGAATTGATGTGTGAGAATCACAGGCTGGTACAAGGTTGAAATACCACAGAGATCACTCCCTCAGCTACATTAGTTTCTTAATCTTTTAGACGCCTGTTGAAGGCCAAATGGTTTGTTTCAGATTTCACTAATGAAAGAACTCTTCGTTTTGTGCCTTGAAAATATGTCGCTGAGATAATCACAATTGTAGCTGAACTGATAAACTACACAAAGGATGCTTCTTCACCCAAGGGCAGGAAGACGCTGCCTTATCTTGGTCTGTACTGGTTTAAACTGATAAATCTGCTGTCTCATGAATTTTACCCTCTATATAAACTGTTGTACTTGTGAATAAAGTTGAGTCAATTTGGGAAGACAACCTGAAGCAGTCTCTGTTTTCTTGTTCTCCCAAGCTGCTCCCGAGCTCGTACTAACACGCTGAATGGCATGCTTGAATGTTGCTTGAGAATATATTTGACTGTGTTACAGACTAAGGGACAATCTCTGCTGATAGACGCCCACGCCTCGGAGGAAGCCGATCCACGGATTAGGCCCTGGAAACCGTTTCCTTCAGTGTGTATTTTGATTTGTGTGCAGATTTGTGTGTGTGTAATCAATTTTTAAATGTTTTGAATAAATCGGTAAATCTGTACAGACATTTCTGAATTTTCAAAGGAATCTGTAAATGTGTATTTATAATTCCAGAACAGCGACACTCAATTTTAGCATTAAAAAATGGCATTGAAAAATAAAAGTTTTACATTTACCGCTTTTTTTTTTTCTCGCTTTTTGCTCTCAGCAGTTAAGTTTCGGGGCTTTATGGCTGAGCCTTGGCTGTAATGTCACATAATTTGCATCCAACAGACCTAATAGCTGCCCAACTTTACCGAACAACATTGTAATGAATGTTTTGAGTTCAGGTGAGACTCAGAAAGAGCTATAAGGGTTTTTTTTTTTTTTTTTTGCTTTTTCCTTATCACTTGGAGGTGGACTGGTTTACAGAAGTCCACTCTTAACTAGATTAGTAGTTGCATTTGACAAACAGCTGCAAGATGAGCTAGATGACCTTCCTGTAGTGCCCTTAGCCCACGGATGGGCATCGCCAGGCCTCGAGAGCCGGTGTCCCTGCCCGTTTTAGATGTGTCTTTGAACCAACACAGCTGATTTAAATGGATAAATTAGCTCCTCAACATGTCTTCAGTTCTCCAGAGGCCTGGTAACGAACTAATCATGGGATTCTGGTGTGTTGACCCAAGGTGAGATCTAAAACCTGCAGGACCCTCGGGGCCTGGAATTGCCCACCGCTGCCTTAGCCCCAAGGAGTTGGTACTGCTGCACAAGCATCATAAAGCTGCCTGTAATTCCCAAGGCTTGAGTCAGACTATTAAAACATCCTTTAACCTTACCTCTGTGCCCTGCAATTGTGTCCACAGTAAGCTATATATAAGAACGCCTTCAAGGTGACAGTAAAGACCATTTTGTCCGTGTTTAAATTGCATGGCTCAAATTTTGACATTTGATCATTTTCACAGTTAAGGTTTTTAAAGAGATATATATATTTTAATAATAATAATAATAATAATAATAATAATAGTGACAAGACTGCCAGTTTCTGGAATATTGCCTCAGGAAACATGGCAAAAGGCATCAGAATTGATTTAAACAAGTCAAACCAAAGTCATTTATTGACAAATTTTGAGTCATAAGCAGCAGAGACACAACATTAACACCTCCAAGGTAAAGACAAGTCCATCAACCATCACTAGCTTAAGAAACCCAATTCAAGAGAGCTAGTCCCAGCTCTTCAGTAGACAATGTGAGGAGCAAACATGTAGCTGGTGTATGGGAATAGCGGCACAGACAAACCAAGAGATTCTGTGGCGGTGTAGCGGGTTTGGGCGAAAGCCGCTCTTCCTTTGTGGTAGCGTGAACGGGAACTTAAGGAGTAGACTGGCTCCAGACCATACACGTCACTGAAAACTGGCTCGTTTTCACCATTGTTGATGCCAGATTGAGTGTTAAACTGTGTAGGTCCTGTCTGATACTGACCCGCTGCATATCTGTCCGAACCTCCTCCCGGAGACCCATACTGACCTACTGCAAAGCCAACTGCTGGAGCTCCATACTGACCCACTGTATATCCCAACGAACCAGCTGCTGGAGCATCATACAGGCTATATGGAGGACTGCTCTGTACTCCATAGCCACTACTAGTGCGTTCTGGTGCTTTGTCAGAGTCACTCCCCGTTCCCCTGAATGTATACCAAGGAAGAGTTTGTGGTGTCTCAGCTCTGTTCAGTCCCAGCCCTAGAAGAGAAATTAATGGAAGCTAAGACTTTTAAGCTTAGCTACTAATACATTTAAGCTCCCATTAACTTTAACTGGTCAATCATTTAAGTTTAGTAAACCTCTTGCCTTTCTCCACAGGTGCACAAGTGATGCTTCCAGTGAGACATAATAGCCACAACCACCTGCAGACCATGTTTTTAAAAAAATAATAATAATAATAATAAATAAAATTCATGATATGTACACATCCAATCCACACCCATAATGCACCCTTCCTATGAAGCATCACTGCACATGAACAGTTTTTAAAATTTCTGACTTTAATGCAGACACCGCTGGATTACGGCACTCTTTTTTTAGTTGTTTTATAGCATCACTTACCTCATTTTGCTGTAGAGTAAGGTGTTTCAACCTCCCCAAGAGTCTGTTACAGGATCACAAAAAATAATAAGATGCATAATAGACCAATAAATAAACTACAATGCAAACTCAATACCAACACTGTACCTTATTGCAACAGGAGCTTCCACATACTGACTAGAAACAACAAGAGCTGATTTTATATGATCTTTGCTGCAGAGGGGACTGATTGCTCAGTGGTAACAGCTGCCTGTGTAGTTAATTGGAAACAAGTAGCTTCTCATTTGTGGAGATGTCCCCATGTTTCCCTTTTATTCTACCATCTTAAGTTGTTTCCACATTGTCTTTCCACCAAATTGTGTCCTCTTACAGTCTCTAAACCTTTCATCACCAACACAGTTTTGTTCCATCCTTCTCACAGCTTCAAATCAGACCAGATGCATTTCACAAGGTAGCATTTAGAGTTTTAATAACATTTTAGGAATTAATAAAATACTTATTAAAAATACTATGTATTTCATTCTTTTTGTCAAATTTCTCATTATCTTTGATTATGTATGTGAGGGGGGATCTGAATCAGTATCTTATCCATTTAGTAACTGAAGTTTAAATCCCAACTCAAAACTCATCTGTTCAAATCTGCATATTCACTGTGAATCCACTGTTTGTTCATTTTATCTTGTGCTTTATTTTTTTGTTCTTATTCTGCTATTGTTTTACTAAGTGTTTTATCCTATTGTAAAGTGTCCTTGGGTGACTTGAAAGGCGCTCATAAATAAAATTTATTATTATTATTATTATTATTATTATGAAGTGTTTTCCAAAATTTTAAGGAAGTGTTCACATTTTCTGAGATAAAATATGCAGCCTTTGCATTTATTATTGTCACAATGCATTTATTGCAGAGCTCTATAAAGCATTTCCAATCTGAGCTAGGATCTGTTTTTCTGGTTTTGGCTCACACCACATTACACTCATGAAGTAACTTTAAAAGTTCTTGTGTGAACCAGGTATTTTTACGACCTTAAAATCTCTATTTTTTAATGGAGCATGTTTATCAATGATTTTAATGAAACCTTCATAGAAAAATTCCCATAAATTTTTCACATTTGGAATAAGATAAAGCTTATCCCAGCCAAAAACATGTACAACATTTACAAATCCCTATACAGGAAAATGTTTTATGTTTCATTTTACAAGAATTCCAGGCTTGGTTTTGAGAATTGTCTAATTGTAGCAATGACACAGTGGTCACTGATGACATTTTATATTTCCAGAAATTAAAAGCAGTAATCAATTAAAAAGAAAAAACTATACTTGAAAGAATGATGACAGAAATAAAAGTCATTCTTACTAAAAAATATTTTCACTAAATAAACAAACATAATTGTTTTTGTAAAACCATTACACTAGAAAAAAGAACCAGAGCCATGGAACAAAAAGTTACAATTGAGGTTGAGGTAAACTGATTAACCTTTACAAAATCCAAAGCACATGAGCCGTCACAGGTTACTTAAGAAAATAATGTTGATCCCACACCGTGTGCACACAGTGTGCACACTGTGTGCACACACTGTATTCAGTCTATACTCTGCAGCACACAGTTCTTGAAGATCACGGCAGAAGTATTACAACAGAAGCAGATCTTTTTGTCTTCTTTGAATTTTTTCTTCTCAATTTCAGTGTAGACAGAGAAAAGTATGAATCTGAAAAGGGGAAACAAGTGAGATCACACTGCTCGCTCTGTCCCAAATGTAAATCAGACCCAAGTGTGCTGAGGGGGCCTTCAGTTACTGTGGTCCTGATCTTTGGAACGTGCAACCGTGCAGCCTGAAGGCGTTATTGTAGATCAGTGTAGTTTTGTCACTTTTTATTGACACATTCCTACTGCTTGCTAAGCACACGACAACCCCATATTCTGAACACAATGACCAATGTGCCGTCACTTGGCTGCACATTAGAGTAGCTCTATATCACCACTTGATCGATGATGGTCTCCTGTTCATAGAAAGTCTCTTACAACAGTGTTGCCCTCCACTATTTTATTTTCTTTATTTTGTGTTCTTTATAGATAATTTCATTACCATTTGATAATGTCTCTGGTGTAGGTGTCATATAGATCATTTTCTGTGGGAGAAAAGTGATATGATCTGTGAAACACCTCTTTTAGATTGGTCAGATGCTGCCAACACCACACCTTTCATGTGAGTATTCTCTGGGTTAACCTAGTTTGTAGATAGCCATGTTTCCGTGACCAGTTATCCTGATCAACAGTGTTAGGGTAATGAAAAAATATCCTGGATATGTTGAACTTGCTTCGTAGTATAGGTCCCAGATGTCTGAATAAACGTATCTATAGTCTTTCACCACACTCTTTGTCCAGGTTGCCTGCTATGACCTTTTAAAATCCAGTAGATGTTGTTACTGAACACCAATGCAGTCTATTAAAATAGTGTCTCGTTTACTGACCTCCCAGCCCATTGTTCCTTCACTGGGCTGATTTCAGTCATTATGCAATGTACTGTTTATAAGATTGGGGAAACCTGCAGTCAGCTGAGACTGAAGAAGTCACTCGGATGAGTGACGGAACATTTCTCCCACAAAACGATCCGTCCAGATGAACAGAATCAACTTTTCGTGACTCATTTACATTAGTTTCTAGCTCTGCTAAAATCAACGTGATGGACTGCAGCTAAGGTACATTTTTCAAGCAGGAAGTTAATGGGTGTTTCTGTTTCTTTGAGTTGTTCAGTGTTTCCAGAGAGAAATATAACCATAAATGTTACTCAGTATATAATGAGTATGATCTCTTTAATAACAAAAAAACAAAACAAAAACCGTGGCCTTTGGGATTGCTTCTTTATTCCTTCGGGGTGACTGTGGCTCAGGGGATTGGGAAGCTCATCTGTAACCGGAAGGTTGCCAGTTCGATCCCTGGGCTCTCTGTCCTGGTCGTTGTGTCCTTGGGCAAGACACTTTACCCTACCGCCAGCTGGTGTTGGCCAGAGGGCCCGATGGTGTGATATGGCAGCCTCGCTTCTGTCAGTCTGCCCCAGGGCAGCTGTGGCTACAACTGTAGCTGCCTCCACCAGTGTGTGAATGTGAGAGTGAATGAATAATGGAATTGTAAAGCGCTTTGGGTGCCTAGAAAAGCGCTGTATAAATGCAATCCATTATTATCCTATGGTTTTACCTTTGGGAGTAGCTATCCCAGCAATGTGACTTGAGCCATGTGAGAACCAAATATCATTACCCCATTGATTTTTCCTGAATGTCAAATCATCTCAGCATGGATGACATTCCTGTAGAACAATTAGATCTGTTTTCATCTATAAGTAAGACAAAACACAAGGCTTTCCTCTTTACTGAGTTTTGTAAATCACTTGTATAAACAGATATTACCAAAACAACACTTCTTTTTCAGGAAGGACCTGTTCTTTGTTCTCTTCCAGATGAGGTCTCTCACAGAGCGAAAGACAAATGGATGATGATTGCACACTTGTACGCGTGCAATCATTCACCTGCATTGCCATCGGGATACTTTCTTTTAAATCCTTATTGTCTTGTTCTTCTTTTGTACCACTCTGCTTCAGGTATTCTGTCAGTTAGGGCAATATGTCACTTTTTTCCGTTTTTTCTAAGAGCTTTTTTTTTTAATGTGTTCTTCTTCTTTGGTTTGGATTTTAGGCTATATGCCAATTTCTTCTTCCTCTGTTGCTTGTCCTTTTCAGCTTGTTCTCCTTCATCTTGCTTTGTATTTCACCTTCTCCTGTTACACCATTCATAGCTACATCTGCTGTGTCTCCATACATTCTCATTGTGTGAGGAAAACTAATGACTTTGAGGGGACCCAGTGGGATGAACCATTTTTCAATTACACAATATGTTTATATTGTGTAATTGAAAAATGTATTTCATATTAATTGTTTCTACACTTGCACAAAGGGTTAATGCTAGCCTAGGGTTTTTTAATAAACAGCATTATCATATGCAAAACTAGGGTCTCACTAGGGGTGGGAAGAGATTATTTTAGGATGGCACATGCCACCTATTGCCACTACAGAAGATCCGCCCCTGCTTTGAGCAAGCACAATCCACAGTCCATAGCCTAAGCCTGCCTTGCATCAGCACAAATCACTGAACAGATGTATTCACACATTTACAAATGTGATTATATACACATAGATCTGAAAATGCACAAAGAGCTCTAAATACATGTGTATAGTTCTGAGAGCACACACACACACACACACACACACACACACACACACACACACACACACACACACACACACACACACACACACACAGAGAGAGAGAGAGAGAGAGAGAGAGAGAGAGAGAGAGAGAGAGAGAGAGAGAGAGAGAGAGATTTCAATAGGCACACACAAATCTTTACAAAATTCACACATGCAGACTAAAATAGGCTCACACAAAAATCCTTTTGCTACAACAGTAGTCCCATAAAGGTCAGCATTTAGACACAGCCTTCAGATATTAATAGTTGTAGTACTAAGTAGTAATGGAAGCTGAAGCTCCAGCATATTTGTCAAAAAACATCAACACACTGCTTCAGAAACACTATGCCAGGGCTTTGTTAGTCTGAACAGTCACATGATCAATGACGTCCGAAGCTTAATTCAGCACGTCACTACCTCAGTACCAGATTCAGTGGTTTATAAGGAATTGAATCATTAGTGGGATTTGTGCTGTGTTTGGGTGATTTTGTGCGAGAGGGAGCAAACCAGTGTGCGTCATAATTAGAGCCAGGAAAAGAGGACGCTCTGCCTGTGCCTAAATAAAAAACAGTTCATCAGCACTTGTGCTCCCAGGTATAAAATGGACATAAGGAATACACTATAGGTTACATATAGCTATAATTATGGAAGTTACTAGGGATGTGTATTGGCAAGAATCTGGCGATACAATATGTATCATAATACAGGGTAGACGATACGATATATTGCAATACTAAAAGCCAGACGATATTTGTGTTTAGTAGGACTAAATTTAATTAGGAAAACTCACAGTAAACAGTCCAAACTGTTTAATGCTTGACATGAAACATCTGAAACAAAAACGCTCTCTAAGTTCAAAATGAATGGAGAAATTAACATCTGCCTTATTAGAAGTCATGTCAAATAAACAAACAAAAACTACTTTACTGAAATATCAAGTATTTTTTAACATGAAAAAAGTAAACATGTAACACTGAAGTCTTTCTAAGTACTATGATTGTAAAATACTTATCCAAAAACTGCTCTATGGAGCATCAAAACAAAGTACTTTTTATGTGACCTCAATATAAACAAATATAAATCAAAAATGAAATTGCTTGAAGAATCCATCCAAGTAAACATTAACAAAAAATGTAAAGTGCTATTACAATTAAGTGTTAATAAAATAAAGTACAGCTCTGCAGTGTCCATCAATGGAACACTTTTAGTACAACCTGAAAAAAGGAATTTACTCATCTAAATAAGTGCTTATGAGACTCAACCAAAATGTCAAACATTCTCATATCAGAGATTTTACATGTGTAGTGTTTTCTCAGTGTTTATTTTTCAATTTTCAGATTTTTGTGCAGGAATACAAGCTGATCGACATGGTCAGCTCTCAGGACACTTCTCTGTGCATTTACTATGTCTCCTGCAGAGGAGAAAACTCTCTCTGCAGAGACACTTGTTCCAGGAATGCATAGGAAACTCCTTGCTACTTTGGATAGCTGAGGGTATTCCTGTTCATGGTCCTTCCACCAACTGAGAGGATTTCCTGTGAGAGGCAAAGGGGTCTCATCTCTATACCTCTTGATCTCAGCTGCAGCAACATCATGGTCTGATTTTGGTGCAGTATTGTCACTAGTAGAGGCAAACGTAGCTCCGAGCAAGTCCACCAATGCACATGAGGTCCTCTGTCTCTTTAGGGGTGGCCGAGGGATGGAGTCAAAGCTGTCTTTGATATGTGGGTGGCATCCTCCACAGCCTCCTCTGTGGCATTCTCTTCCTCCACCTGTTTGTCAGTCTCCTCATTCTTTTGCTGCTGAAAAACATTAAATTCAAATAATATTAATGTCAGAAAGCCCAAATTCAAATCCAAGATTCACCCTGTTTTTCACTAATATTTGATGACAAATGTCATCAATATGCATTTTTTTTTTGCTTTTTACTTTATTCACTTGCTTATAACTTCAGTTGAATTTTTCCAAATAAATTCATTTATTTACTTACATTTCTTCCTTCTTTATCACAGTCACCACAGTGTCCAACAGTCTGGAATAGGTCTCTGCTTCAGACAGGAAGGGCAGGTCCTTAAACCGAGGATTAACAGTCGATGCCATCCATAGTGTCTCCCTCTCATTTACATATCTCTTTCCTAGATCTTCTGCTATGGCAGTCTTAATGTTAACCTATTAACCTATTATAAGATTGTGTTGTACATTGTTATATATAGTGTATTTTAGTTTTAGTTAAAAAAAAACAAACATCAAGACGTCACAAGCAAAAAGAAAACAAACCATGGCACATGTTTAAACAAGGAAGGTTTATTTGTCTGAATTATTTATTATTAAAATAGACATAAGATAATTTTTTCACCCCCCAAAAAACATATTCAAAGCACCATAGCTCTGTAGAGTGGGCAGTCATAATGAAGCAGTTCATTGTACGTTTTAGATTCAAGCTGCTCTTCATATTTCTGGCCACCAGATGTCCCTAAAGAGGACTGTGTTAAAAAGCTTTGAGTGATGAACTGTTTTTCAATACAAACTTCCTTAAACCTCAAATTCTGTTTTGCAATACAGAGCTAAGGTGGTTCTCTGGTCCATGTATCAGTGTAAATAAATGGATCGTCAATTATAAGGGTAAAGGCGAAGTGAGGGAACTGAGAAGCCGGCTGTTTGCGATTAACTTCAAAGGCAGCTGCTATCACTAAGCAATCAGCTCCTGCTGCACTGAGGATCATATAAAAGCAGCTTCTGTAGGTTGCATCAACTAAGGAGAAGTTCTTGGCACAAGTTAAGGGTTGGTAGAAGCTATGAGTTTGTGGCTTATTTTGGGCTGGGATTATTGATATATTATGGTTGACCAGGGTTTCTCCATTTTTGTTAGTGCAGGCTCTCAGGGGCAGGTCAGAACTCAAACTGCAGCAGAATGAGGTGAGTAATTATGTTTAAGTCTAAAGCTAAATTTTAAAGGGCCTGTCTGATGCATCAAGATAAATGGGTACTAAAACAGCTAAATATTGGCTTAAACCTTATGTTCTGAAATGACTGTTTCTAGGGTTTTGTGGATTTCATGTCTGCTGATTGGAAGCATCATCTGTGTTCCTGTAGAATATGGTATGATAACACTAACAAAATTGAGAAAGCTGAACAAAATTAAGTGGCCTTGAATACATTCTGGCTCTTGCCTTGTTTCTCCTCAGATTATGGATTTGATATGGAATATGACGATATGGGCACATACCCCATGCAGGAGGGAGCATTTTTTTATGACCATTCCCAAGATAGTGCAAATTATGAGGCAAACGACGGCTATGCCCACATCGCCACAGACTCCAGTGCTGGTCCTCGTAGTTACGGGAGTAACACGATGGTTGGGGATGACTGGTTCACTAGTGGCTATACAGGGGGGGACCGTGTTTACACTGATACCAGCGGTGAGGAAAACAAGCCTGTTTTTAGTGACGTGTCTGGTCTGGAACCAGTCTACACTACTGGCTCTCGTTCACGCTACCAAAGAGGAAGAGCAGTGTTTGCCCAAACCCGCTACACCCCCACAGAGTCTGTTGGCTTACCTATGCCGCTACTCCCATACACCAGCTACACACTTTCTTGACATGCAATCTTCAAACTCCAGCCAAAGCTGCCTATTAACTCTTGGTGAGTTCAGTTACTCTTGGCTTTTCATTTGAGTGGTGTGAATGATAACTGGTTGATTAACTTGTCTGCTCTTCTCTATTCTCAGGTCTGTCAATGACTCTTTGCCCAGTTGCCAAAATACTTAATAAATTGCTTTAAACTTAAACAATGCCACTTATTTCCTCCTAAGCTGGTGTTTAACAATTTAAGCATATAGATGCATGTATGACTGTTCTGAAAGTTTGCCAAAAAATATCAGGTATTGATATCCAAGCAGAAGGCTTTTTACAATAAAGACTTATAATCATACTTTTTTTTTTTTTTTTTTTTTGAAGCAAAAGAGTGTGCACAAAAGAATTTACTTTTAATAAGGGGCAAGGAATAATTAATAAATTATTTAAGAACATAATGTTGATTAAAAAATATTTACTAAAAGCCAGACTCCAATTGGGCTTAATCGATAATATCTCTGATGCAAGATCTGTTAAATTATGCAGAATGGATAGAAGACGATAGGGGGGGGTGGATTGTTTCAAGAGAACCCACTGAGCAGAGGTGGGACCAAGTCATTGTTTTGCAAGTCTCAAGTCTTTATCCTCAAGTCTCAAGTCAAGTCTCAAGTAATGTCAGGCAAGTCAGAGTCGAGTCTCAAGTCACTGGTGTAAAAGTCCAAGTAAAGTCACAAGTCTGAAACTTTGAATTTCAAGTCCTTTTGAGTCTTTAAAAAAAAAAAGAAAAAGAGAAAAGCATGTTGCAGTTATATGCTAAATGTAAATATTAGACCATGTAATTTTTAAACCTGTGTTTTTCTCAACACATGACAAAATAGTGAACTTAGAAAATATACACAAATTGTGAAATTGCACCTCTTTAAAATGCAGCTCAATTAAACCTAGCTCCAAGAATAATTTTCACCGACAGTTCTGAGATAAGCTGCATGTTATTCTTGGATGCGCTTATAGGGCCGGCTTAAAAATCGCATGACAAAAATATCATACACATTAAAAAAAACTGAATCACCAACGTAGCCTGGACAACATTTGCTAGTTAGATGAAGTCAGCTATCTCATCGTAGCATATTTATATGCATATTTATAATTATACGGTTCTTGGAGTGAGTGCATACACTCATGAAGTTTAGTAACTTCAGGTCACTGCAACAAGCCCAGGTACAGTTTACCGATGGATGGGTGCAGGACCTTGAAATGCACCGTGTAGAAAGTAAAGACCATCGTACATATCATAAGTTTACCAGTCTCACAAATCGTCGTCATAAATACACATTCCTTAACCGTTTATTAATAGGACCTTTGAGCTCAATGGTAATTAATTAGCAGTGGAAATAATTTCTGGTAGCATCACAGAAATGTAGCAGTGACAATAATACTGTATGCTGTAATCGTACTGGGCAATTAGTGATACAAAACAACTGTTTTATCCTGTGAATAAAAGTATATGTTTTTGTCAATGTACCATAATAACAGAAGCGAAACACAATATTGTGTCAGGACAATTCACTATTTATGCACAATAAACAAAGGAGCATAGCGTGACAATTTCTGTTCAGTGCCAGACTTGCTTGTAACCTATATCACCAATTATTTTATGAAAAATGACGTATTAACTACAACAGCAGACTGACCTTCGTGTAAATGCTTGGAGCAGACTAACCTGTGAGCTGGAGTGTTCTGGGACGTTATATTTGGTCTTTGAATGGCTGCAATCCAGTCGCCTCTTTGTTACTTCGGAAACATGGTTCGAACAATTTCTCTTCCACAACGTAATCCGATAACAACCGATCTCTTTACCCGTCGGCTTTCCGTGGCTGTCATGCGACCGGCTATTGCAGTTAATAATACAACAGCTTCTTGGCATTTTTTGTTTCTTTTTATCGCTGTGTAACTGATTTCAATTGAAAGCCTGCGTGCGCTAGTACCTCTTGCCACGAGTTCCCAGAATCCTTTGCGGTTCTACCCCTGAATGACGTCACATTTTCAATCTCTATATAATATGCATGTTAAATTTTATATTTGGGGTAAAATATCAAGTCTTTTCAAGTAAACCGGTTCAAGTCCAATTCAAGTCCCAGGTCATTGGTGTAAAAGTCCAAGTCAAGTCACAAGTCTTAGAACATTTTTTCAAGTCAAGTCTAAAGTCATAAAATTAATGACTCGAGTCTGACTCGAGTCCACACCTCTGCCACTGAGTGTCTACATGTTCTGTCTCTGGGACACTGTCCCCCTCCTGCCTAATTGGTATGCTGACTGGCAGGTGTAAGCTCTTCCTCATTTCAAGCCAAGTCTTCTCTCTCACACTTGCTTGCTCTTCTCAGTCTCTTCCCTTCTGCTTTTCCTCTATCTTAATAACTTATACAAGTACTGCACATGGTACTGTTAACTTTAGATTAGAGCTGGGCGATAGAACGATAACGATATGTATCGCGATATAACTTTTACTCGATAGAGAAATTAAGCTATCCCGATAGACCTCGCTGCTCTTGTCCTCAAAAAAAAAAAAAAAAGGTCAGCCAATCCAAATTAAGTAGCGCAGAGCCGAACCAATCACAGCCGCAGCGTCACGTCGCGTGACTTGTTATGTACAGCACAAGTGCCAAGCCGCACGTGTGTTTGTTTGGGAAGCAGCCAGCGGGTAATGGAGCCAGCGCGTAATGGAGGAAATGAGTGTGCCGACTAGAAAAATCAACCGAGCGTGACCGAAGAGAAAACAGATGATGGTTCCAATGCCGGAGAGATTGTCGAACGGAAGAGCCATAGAAGTTCCGTAGGGTGAAGGTATTTCGGCTATTTCAAGTCTGACAAAAAACAGAGTAGCGTGCACTGTAAATGTGCCGAAAGCAAGTCTGGAAATACAATAAACTGGTGCATGCGTCACACTGTGCGCCACGTTATTGTTTCGGTGAAATGAATTTCTACAATACTGTTAATTCTACTCTCTGCAGTGTTTAAATGCTTACATATACACACAGTTACTGTCCCTCCACACATACGACTCGGTTCTGCTTCTATGCCCCAGCTTTGTTTACTTTTTCCCACCGAGGCTTCTAGACTTCTGATTGGCCAACATTTCGGCACGGTTAGGAATCTAGCGCCACCTGCTGCTTTGGCATGTTCATAGCAGCGTTTTCCTTCATTTCTGCCTTTATGTGTGGACGGGATTATTTTTTAAAACGAAAACGGAAAATCTCCGTTTTCACAAATACCCGTGTACGTGTGGACGTAGCCTCAGTCTCTGACTGGAAGCGCTAATTCGTCATTCGGCTTTTGTCAGACTAAAGTAACTGTTAAAACTGTTTGAAAAGCTCAGCTATACAACAAGGAGAGATTGAGAATTTCCTTTTAGTTCTCAGTTTATTTGATATTGAAAAAAGTTAGTCAGTTTTGTCTGTTCTTCTGTAAAACAAACTAAGATTTATTTTTAGAATTAATATTTTGTTTCTAAGTGGAATTGACAATTTAGTCTGTTTCGTTTGTTCTATTTTGAAACTTAAACGCTTTAGCGGCTGCCTTTTGTGTAGTTTGCAATATTTGCCTTTATTTATCTGAAAAAGTCTCATGTTCCTTAAGTACATCTACCCTGTTGAACTTATTATGGGAAATAAATATTTAAATAAAAACAAGCTGCTGATTATTTCACATTTTACTTGTGAGCAACGGCACATTTAAATCTTACAAATATAGTTATTTGGCTTATATCGTGATAGATATCGTTATCGCCTGAAATGAAAAAAACATATCGTGATATGAAAAAATCTCATATCGCCCAGCTCTACTTTAGATGTTCAAAATCTTGAAATAACAATCTTCATTATTTTGTTAATAGATTTTTGTAGCCATGTTATTTTAATTAGTATGGCTTCTTTGGGGGGTTTGGCTTTTGGTGAACAGCCAAAATTGTTTTTAGCTAGTGGGTCTTAGTAACTGTTCAGACTAACCCTCATATATTCTACTGTAAAAATACAAATATATGTCAACATGTAATTGCATTTGTTATGTAAATAAGATAAATTAATGCATTTATAGATTAATAATTTCCCAAAATTGACTGTCTCCATTTAAAGCAGCGGTAAGCACTGCCGGAACTGTTTTAAGTCCCGTGCATCACGTGACACCCCGAAGTCTGAACCCACTGTTGGGAACGACCCTCCGGCACTTGCCAGTAGTGATCGGATTTCCGGATCTTTTTAGAGAACCGGCTCTTTCGGCTTGACTCACTAAAGAGTCAGCTCTTTCAGCTCCCAACCGGCTCTTCAGGTTGTTTTGTTGCTTTAACTATCAACAACAATATACAATTATGCACAAAAGGAATTAGTAATATAAAGAAACGTGGTTTTCTTTATGCATGTATGTGTGTGTGTATATATATATGTGTATATATATATATATATATATATATATATATATATATATATATATATATAAATAAATATATATTTATGGGGGTCCCTAGAGACGAAATGCGTCCAAAACTACAAAGCACTTAGATTATCTATCTATCTCAACACGGCCCCTAGCATCCTGGAGCACTTCCGTTGTGTTTTGGAGTTTGTACGTGCTTTGTCTCTAGGGGCCACTGTAAATATACTTTTATTTATTCACTCCACAAAATGTAATAAATAAAATACAAAAACCAACTATTTACATTTCAACTTTTAACTACTTCAATTTTCAGCTTTTTCCTTTTAAACAAATATAAAGTGAAGCAACACAAAACACTGCAAATCACAACACAATAAAATATGAAAAAAAAAAAGAACGCTCAGATCTTTAATTAATCAGAATCAGAATCAGAATACTTTATTGATCCCTGGGGGAAATTATTTATTAAATTAAGGGGGACGTTGGCATTTAGAAATATTAATATCACACTCAACTGACTTCGTTTTATCTTCCCATTGCACTGATGGTTCTTAGGTGCCTGTGCATGTTGTTTGTGGAGCCGGCTCTATATGATATCCTTTTCTTGTAGACTCTACACTCTGCCTTTGTTTTGTCAATAAGATTGAAATGGTTCCAGACTTTGCTTCTTTTCTTGGTGTCACTCATTTTCTTTACTGTACCTTTCCAATGTGATGGTGTTGTCTCTTGTTGCTCCTGGCTCTCTTTCTTTCCCTCTCCCTCCTGCTCTTGTTGTGTGCTGATATGAGTGTAACTACGGCCCTGCCCCCTCAGCTCAGCGCTGGGGGGAGGGGTGCAAATGCAAGGCTCTGTTTGCCATCTCTTCTCAGCGCAAACACAAGGGTGACTTGCAGCGTGAAGCAAAAAAAAGTGAAAGAGAGGGCAGGAGAAGGGAAAAAACAAAAACAAAAACCCCGACTACCAATAAGGAGTCGGATCGCATCGTTCACTTCAAAGAATCGGATCTAAGAGCCATTTCGTTCGCGACCGACCCATCACTACTTGCCAGCCAATAGCTAGGTTTCATTTGACGTAGACGTGACGTCGACGTAAAGCGCGAAATTTGACTGGCGGTCGGAAGTGAAAAAGATAAGCGCAAAATCACAGACAGACAGTACGCAAAATGCCTATGTCCTGTTGTGTTTACGGATGCTCCAGTAGGTCGACCAGAGAAACTGATAAACGGTATTTTAGGGTACCAAAAATAGCCCAACGAAGAGGAGAAAAATGGAAAATTCTAACCGAAAAACGTAGGAAAAAATGGATTTTAAATTTACGTTTACAGTCGGGAGGAGCAGAGTCTGCCAATGCCCGTGTCTGCAGCGACCACTTCGTCAGAGGTAATGTTATGTTTGCAAACGAACTTATTAGCATTAGGTTGTCGTTAAATTCTCGTTTACTTAGTGCTTTTAAGTTAGTAGTCTAATATTGACTTGATTGGGACTATAGGCTGCCCAAGTGCTTTGGATGACGAAGAGTCGGAGGACTGGGCTCCGACGGTCAATCTCGGCTACGAACGAAAACCCAGATCGGAATCAGTTCTCAAACGAGAGAAAAGAATGAAGCTTAAGGCAGAACAGCATCGATGTGCAGAGGCGATTTTGGATATGCAACAGACGGCTGAGAGCCCGGATTTGAGCCTAGTGACAGTGGAGAACAGGCTACTAACCCTGCCATACAATTGCAATGAGCTGCAATCACTTCTCCATCCTCCTTTGCAATTACCCAAGTCTTCAGAGGTGTCTCGTTAGACCGCTGAGAATGGTTTACCTTGAAACAAACAACTGTCACTCTAACGAAGTCCTAAGGATGTGGCATGTTTGTTGACGTTAAAGCCGCTACCGCTAACTGTTAGCGTGTTTAAGATAAAGCAATATAAGAACAAACACTCACCCTTGCAAACACCAAACTGTATCCATCACGGAGACGTTTTGTTCCAAGGTTGTGGACCCACCCGCTGACAAAAAAATTGTACGCCTCCAGACTCTTGAAAGCTTTCATTTGCTGCCTAGTGTAGTAAGAAGTCTGGAGGACCAAGTAGTTGGTGATATCCACAGCCTCGATAGTAGGCAAATCCTTTACTTCTGTGGTGTATTCGGACATTTTCAAAGAATACGGATCACGTCCGATATATTTTTTAACTATCTGTTTATATCTCTCCCGAGAAACGGGGTCTAAAGTTGCACAATAGCTGCTCTCCTGACTCTCCACAGTGTCCTCCATGTTTACTTCCGCCCTCCACTCAAAAATCGCGCTGCCTCCGCACGTCATCAGAACCACATGACCGCAACCCAACTATTCCATGAAAGGAGCGTGCTGACGTCTTATTTCGGCGCCCGTTGGAAATGTTTTTAATAGCCTTAGCCGTCTATATCCGACGATCAACTTATTCTGTCTTACTTTAAATCAAACGCTGAAGTCGTACCCAGACTTGGAATGTAAAATTTGTAATCTGTATGAAAGTCAAATGACTTCCGCGATTATATGTGCGATAAACATCCTCACCAGACCTCTTAAAGGTAAGTGGACTGTTTTACAGCGTTAATCTAAATAAACGCATGTATTCCGGAAGCACATCGGTTAAGTACATTGAATAATATAAAGCAAATATTTTAGCTGTCTTAACTTTTGCCTTTGGTCTCACAGTCGGTAGAGAACGTCTTTGGTTTAAGATAAGATAACCTTTATTAGTCCCACACGTGGGAAATTTGTTTTGTCACAGCAGGAAGTGGACAGTGCAAAAGTTATGACGCAAAAATTAGAATACAATAAGAATAAATACAGTACACAGCTGTACAGAATAGAATAAAATAATATACTATATACAGTAGAATAAAATAGAATAAAAATATACAATAAGATAAAAATAGAATACGAATGCTATATACAACTGAGTAAAAATACAACGATGCCAGAAAAGATTATTGCACTTAGTGTTATTGCACATGTGTGGATGTGTGTGTTTGTTTCTGGCTACAGCTGGTGATTTGTCAAAAAACAAACAAAAAAACAAAACAAAAACGAAAAAACCCCCAAGTTGATTTATAATTTTTAATTTATTCTCCAATACCTGCTTATATAATTATGATTATGATTCTGGAAGCTAAACGCTTCAAAACATCGTACCCCTAAAAGTAAAAAAGGATGACAGATGTACTTGAGGACACTTTTAATGTGTATATTATGATGTTTAGAGAAAACAAGCCCAATTATTATATATTGTTGTAGGATCTACCTTACAATATAAAGCGACTTGAGATGACTGATGTTGTGATTTGGTACTGTATTAATAAAACGGAATTGAATTGAATTTAATATTTTTCTCTCATTAAAAAAGGTTTATAGTGTTGTATAGAAGTTTTGTGTAGTGTGATGTTCTGTGTGTCTGCAGAGGTATCTGCACATGAGGCTCAACTGTCACATCAGGAGGTCCTTCTGGCAGCTCTGCGGGCCAACTGGGCCCATCTCCTGGAGCAACTTCAAAGGGAGAGCAACTTTGAGGTTGTGAAGAGGCTAAGGGAGGAGGTTAAGGCAACAGCAGATTGGTTCTGTGTGGATACAGATGATGCCACATGGGCTTTTGTCCAGGAATGCCTCCTGCTGCTACTCACGTTATCACGTCACCTTTCTGATGAACTGGAGCGTTTCCAACAGGATCAATCTTGCTTGGCACCAAAAAGTCGTACCCCTGAGATGGCCCCACCTTTAGCCCCTGACATCCTCAGCATCACCCAGCAGAAGACAATCGGAGCTGCTCTGCAGTTTGTGGTTTGTCTGGGGCTCTGCCCATACTTGGCCCCTGGAGTGGGTGTCCCACTAGGACGGAGGTCAGCTTTTGGAGCCATGGTGGAAAAACTAGTCCATGTGGGCCCGGTGTCTGGAATGGCACGCCGCCTTCTTACCACCACTAAGGTCCTGTTGGAGCTGGCAGAGTTATCGTCTCTTGCCACACTCGTGTTCACCCGATATCTGGGAGACATTATTGCAGCAATATGCCAGCTGGGATACATGCCACACCACAAGGATGAAAAGGTAATTATTGTTCTCACTGTCAGGATTATTTTTGCACAAATTGAAATGTCAGGGAATAATGACGTAACTGACTTAATAGTGGGGTAGGCAGGGTGGGAGATGGGTTTTTGTTTTTAATTTTTGAGACCCAGCAGTATCTCTGGAAGATACTGTTTTAATTTTCTTTCGTTCTTCTTGAATGTTTTTTTTTTTTTTTTTTTTAATGCAGCTGCTCAGTGCTGAGGAATGTCAAACATGTAAGGAGACCCTCAAGACCCTCCTTGGAAAAGTGTACCAGCCGATTGTCATCAAAGAGCTCCTTATTCTCCAAGGAGGAGCCAAACAGGTGATAATGACGGCATGGTTTTTATTTGACAAATATAAATTTGTGCTGCTGGATGGTGATTTGTTTGCTTGAAATCACCCCAAAGTTTAGACAAACTTCATCAAGGCTTATTGTTCTGATTTCCTCATTGGATCAATTCATTTGGGCTGCTGTGTAGGTCATGTTTTTTAATCTTATTCAATCTTTGTAAGCCTGTTTGTTTTTCACATAATAATAAAGATTTTACTTCAGAGGTCTCACTTTAGATGTCTCCTTCCTTTCAGTCTGGTCCAGTTCAGAGCTCCAGTGGTTGCAGCTGCAGGGCTCCAGCTTGGCTGAGGCGTCTGTGTGGTCAGCTGCTGTCTGAGCGACTGATGCAGCCCAGTGGTGTGCAGGCTGTTATCAGAGCAATTCTGGAGGGTGGCACAGGTGAGAAGTGTAATTGCAGCCAGCATGTACAGTATTTTGAAAAGAATTAGCACATCATGAAGAAGTGGAAATGTTGTGGTTGGTGTATCACCAGCTTGTGATCACTAATTCATCTATGAAATCTGAATCATATAAAATGCTGCCAGAAGATAATGTGAGCTCTAGAAACAAGTACAAAGTCCACAGACCAGTGGGTGATGCCAATTGTGCCAATATATGTCTGTGGTTCCAACCAAATAGACGCACTGTTTCTGTCCTGTTTCAGGGGGTGAGTCAGACTGGAGGAAATGCGATGCTGTGGCAAAGATCCTCATTGCCTGCCCTCAGCAGTCTGCCTCAGCTGACGCCTACTTCAGACACATCTGCCCTCAGGTCATCCCCTGTGTTTGTGGAGAGTACATCACAATGACAGTCACCTGTGTTACACAACCTTAATCAGTATTTGACTGATCCTTACCTTTATCCTAACCATAAGCTAAAACTAACGCTGTCCTTATGGACTCCTTCTTGCTTTAACCAGTTTTCTTTATTCATTTTTCTGTCTAGTTTATATACTCTTTACATTTCTTGTTTAAATAAATCAGCTTGCTTGCTGTTTGTGTTGTTTTCCAGATCCTTGAACTCCTGCACTTCAAAGACAAGCTGACATCCCGTCAATTCCAGCTTGTGGCCACCAGGGCGGTGATCTTTATGGTGCAAGAAAGATCTAGCTTTGCCGAAAAGTACCTTCTCAGCCCTCTGCTTGCTGCACTGCACCATTGCACCACTATCCCCAGTCAGTAACACAACCATCTTCATCTCTACGTCATAATATGACAAGATTAAAAAAAAAAAAAAATATATATATATCTATATTTGGGGGGGGGGGTTAATACCCAACATACTTCTCTGAAAGGTTCTGCAAATTCTCTCCTGGAGCCTTAAAAGGTTGATTCTGTTCATCTGGACGTAGTGTTTTTAGTGGGAGAAACGTTTAGTCGCTCATCCAAGTTACTGAATGTTTCTCCCATTGAAAACGCTACGTCCAGATGAACAGAATCAGCCTTTTGGGATTTACTTCCCTGGATGATTGAGCATGCATCAAGACTTCCCTTCTGGAATTTTATATATGTAATAAACTGTAATTTGGCATCTTAAAAAAAAAAAAAATGTGCTGTCTTGGTACACAGTAAACAATAGTTGTATTTTATCATGAAAGTTTTGATTTGCTTAAAGAACACACTGGTGGATTAACCATTATAGAAACATCCAACACTATTAACTTAGGCCACCTGTGGCATAAAGCTCACATTGGGTTGGTAGTCTTATACATTTGTTAAGTAATGCACATGACTACGATATATGCTAACAACTAAAGCCAGTATCAAAAGGTGAGTTTGACTGAGGATGAGGATTTACTTTGTGTAATTCATGTAGGAAGATGTCCAGGCTGTGTTGTCAGCACTTTGCATCAGCTGTGGTTTAAAAGTGCTTTATAAATAAAGGTGGATGGATGGATGAGCAGTATATGGATGATAAATCAGTTTATGTGCATTTTTCCAGGTGAGTGTGATTCCCAAACTGCTGTGGAAGAGTCAGAACTGACACAGTGTGTGGAAGATGTATACAAGGTGAGGACGCAAGGTCTTTACAGACATGTAAAAGCAGGAATGTAAGAGGAGTGAATTTCTTTCATCTAACAGAGCTTTTTGGGAAGGATGTGTCCGGCATTGAGGATGTTGGTGGAGTAGAATAGGGCCATCAAGATGATCTCTGAATGTGCCATCCAGCATCTTCCTAATAACTAGGTCCAGTGTATTCCATTTTTTTTAGCCAGCCTACTCATGCTGCATTATTGTATTGCCTCTTCCTATTCTTCTGCTTTAATCCAGCTGAACTGTGGTCTTTGAGTAACCTGCGTTTGAGTTTCATTGAATTGTTGTTGCAGTTGAGTCAGACATGTCTTCTCAGTGGCGTTGAAGTAGCATAGAAAAAAGTGCTTGTGCGAGTAGGTGAATGAGGCAAGTTGTAAAGCGCTGTGAGTGCTCAGAGTAGAAAAGTGTGATTATAAGAACCAGCGTATTTACCATTTACGAAGACCACAGATTAACTTTTGTAACAGTATCTAGTGAAAACTGCAGAACTTGAATAAATTGATTTGAATGAAATGTCATTAAAAAAGAACCATCAGCTGATTTCATGCCTGTACCTGCAGCTTGTGGCTTTGATAAACAGAATTCTTTCACAGGGTGAATCCTGGTCGTGCTGTTTACTTGATGCTTGTCTTGTGTCTCCTGTTGCTGCCAGGTCTGCATGGTTGAAAACACTCCCTCAGCTTCTCTTCTCAGAGCTCTAGAAGAAGTTCTTCCTGTTATCTTCACACTCTTCTGTTTTACCAAGAAGAATGTTTCTCACCTCCGGTAAACATTTTCTGTTTTTAGCTGCGATTTAACTTCGTTTCATTCTTCAGCTTCTTTTTTCATCAGTTTGTGTATTTAAATGCATTCATGCCTTAGAGCAGCGGTCCCCAATCTTTTTTGCGGTGCCGAAAAAAAATAAGTTTTATGCATAACACATGTGAAAAGACCCAGGAAAACCGAGTTAACCATAAACCCGATAATAAAATAACGCTAAAAAAACGATAAAACCCTGAAAAGCATGCATTTCACACCTGAGCCTCAACGCTCGCGGCCCGGTACCAAACGACTCCGTGGCCCGGGGGTTGGGGACCGCTGCCTTCGAGTGTGTAATGGATGTGGCTACAATAATATTACCCTTTGCCGTGTGGATCACTGCTAATTGGTTGGATACTTTGACCAACACTTTTTTTTCTAAACCTGAGTTGACCATTTTGGAAGAAAGGGTTGAAGGATTCAGTTTTGGTCTTAGTGTAATCACAATTAAAATGCTGCTCAACAAACATTTTTAGTCACTAATTTTGTTGGAAAAGTTAAACTGATTCTGGATGTAGAACACAGTAATTACCTGTGTGCGCTCTGTGCTCCACAGCGCCCCCTGTCAGGAGATCTTGCTGTGGTACTTGACCCACGCTGAGATGTCTGCAGCCTTGTCAATGCTGAGGCAGCTTTCAGGCCTCCAGAGAGGGAATAACCAGGTGGCAGCAAACTTCCACTTCACTGCTGGCAGTGAAGGAGGGGCCAGGCTCAGCTGCAGAGAGAGCTGCAGGTAATGATGTTAAACATACAGATGACAGATCCTAAGTATTAAAAACCTTAATTTAAAGTAAAAAATAAAAGCACAGCAATGTAAAAATGTTACATTACAAGTAAAATGTTCAAGTTTTACAAGTTAAGTGTTTATTAATACATCTTTAATGACATGCAAAAATCTGAATTTGTTTTTGGTTTTCGTCTGATCCACAAGGTGTCGACAGTATACAAACAACAAGAAGCAGTCGAACAGCACAAAGCTGACAGGCAGTGTTTAGTTTTAAGGGAATATTGTTTTATTTTGCTTTCAAACATCGTGCACAAATAGGTAATGAACATTTGGTATTAATTGGTAAATAACTGTACATGAACCACTTGAGCTTGTTATATCATTTTATACTATAGTATATTTCTAACTAACCAGGCAGCTTATTCTTTCAATGCAAACACAGGCAGTATTTGGCCTTGCAGAAGAGGTCAGAGGTCCAAAGTAATATAATATTTAGAATCTCATTATATTGTTCCCTATATGCTTACATAAGTTGTCAATATGAAGAATTAAGCATTAAGAAACATAGTTTGCCTCTGTATTTGAAAATCGCATATCATCTTATAAGGGAGATGATTTAAAAATGGGGCAAGTTAGAATAATGAGGGATGTATGTGTGTGATCACTTATGACTGGTTGTATTTAACCAAACATTAATGGGGCGTCCAAAAAAACATAATGCTTAAGCAGAGTAGTATATTAAATATGTTCTTTCTGATGCTGTTTCCCAGTGATGAAGATGATGAGATGTATGAGAGACTGTCAGGGGACCAGTGGAGAGTGGAGTGTCTGATGCACCTGCTGGCTGAGCTCAAAGACTGTGATCTGCCAGGAGACTTTTTCCTTGACCTGCTGCAGGTAAACAGGGATGCACGAGGATAGACTGCTGACCTATGATGGTCAAAAGTGAGGGTTACTTCCAGCATTCAATCATTACCTCTCAGTCTTAAATGACTGATGAAATATTATCATCACCCTGCCAGGTGGAAACCCAAGTTTGTGAATGCAATAACTTGATAACAAGGCAACATAGGATTTTGAAATTCATACCGTAGGTGCATCTGCTAAAAATCTTTGAGCTTGAAATTAAGTGACCTCGACTTCAAGGTGACCTCTGACCTTGACCTCAAAGCCCCCACTCCTAGGACCCCACCAAGATGGACCAGTCAACGATCCAAGTCAACTCTTACATGTCCTCCAATTTCCTGATTCCTGATTTCCTGAAAGAATAATGAATCTAATTAGTTGAACAACCAAATATTGCAGTGAAAATCAGAACAAAATGTTTTAATTTGCTTTATTTATATTATTTTTTTGGCCATTTTCATTTAAATATGGATCAGTTTTAAAAGAACTGAACCTCATAAATAGTGCTTATGTGAGCTTTCATCAGCCTCAGTAGAAATTGATCATTTTATGTAGTTATGATTGGGAATTGGAGTGTTTTATGTCTAGATTATATTACAGTGTTTGCTCTGTGACAGAAAGCAACCTCAGATAACTTTGCTCCTTCTGTAGGAGCTCACCAGCTGGGCCGTTGCAGATGAAGAAACAAAGGATGAAGAAGAGGTTGACATGTCGGCCATGACGCTGCTGGAAGTGGAGCAGCAGCTACTGGGTCGAGCTGAGAAACAAGCCCAAAGACTGGCTTTGCTTCATGTACTGGCTACGATGGTTGAGTCCCTGCAGCACGCTCATCTCCTGAGAAAAACAACACAGGTGAGTGGAGACATACAGAAACGCATGAAATTAGTCTTAAAAGGTATACAGATCTGATGTGATCCAGAGGTGTAAAGTATGACAATGATTGTGTATATATTTTGAGCAGAAATGAGTGTACCAGTCCATACACTAAAAGAGGGCAAGTTAAACACATGTAGCAGTATTTTACAATTGCTTATGTGAAAATGTTAACGTTGATAATTTACACACACATTTTTAAGGTCAATGTCAAAAATCAGATTATTTCTGCTCTCAAAACTCTTCTTGTGCATGCAGATGTCTTTAAAAAATAAATACATTTCTGACATTCTTTTTGCTCATTTACGGATTCTTAAATATGTGTGCACGATACACACAGGTCACATGTGTAGATGGGGTTTGAGGCTCCTCAATGTTTCAGTAATATAATGTTTGTTCAAGTACTAGTAGGAAACGGGGAATTCAACTTCCTGTGAATTCCTGTTTTTCTAAATAAGCAGAACGACTGATCACCCCTCTACTAGAAAACATACATTTACCACTACCAATATTTTACTCCATCTCTGTCACCTGTATAATCTGTCACTATTAACTTTTTTTTTATTGCTCAGTATTAGTGTATCAATCCAAGCATGCGTGTGTGAGTACTCAAAATGTAAACACTAATCACCGTACACATTTTAAAATCTTAGTTTATCCTTGTGAATCTTTTTTTACACGTGTAAACCTTTGTTTTTACTAATTTCGCTCTATACAAGATTTGTGAGTGGAGATAATGAGATCTTATGCAGCACTCCATCACTTTGCTTCTTGCTCAGACAGACCTTACTCACCTTGGGGTCGTTTTCCTGCTGAAAAATTAATGATTTTCCCAGTAAGATCAAAGCTGTGCTGCAGCATGTTGTGGTAGCCATGCTGGTTAAATGTCACCTTGAATTCTCAAATAAAGCTTCTGGTCTGGACCTTCTGGACCAAACACAACATTTATACAGCAAGCCATTACCAGATTGGATTTGAATTGATTCGATATATGTAATTTAGTTTCTCCTAGACAGAAGGAACAGAATGGATGTCTTCAGTGTCATTTTTCCTAAAGCAGATGACTTCAGTTTTGCACTGTCACTGTCAGTTGACGGCACAAGTGGAGGGCTGTTACTGGTTTTGGAGCAGTTGGGACTTTAATGCATCGTTCTTCGTGCAATCGAACCGAAAGCAATATTAATATGTGCAGTCCTCAAAGTTGTAGACACAAAACCTGAAATCAGATGAAAGGACACATTTATTACCCATCAGTTTCTGGAGTTCACATTTTTGGACCTCACCACACTTACCATGTTAGTTTTTGGAGGCCGTGCTTGGATGAGAAGATAGAGGGCTAAATTACTGGTCAATGCTGAGAAGCTTGGTTATCAAGATGCATCCACACACTGCACAGGTGCAACACACAGACACTCATTTCTGCTCATTTGTACTAAGTGAAAGGCTAAAAAATACTATAATTTTATTTCCCAACAGTGAAGCATAAACTTCTTAGAAGTTTCAAAGAAAAAGAAAAAATGTAAAAATAATCCATCTAAATTTTTCAGCTTTGGGTATAAATTCTAGTACTTTATTAGTATGCTATTTATGATAGTATTTGTTACAATCATATACACCTATGCTTGCTAATATCTTAGCACTTCACCCTTTTCAAATGAATTTTGTCACTTCAGTTTTTCAAATTGCTTTTGTTGTTTTTAGTCTTTCTACATTTGCCTCCCTGATGTTTCATCACTGAGCAACTGACCCCTGTCTGGGTTTGTTATAGGTTGTGGACTTTATGATGTCTCTGCTCCAGAGGGCCTGTGCGGGCCTGGATCTGACCGCTGGGCTGAATGCTGGCAGTGCAGCAGAGAGCCAGACACTGAGAATGGGGATGGGTCTGGTGTCTGCGCTGTTGTCTGAGCCTCAGGTATGCACAAGTGACTGATAACTCCATTCTGCTGCATGTGGCTCTTTCACGTTCAGTTCATAATGTTCTGTAGTTTCATTTTTTGTAGCTTTGATTATACATTATATTTGTACAATAACAGAGTATCTGCAGGTCTTGAGCATTAATTTTGCTCAAGACAGCAGCTTCAGTTAAATTTCAAAGGTCATTTTCTATGTGTTTTTATAGACGGCTACAGTTGGTAGTTGTTTGTTATTTTGGGGGGTTTTAAGAAAGGTTTTTAATTACCTCCAACCATAAAAGGTGATGTAGGAGCTTCAAATTGTTAATCTGGGCATATCTACTAAATATCTCAGATGAGTCCAAATCTCAGTGACCTCAACCTCTCAGAGGTCACTTTTTCCTGAAAATCTAATGAATGCAATAACTTGAGAAAAAGGAGATAAAGAATTTTGAATTGATACCATAGGTGTGTCTTCTAAGAGGCTGAGAGGTAGCACCGGTGGTCGCCAGTAATTTTAAGTCATTCTAAACCTGTGATGTTCATATGTTGACTTTGTTTTACAAAATGCATCCCTCTATTTCTTGCTGCTTATCTGCTATCATGCCTCACATAACACTAGATAGCTTTTTAAAAGAAACATTTAGAATTTTTATTTAAGGAACGTTTTGAGACTCTGAGGATGTACATATGCCTGTTATATGGAGATCTAATCAGGTAGTATAATTCCAGCTTTAGCTATTATGTACTTCTGTGTACATGTGCAAACAATTTGAAATCTGTTTTTTGAAGAACATTAAAGCAACATTAAAAACAAAGTTTTAGAACTTTAACACACTTTATAACAGTAAATGCATAAAAGAAACTCTCAAGAAACCCTTACATTTGACTTTACAGTTCAGTGTGGAGGACTACTTGTCGATGTCAAAGCTGCTGCCACCTCTGGAGATACTCTCTCAGCAGCATCCTGACGTGATTATTCAGGAGCTAGCGTCCAACCTGAGAGCGGTCATTGCCACTCACGGGGCGTACCGCCCTGACAGCAGCAGTGAGGCTATCTCTGTCACTGACGCACCGCCCCCCAGAAACCATAAAACAGCTGTAAAAAATGTAGTGAAAGGTGAAGCAAACGACTCACATAAACCTGCCCAAAGCCATGAAAGACTTACAGCATCTTCTGGAGGGTCAGGAATAAGTCCAGGATGTGAAGGACAGATCTCTGGCTCCAGTGACTCTTGCCCTCCTTCCAAGCCCATCTCTGACTGGCTGATAGAGGCATGTGACCCAGACGTGCCAACAAGAGCGTACGCCCTGAGGGTACTGACACAAATGGTGCAACATAGAAAGCCAGAGGCCATCCAGGCGCAGGAGAAAATCCTGACGGTAAGTTACCTGGTAGCTGCTCTGTTTGTTTGTTTTTTTGTTTTAAATATGTTTTGGCTTTTTTGGTGTTTTCATTTTTTTTGTTCTGTTCTTTTTTGCTTTTTTTTAACTTAGGCTTTTCTTTTCTTTTTGTTTGTCAAGTTGAGTAGATGTTATGTTCTTCACATTTGCAAGTCCTGTATAAATTAAAATTATAAATTAAATTTTTAGGTAGAGAAATTTGATTCAAGTACTTTATTTCAAAATAAATTAAATGATTATCCACACATATAATATACAGGAGTTGGTGTGGCCTGTGTAGAGCGGGTGAGATACTGAAGCGTTAGTTGCTCCCAGTGTGTTCATCTTAGTGTGACAGTATGTCAGTGTTAAATAGAAAAAACATTTAGACATTAAATAGAAAATCATTATATAAGAACCAGTATCATTACCATTTGCAGCACTGTACAAAGGTCTTCAGCTACCCCTCATTTCTGTATATATTTTGCTAGGAGGATCTTAAGGCCATCTTAAAGCTATCTGTTACATTGTTAAAGCAATGATCATACTGCAGATTATATTATGCTGGTAAAATACTTTTGTTCATCCCCACAAACTGCGTCCAGCAATTTATTAAAAGTTGTTTAAACTGGTCACGAGCTGTGGGTAGTGACCGAAAGTACGAGATTGTGGATACAATCGGCAGAAATGAGCTTCTTCTGAAGGGTGGCTGGTCTCTCTTTTAGAGAGAGGGTGAGAAGTTCAGCCATCCGGGAGGGGCTCAGAGTAGAGCCGCTGCTCCTCCACATTGAAAGAAGCCAGTTGAGGTGGTTCTGGCATCTGACAAGGATGCCTCCTGGGTGAGGTGTTCTGGGCATGTCCCACCAGGAGGAGGCCCTGGGGCAGACCCAGGACACACTGGAGAGATTATATCACTCCATAAGACCTGTTATGCCCCCCATGGTGTACTAGTTAACACTTTCACTTGGCAAGTGAAAGGTCACTGCTTTGATGTCAGGAAGGGCATCCAGCTTGAAGCTTTGCCAAATCATGCAGGGGAGCAGCTAACGTAGCTTTTACTCCAAAAAACCAGTTGTCACTGATTCTCAGCCCAGTTCTTGAGTAATTTAGCGTACCATAGCTTTTCCTCCCAGTTTCCCTCTCTATGGTTAATAATGGCTTCTTGACATCTACTCTTCCATTGAGCCCATTTCTGTTTAGGCTTTTGTGAACAGCTCTCAAGTCTGTGTCAAGTTTTAGATGGATTTTTTTTCTTTTCCATGTTCATCTGGTGTATTATTTTTTTTTTGGCACACATACAATAAAATCTGTCACAGTGTGTTATTGTTTCAAAAAAAAAAATGTGAGCACTGGCAATATCTCTGTCTCTTGAGACTTCTATAATAAATGAGGGAGCTGAAGCTCTTTGAGACAGCTCAAAAGAGCTTTGAGCTCTTGGGGCTTGTTAAGATGGTAAGAGAAGATACCAACTAATGTATTATTCTATTTGATCAGAAGCCCATCCCCTTCAACCATCCTTCAGCAAAACCCCCCTTTATTGATTTTTCTGCCTTGTCACACAGTTGAGTTTTCTAGAGGTCACTTTTCATGTGTACTGTCCTTTCTCCTTATTTTAACTGAAACTACAGTTTAAAAAAAAAAAAAAAAAAAAGTTGTTTGTTTGTTTGATGTATGGAGTGGTGTGTATTCTTCTTGGCTCTGCTGTTTGTATGTGTTTTGATGTTGTGTGTGTTTTTTACACAGTAGACCATGTGGTTATAAATCATGCTGATGGTCTATTTTTCTCCAGCTCTTCTTAGAAAGCCTGGAGCATGTAGACTCATTTGTCTACCTGTCAGCCATTCAAGGTAATCTAGTGATTCATCCCAATGTTGATGAAGTATTCAGATGCTGCTGATGATTGATGGACTCGTTATAAACCGTCTTTAGGTCTGGCTGCATTGGCTGATTCCTACCCTGACAAAATACTGGAACGGCTCCTAAAAGACTTCCAACATGGACCCTCCCTCCTTTCCTCCAACAAAGAGCGCTCCGTGGAAACCCGCCTTAAAGTGGGAGAGGTCCTGATGAGGACAAGCAGGGCCATGGGTGAGCATCATCAGATTCAACTTAACAGTTATGCTGTGATGTTACTTTGTTGTTGTTGCTTCTGTTTCATGTCTGTCAGTGCTGTGTGCTCTTGTGTGTTGAATCAGGATCTGAACGCACTGTTGTGACAACATTGCTTTTTTCTCTGATGAGCTCTATAGACTCTCTATAAACTCATCTTATTTCTGTATATATAAAAAAGAAAATAGGTCAAAAGACAAGAATAGCAAGACAGAGCACAAGTGGAAAAACACAATGTGTCTCTAATAGAGATGGACCGATCCGATATTACGTATCGGTACCGGTCTGATACTGACCTAAATTACTGGATCGGATATCGGAGAGAAATAAAAAATGTAATCCGATCCATTAAATATCACAAAAGCACCTCAGAAGACTTGCGACATGGCGTAACTCGGCTCATAACCGTAGCACGTCGGAGCAGTGTGCATCACGTGATAGAGCGGCTGTGGCTTGCCAGATCTCTCGGCGGTCTGGTTGAGCATTTGTAGCCTCGCTACCAGCCCGGCATTTCATCTCCGAGGAAGTGATCCCAAAGAGAAGTAAAGCAAGTGTGTCAGTTCATCTCTGAATGTTTGTAAAGCATTCCTGCGTTAAGCTTAACAACCGATATATGGAGCGACTGCCTCTTCTCTCACCCTCCCTCTCCTGTTGCTACTTCAATCATGAAACTGATCAATGATCAGCTGATCGGCTTTTCTGTTGTGAGTCCGTGTCTCTTGTTTGTTTTTTGGCCCAGTTTGCGCCAGAAAGAGGAAACCAGCGGCTGAACAACAGCAGCACGTTTAAACTTGATAATCTGTTGTTAGAATTTATTTAATATTACTTTCTACTCGAGGATCTTTTTCTACGTAGCTGACGCCGGTCACTGTGCAGGGGCGGATCTAGCAAAGTTTAGCCAGGGGGGCCGATAGGGCATAAACAGGGAAAAGGGGGCACAAAGACATACTTTTCTTTCTTATTCTCATTTAAAATGTCGAGCTTTTAATAAATTATCTGAATCTTACACCCAGTTTTAATCTGATGTAAAATGTATAGAAATCCATTATTGTATAGAGGAACTATTAAGTCTAATATAACCCAGTAAGCTATAGTACTTTTGGGAAGGTACGATCTGTGCAGTCTGCAATTCTGTTGAAGAAAGATGTTGAATCAATTTAATTATTGTAGAAAAATAATTGATTTCTGTGCTTTTTTTTTTTTTTTTTTTTTACATGTGCATTAAATTAAGTTTGATTACGTCGATTAAGCATCACGGGGGGGTGGTTCCCTTTTTTTTTTTTTTTTTTTTTTTTTTTTTTTGTGCTGGGAGTTTGCAACCCTATTAGTTAGGTTGTTTAATATTTCTGCTAAGTACTCTTTAAAATACCAGAATAGGGAGGATGGTGCAGGTTTAAGTTTATTAGCTTGATCAGTGTTGCTGAACTATGAAATATTTTGGGTGCAGTGTATTTTTTGAATACAGGTATAACAGAATAGCTTTAGTGTTTTGTTTTTTAAAACTTCACTATGAACTTATACACAATGCAGCAAGATATTAGAAAAACAGCTTTATTGATTAAAAATACACTATATTGGATTCATATCGGTATCAGCAGATATCCAAATTTATGATATCGGTATCGGACATAAAAAAGTGGTATTGTGCCATCTCTAGTCTCTAACTGCTGCACCTATAAGAAAACGCATACAAGAACGCAGCAGCTGACCACAATCTTGTTGGTGTGTGTGTGTGTGTGTGTGTGTGTGTGTGTGTGTGTGTGTGTGTGTGTGTGTGTGTGTGTGTGTTTGTCACCAATTATACTTGGTAATGATGGAAGAAGAAGCCACACTAACTGTGTCTAGGAGCCAGAGGCAGACAGAGAAAGACCCAGGAGACCTGAGCCATCTGCAGCCTCCAGACTATGAAAAATCTTATTTAAAATTAGAATGAAATGGTTTATATGGTGTATATATCTTAAGGCATAAAATGTACCTGTACTCGACCTCTTTGACATTAATAATAGGCAAGTTTTTGTGTTGCTGAAGACCGATGGTAATTAATATTAACAATAATTCACTTGTCATGTACGTCTTTATTGGCTTGTAAAAGTAGCTTTTATTTTATTTTAGTTCACATTTTTAATGCAATTTAATGAATACAATATTTTATATTATTTCACTTTTAATCTTAATAATCTTGTGAAATCCTTGAAACATGGTCTAGTACACCCATGCCCCCCTTTAGACTCGCCCCTGTTATGCAGAATAGGACAGCTGCCATCAGCCTTCAATAAGCTGTATAATTTAAACATGCTCTCAGATTAAGTTAACAGTTCATCAGCATATTTTAAAACATCTGGAGGCTTACTGCAGATTTTTCACTGTGTAAAACAAACGGTGTGGATGGAGCTCGTGCTAGCTTTTTCCCAGTAAAAGTTTGAAAGGTGGTTACGGGAGCAGCGCTGCTGCCTGAGCTCAGTGTGTCGGTAACGGCTCTGCCTCTTTGCTCTTCAGTGTGTAAACAGACTCTGGCTCCACGTTAAACTACACCAGCATCATTATCACTGCTGCTGTTGTGTTATCAGGTTTCTAATAATTGCTTCTGAATATTTTTGTATCACAGGTCTGTTTTTAGTTGCAAATGTGGGTGACACTCTTGCATTTACATTGTTTAACACAACGATCAGGTGTGTTGACCCAGGGTGATATCTAAAACCTGCAGGACACCGGCCCTTGAGACCTGGAGTTGCCCACCCCTGCCTTAAATGAAACATCGAAGAAAATAATTTCTGACAAGAATTTTTTATAATAGAATTTCTCGATGAATCGTTGCAGCCCTAGATGCAATATTCGATTTAGTCATAATCAACATACTCAAAAAGCTGTACAAAACAGGAAATGACATTTTCACACCAAAAAGTGCTGACCAAAGAGCTAGCCACCTGACACGTTGGTAAAACATGGCACATGTCTGCATGGTGTGCTGTGTGTCCTTAAAAAACTGAGGAAACTTGACAAGTGAAGGGTAAAAGAAGTGTCACGTCTAAAAGCCATCCACAGCAGATAAACAATATCTGAATATCATGACCTTAAGAAACGGGTAAAAAAGTGACTACTTTGTTGTAGTCATCACAGCCACACAAAAACCACAGTGCACGCTTGTTTTCTTTGCAGATCCCCATCAGAAGGAACCCTGTGTATAAAAATCTTTCCTGACAGAACCCCCCCCACCCCACTCGGTTTTACTGTGCCAGATTGCCATCGTACCACTTCTCTGGGACAATTAGATGGTTTATATCCTTGCTGAGAGATTGGATCGAGATTCAGTTTGTTGCACAGGCACCCAGAGAGCTCCTCTGTTTGGCTAAAATGCTCCCACAAGACTGGCCAAGATTTGGCTTTTGCCAGGCCATCGTTTTTAAGTAAGAAAGTTCTCTTAATTGACTCGCCTGGTTGAGCAAATGTTTAATAAATGAATGTTTGGTTTGCTAACTGTGACTGGCTTAATGGCCTTGCACAGTCCTGTGAACTCTCATAGTAACCAGTGATAGGACATGTACTGAAAGGGAAGAGCTCTGAACCAGCTGCTGTTCTCAAAACATGATGTTTATCAGGATGTACAGGAAGAGGACGTGCAGATGTATTTGTTGGAGTGCATCAGTTTTACCAGCTTTACCAATGTTGAATATTAATGTGTGTAGTTGAGACACACACTGATACAAGTATGGACTCTAAAACAGCATTTCTCTTTCATGGAGTCTGTTAAAGCAAGTTGTGACCGGCTAGTGAAAGATGGAAATAAAGTGAGAGCAGCTGAGCTGAAAAAAGGCTATTGTAGAACAAGCTAACATCATTAAGGTGCAAGGTGTCTGTTTCTGGATAAGACAAATCTAACTGGCTCTGAACTCTACATCATAACTTGTGACGTAACCAGAAACCCCTTTGACCCTGTTCAGCTACTTTACTTGGGCTCCCACTTTGTGATTGAGTGGTTCTGAAATGCTTTCACTTTGCTGTAATACTGATTACAGTAAATCGTGGAATATCTAGAAGGAAAAAAATGTACAAATTGACTGTTTCAGTGGTGGCATCCTATTACAGTACCATGCCTGAATTCACTGAGTCCTTTACAATTAGCCCACTCTTTAACAAATGTTTTTAAAGGCAGACCGCATGACTAAGTGCTTAATTTTTATACATCTGGAAATACCTGGAATCAAATATTAAGAGGTCATCCCAGTACTTTTGTCCATATATTGTATTTTCCACAGAAGATGACTACAATCACCTAGAGAACCACAGACATGACATCCTCTGATAAATGGTCAGTTTTATGGAGCCTTAGATCTAACCTGTCTGCTTGATGTTTCTCCTTTAGGAGAACTAGCTCCCCACCTTGGCCGTCCTCTGGTGGGCATCTTCCTGCGAGAATCCAGAGACCCTGACCAAAGCATCCGGGCTAGCAGTCTGTCCAACCTGGGGGAAATCTGTCAGAGACTGGACTATTCCCTGGGGTCACTAGCTCAAGAGGTAGGGTTAACCAATAGACAATAGAAAATAAACACATTAACATTTCTAAGAACCCATTAAGCAAAAAACAGGTTATTGTTAGAGTATAAATTAAATGGCATGAAATTCTAGAGGCTTCATCTGACTCCTGTTGCTCAGGAGGTAGAGCGGGTTGTCTACTGATCAGAAGTTTGGTGGATCGATCCCAGGCTGCTCCAGTGTGCGTGCCAGATATTCTTGGGCAAAACCCCATGTTGCTCTCTGCTGCATCCATCGAGTATGAACGTCTGTGAATGTTAGATAGAAAAGCATGATTCTTGTATGAATGGGTGCTTTGAGTGCTCCTGGAGAGTAGAAAAGAGAGAGAACTCTCAGTCCAGTCACCAAATCAAACAAACAGCTGTACAGCTTCAACTGACAAAAATAAAACCAACAAGATTTTACAAATAAACATTTTACAGCATTATATAACTCATGCCTCATACAGGACAACCGATGGAACAATGTAAACACAGGACAATAATTTACAATAGAAACAGTGAAAAGATAATTAGTAAAATAATTGAGTTGAACAAGTGGGTTTTCAAGAACTTTGGTTTAACTTCACTCTGTAAACTGGCTGACATGTTGGTTCCATGCTGCAGCCAGCTGGCATGAATGAGCCACCTCTGTATATGTCTGCAGCACACAAACAGATCTCACTCTAAATATACTGAATGTTTGTCCTGAGATGCACAGCTCAGCTCTATAGTGACTAACTCTTTGTAATTTTTCAATGTTGTTAAGTTAACAGACTTCATGTCTGTAATATTACATAGATACTGAAATGAAAACTGCAAAACTCACAAAAATACTGAAAATACACCAGTTCTTTCAACCAGGCTGCAAGGCTGCAATAACCAACCAGATGTATTTGTGATTATTTTGGTTTGGTAGGTAATATTTTGAGAGTAGTTTGAGAGTAAACCACGTGAAAACAAAAATGTCAAAAACCATTGCTATTCTCTATAAAACAAAGCATGTCCTGAACAAAAAATCATTATACACACTTTATTGTACTCTGTTGCTTCCATATATGACTTACTGTCTGGAGATATGGGGTAATGCATATAAAACGAACACTCTTCATATTTTCAAGTTACAAAAAAGAGCTATAAGAATTATAAACCAATCAAACTATATAGAACCAACTAACATTTTGTTTATTAATCTGAATACCCTGAAATTTTATGATTTAGTTGAATATAAAATGGCACAGATAATGTATAAAGCACAAAATAACTTGCTTTGCCCCAGTACTCAGAAGCTGTTCAAAGTCAGAAAGAGTCAATATGACTTAAGGGGAACAGATTTCTTTAAAAAAAACAAGATAAGGACGAATATAAAGCAGAGATGTGTTTCTGTTAGAGGAGTTAACCTGTGGAATAGTTATGACAGTGATTTAAAAAGGTGTAGTTCATTTTCCTTGTTTAAAAACATGTTTAAAACTAGAGTATTAGAAAAATATATAAATCAAGAATTAAAAGAGCAAAAAGGAGAAAAAAAATAACCTCTTGATTCTTTTGCTTTGATGTAGTTACTTATCTAAGGTGGAAAGTTTTTTTTTTTTCTTTGTTTTTTTGTTTTTGTTTTTGTTTTTTTTTGTTTTTTTGTTTGTTTGTTGGTTTGTTTGTTTGTTTGTTTGTTTGTTTGTTTGTTTGTTTGTTTGGTTTTTGCTTTGTTTTATTATTTTCTTCAAGCCCTGTGTACAGGAGCTGCATACAAAAAGATATTTTGTGAAAAGGGTTGGCGTAATAAGCAAATGCTTCAGCCAAAACCTTTTGATTAGCCTTGTCTCATGCTTTCTTTCTTTATGGTAGATTTTTGTTCTGTTTTCACTGTTTGTTTGTTTTTTCACTGTTTTCACTGAGATTTGAATTTGAATGCTAATCAATAAAATCAAAAATCAAATCAAAAGTTACAGCAGCTCTGTGCAAGATAAAGATGGTAGGTATTTAAAATAAATCAAACTGCACTAAGTCCAATTGGGAAAATAATTTTCTGTGTTTCTGAAATGTGAGACTCCATGCTTCCACAGTTATCTACAGTTGTGTTATCTGTGCTTGTTAGTTTAAAGCATTATTAACTGTTATTATCTGTCGTGGATACACTTTGTACAAATATAATTCCCCATAAATTGGGACACTTGTGTAAAATAGGAACAGATACACTGGACAAGGAATGCAATATTTTACATTTGACTCTTTCATGAAAAATAACTCAATTCATATTTGATGACAACAGCATGACTAAAAAAAAGTTGGGACAGGTGCAGCAAAACGCTGGAAAAGTGCTAAAAAGAACATCTTGCATTCTGTTTTTGTGCAGATTAGCTCCTGTCTGACGTCACTGATAAAGACGGAGAAGGAGGCAGAGGTGAGGAGAGCTGCTGTCCACGTTATTGCGTCGCTGCTCCGTGGTCTTGGGGACAAAAGCACACAGGTACACTCTCACAGCTCACTGGGTATTTTTAAAAATGTCTTCGGAAGCACTGGATTCAGTTTTCTAAACCTAATGCCAGAAGACCTTAAGATGAGATGTTACTTCATATTTGGTAGGTGTATTACTGGGGACCCGCGTAAGGTGCTATTGTGAATAAATGTTTTATTGAATGTTCTATTATTGTGACATTAACACAGTTCCATAAGGGGTGTTTCTGACAGTGCTGGGCTGTTTTTACAGACAACAGGCACAAGACACGTTTTTTTGTTTTCTTTTGTTTTTTCCATGTTTGACTGCGTGCAATTTGCAGTAAATTGTGTGCCTTAAACTTTTTAATTAACATTTACGTGACTCATTTAAATATTTTTCTCCTAAAAGTGAAACACTTGCAAATGTGCAAATACGCTTCAGTTTGAGGTCAGGCTGTTAGCTTTTTCTAATATTTACATTTAAGTGTGACAAACATGCCAAAAAATAGGAGATCAGGAAGGGGGCAAACACTTTTCCATGTTTTGTAGTCCATTTTCTCCACATCCTGCATATTGTCATTTCAACATCCGGACATCATGTTGTTAATGAGAGACTAATGTAAGGTCGTTTTTATTCTCGGCACGCTCTTTTCGTTTCCTAAGTCCTTTTCAAATTTCCTACCCACTTTTGCTTGACCTCGATGCCATTTTCATCAATGACGTTTTTATCGAGGTCAAGGAAAAGAGGTGGGGAAGAGGAGGAGGTACATTTGGAGTGCACCAGGCAGAGGAGAGATAAAAATAAAATCCAGTGAAGTCGCACAGAGAGGACTGAGGGACCATGACGTAAAACTTATTTCTTTAGCCACTTTCGCTCTGTCTTTTTAGCTGTAAGTGGTTCTTCATTGTTGTCTACCTGAACTGAAATGGAAAAATCCGTCTGTTAGCCTTAATGTTAGGTTTTGTAGGTGTATGTATGGTGAATGAGAACTATGTGGAGAATAGACTGAGTCAGCTACACAGGTGATTCACTAGACCAGCAAGCTGGTTAGCAATTAAGTCCAGGGAAAACCGTGAAAGCAGGGAAACAGTCAGAGAACTAACTAGAAATATCTCAGGATGAAACAACAAAAGCACACCAAAGAGTCCTGGGGTCTGTTTCTTACACAGAACCCCCCACCCCCACCTAGCAACCCATAAGACCCAATCAGCACAGTACATCCTTACAGTTCCTCTGTCTATGGCCAAACTGATCAAAGCCATGAAATAGAGCTAATAATAATAGGCTGGTGGTTTTAAAGCTGTAGTAGCTGCTGCTAATTGTATGTAAAAAGCTGGCTCAGGTGTTATATAGCTTTTAATCACCTGTCATGACCCCAGTGAAGTGGCTAGCTGTTTGACTTAGTCCAGGTTGTATAATTACTGGAACAGCTGGAGAATGGTGACACCAGCTGCACAGCACTAATGACACACAGTGACATTATTGGAAGACAAGACTGGGAAGAAACCAGAAGGACTGTTTAACCCCCCTCACCTCCCCCAACGACAGAATCCATTTGAAATCTGGAACATTATTTTTTTTAATCATAGTTTTCAAGGTAAATTAGAAATACTAAATGCTGTGTTCCTACTTTATTTAATCAGACCCTAAACCAAATTATAACAATAACTATATCTATCTAAAATTCCAGATTTTATGTAAACTGGTTCCCACTTTATGTAAAAATGGGTTGTGCTGATTAAACTACTTTAAGCAACTTTCCAAGGCAGCAGTTGCCTTACAGTATAAGGGTCTGGATTCAGGGCAATTATCAATTGGTAATATAACTGGAAACAATATATTTTGGTCAATGTTGAGACCAACAAATAAAGTTTTCCTTGGCTTTGAATTTGACGATACTTTAAATAATGTCTAATAGAAAAAAGCAAAAAAGGCAACTAAAATAAACATGCTAAAGCTCGGTAAATATGAATGAACAATAGTTGAAGTACAAATAAAAAATGAATGTAGTTCAGTTAAGCAGACTTTTTATTAAGTAACCAATTACTATTATGCTTTTTTTTTTTTTTTTTTTTTTAGTGTATGGGAGGATAAGGAGTGTTTTGAGTCATATTGTATGAAATGTACTTGGTAGCAAACTCAGCACCCCCACATTTGTGTCACTTTAGTGTCACCTTTTCCAAAGTTTCATTAGTGTCTGTCTCCTCCAGGTTCTCAGTGATGTTTTGTTGGACCTGTACCGAGCTCTCAAATGGGTGGTTAACTCTGACCTGGATGAGGTATCCGTGCTTCATGCCCACCTGGCTCTGGAGGAGCTTGACGACATAATGAGGAGGTTCATCTTCCCTGAGCAGAAGCTGGAGAAGAAGATTGTCGTCCTACCATAGAACTAATTTCCGTGGGCTCTTTGCACTACAATTTATGCCTCCGTGTAATGTGGATTAAGTCTTCAGAAATGTGGTTGACCACAAAGAGCAGAAAATCCTACATCCATGCATACCAAGGACTGTGACCTAGTGTACCACCCTATTCCACAATAAATTTTTAAGCATATTTTCTGTGATTTGTGATTTGAAATATGAAAAATATTTTAACTTTAGATTTATGTGAATTAAATACTGTAATAATACTGACTTTAATATATATTAATGTTGAATAATAATCCCAAAAAGGTTGATTCGGTTCATCTGTACGTAGCGTTTTCAGTGGGAGAAATGTTTCGTCACTCGTCCAAGTGACTTCTTCAGTCTCAGCTGACTGCAGGTTTCCCCAACCTTATAAACAGTACATTTGCACAGTGAGTGAAACTGGCACCCTTTAATGAACAATGGACTGTGAGGTCAGTTCATTGATCATTAATATGCAAATTGTCATGACCACTGATTAACAACCATTGATCAATGGCCATGAGTACAATTTACACAGAGTTGGTATTGTAAGAACGTGAAAAGACCCTTTGTCTGTATGATCAACTCGGTCACCTATAACAGCTCAAAGTTTTTGGCTTCGATCCTCAACCCCTTGGTAGGCAGCTCTAAACACCACCACCCACTACAAACGCTACAACCAGATGAACAGAATCTACTTTTTGGGATTTCCTTATGATTGAGCACGCATGAAGATGTTAAATAATATTCATATTGTGTACCACAAAAACTATAAAACTTTAAGCCCAAAGAAAACCTCATGCCACAGTACTGCCCTGAACTTCTGCACATTATCACATTATCACACATCACACATTTGCACTTCTCTCCACTTCACTACCACGGGCCTTTCTAAAGTATGGGAGGCAATTATCCTAAACAAAAAAAATTACATTGAGATTGTCAAAGAAGAAATTTGCAAGAGAGGAAGAATCCAAATTCTGATTGAAATATGCTACAATTACATGGTAATAAAATAATTCAAATCAATTTTTTAAAATGGCGCCAAATCACAACAACAGTTGTCTCAAGGTGCTTTATATTGTAAGGTAAAGACTCTACAATGATAGAAAGAAAACAGAAAACCCCAACAATCATATGACCCCCTATGAGCAAACGCTTTGACAGCAGTGGGATCAAATCACTTTTTTTTTTTTTTTTTTTTTTTTTTTTTTTTTATTGTCACATCACATGCGAGTGAAATTCTTGTGTGCGAGCCCCACAAGCAACAGAGATGTGCAAACACAACAACACAAACGAGCAAAATACAAGAATGGCCAACCTGAAACTAATAAATATATGTACAATATATAATAGTGTATGCATTTCTGGATGTGTATACTAAATATTTTCCTACGTGTGTGTGTGTGTGTGTGTGTGTGTGTGTGTATATACACATTTTTACAAATTAAATAGTAAAAAAATAAAATAATAATAAAATATATAAAATATACAGAGTTGAATATGTGCAAAACAAGTGGCATTTATATACAGTGTGGAGTGCATAATGTTGAAGTTCCAGTAGTGAAGCTGAGGTGTCTATGACGTGTTCAGCAGTCTGATGGCCTGATGGAAAAAGCTGTCTCTCAGTCTGCTGGTACGGGACCGGATGCTGCAGAACCTCCTTCCTGATGGAAGCAGTCTGAACAGTTTATGGCTGGGGTGACTGGAGTCCTTGATGATCCTCCCCGCTTTCCTCAGGCAGCGCTTCCTGTAGATGTCTTGGAGGGAGGGAAGCTCACCTCCAATTATCCGTTCAGAGCACCGCACTACTCGCTGGAGAGCTTTGCAGTTGTAGGCGGTGCTGTTGCCATACCAGGTGGTGATGCATCCAGTGAGGATGCTCTCAATGGCACAGTGATAGAAGGTCCTGAGGATGCGGGGGCTCATGCCGAATCTTTTCAGTCTCCTGAGAAAGAAGAGGCGCTGCTGCGCCTTCTTCACTGTTTTGTTTGTGTGTACTGACCACGTAAGATCCTCAGCCAGGTGTACGCCAAGGAACTGGAAGCTGCTCACTCTCTCCACAGCAGCGCCGTTGATGGTGATGGGGGTGTGTACTTGGGCGAGACAGTGTGCGGGGTTATGTTATATGTTAGTATAGCCAACTAAAACAACACATTCTCACTCCCGAGGCGTAATATTTTACGCTAGGTGACAATAAAACATATCTCTGTCCTGAGACCTTGTGGAACTCAAACAGGTTTTAATCAGATTTTGCTTCCTGAAAGATCTCATCACCTGCAACAGTCACAGGCAGTGTGCAAAATATATGTAGAGCAAAATACACACTTCTCTGTTTATGTGGATTATACTTTTGTAATAATGGATTGTTATTACACAATGAATAGTGTGTGGAATAGAATTAATTTCCCAATGAACCTCCTCAAATTAGACACAATTAGACACAGTGGGGCTGGTTCAGTGTCAGGAGTGTGGGTATGGGGAGACGGGAGTGGGACAGCTAAGCCTGAGCCTGTGTTTGTCTGTTTGGCCCCGCACCACGTTGTCACATAAATGATTTAGTGCAGGGGTGTCAAACTCAAATACACAGTGGGCCAAAATTCAAAACTGAAACAAAGTCGCAGGCTAACGTTAATATTTATTGAAATATATTTATTCCTCCAGATATAAGAATGAATCTTTTCTTATGGACTCAAACACGTTTTGCTGAAAAACTGAATATGGAACAAGCAAAGCTTAATACTAAACAATATATATATTAGCTGTATAACACCAGTAGGCCAGCTCTAATAGTAATTTGGTATGGCTTCGCGGGCCAAATGTAATTAGGCTGCGGGCCAAATTTGGCCCACGGGCCAGAGTTTGACACCTATGATTTAGTGTATGGAAAGTAAAGCAGTTTCCTTCATGTGGACTTCTCTATGAGTTTAATCTCCACCTGTCTCTCTTTTGTTCTTTGAATCTAACTTGTAACTTTGCACAGAGCTATCCTCCAATCTTACCGCTCAGCGTCAGTCCGGAGCGCGTGCACCTGGACCAAACCAAATCGTGTAAGAAGGAGGGGGAGGCGGGGTCAGAGGCTGATTGGATTTTATTTTTTGTTGCCAATAGCAAAACAAAACTAATGCTATAAAATAATCAAGTTCACAAGTATCCTTGTGAGTCAGACATTATTTTATGGTGATAGGTTAATAATTTTCTTTTAAAAGAAAAGACTAATTGACTATTTTACTGTTTTCTAGGGCCCCTCGTCATCACTTTTCTTCCCTTACGCGCCCCTGGCTAAAGTCATGCGACTTCTATTACAATAACTACTACATCTCACTATGTGTCATAGAGAAAGATAAAGTGTACAAGTTTAGTATATTATGTTACCTGGCATGGATAGTGAAATGTGTTTACATGGCTGTGTTTAGATCGCTGTGCTTTGCCAGCCATCTATCGATTCTCCAGTGCATGCTGCAGTTTGTCCAGGTATAAGCGTGTCAGCAACTCAGCCTCAAAGAGGAGAGGAAAAGAGAGGGAGGGAAGATGAATAAGCCCATAAGGGCTGCCTTGAGTAAGGTAGAGAAGTGAAAGGAGCACCCAGACTTGTTAAAGACTGCTGGCTGCATTGCAGAGAGATCGGGTGCTGGTTAGGATGCCCAGGGAGGGGAGGGGAGCAGGTGGTGAAGGAGCCGCTCAGCAGTGTTGGGCTCTCAGTCGACCAGCTTGGACAGAGTGATAAAGGAGGACGCTTTCAGCTCTGCTGAAAACAGTAGGTGCAAAATTGAGCAGAGACTGCAGAAGAGAGAAGAGAAGCTAGAGAAATCCCCCGACAAAGAAGACGTCAAAACTAAGGCAGAGACGGAACCTTTTGCTTTGAATCTCAGGCATCTTCACTTTGCTCTGACCATGTCCATAGGATGGAGAGCAACACACAGACGGCAGAATAACTGCTGCTTAACACCGACAGAGACTGCACCAACGTCAGCTGCTGGCTGAGCACCTCTGATCACATCTCAGGTTGGGGACCTCATCCCCTGGGAAACTCCTGGAAGATCGAAGGAGGAGGGTGACTTACAGGCACGCTGGTTGGAGTGTGGTGGTCAAAGCAGCCTGGTGTATTTTTGGATGTGAATTAAGCAAGCAAGCTGGAATAAAGATGTAGTGTGAGCTGGAGGAAGGAGGGGGAGAGAACAAGGAAAGTTGTGTGCAAAGGAGAGGAGAGGGCTGGATGTCCTGGCTTGACGGACTGAAAACTGGAAAATACAGAGGGGGCACTGGTTCAGGAAGGTAAGGTCTTTAAAATGTTTTTCACTTGCCCTCAGGATAGCAAAATCAGTCATTTCTTATTTCTGTAACATAACTACATTAAAATGTGGGTTTATCTTACAAAAGCTCATTAAATAGACTATGCTTAGGCTTCAGTTTTGGATACCTCTTCAGATTTGGTATGCAGTTCTAAAGATTAACTAAATGAAGGTTGAATAGAGACAAAAACGGAATGAAAAGTTAGAAAAACCGTATTAATCAATAGTTACATTGTAGGATAGTGTTCAGGCATGTGTGTTGAATGTTTACAGTGTATGGTAGAGATTTCTGCCCGGCACTTAGCTTGAATTGCTCAGCTTACTCTGCTTTAAAATTACACTGAAAACTAAAAAAATCAATGTGAATCAGTCTGAACATAACATTGTTATTGTGTCCTTGTGTTAGCTCCTAGCATATGCAACATTTTCCCTGTGTGGAAGAAGACAGCAACTATCTGAAAAAATAGCCAAAGAGTACCCATTTGAAGCTTCTGGTGTCTCCAATGAAAAACCTTGTACTGTTTGATTTTCCACAGCATCACTGCTGTGTTGGACCTCCCTAATGTGTTGGTCCTTTTTGCACAATGCCTGCCATTATTAGAGAGTCTCAGTGCATACAGTAAGAACTTAAGTAAATCTAAAATGCCTAAGACAGTGGAACGTTCATGCAAGAATGAAAATGTTCTTCCTATTACAAATAGGAAATAAATCGTTCTTTGCTACAACCTTATTTGGTGTGCTATGTTATATGATGGTAGCTGTAACAGTAGCACATTAGCAAGCTTTAATTGACTTGAGACAGATGTCTAAGACGAACATTTCAGAGTATTTTAGGCACAACAAATTCACACCCAGTGTTTTGTAGTCATGATGCTGTTTGTTTTTTAATAATTATTGTGATTCTTAGGTTCATAATGTTCTTAGTTCTCCCTCACTCAGTGTTTATCTTCTCCTGTGTTTACTCGTGTCTCCCTAGACACTGTGTTAAGCTTGGGTGTCTTGAATCTGAGTTGTGTGTGTTTCCTGCTTTATTTTGATAGTCCCTTGTTGCGTGTTCAGTGTATTCAGCTTTGCTTCCTCCCTGACACATTGTGTCTGTTTACGTCCGGCTGTGTTCCCTCCTGTTATCCTCTGTGTATTTAAGTCCTCTGTGTTCCTTTGCTTATTGTCGTGTCGTCCCATGTGCTGTGTGTTTTCCTGTGTGATCCTTGGTACCCCAGTTTATTCCTCGTTGTTCCCCCTAGTTGTTTACTTCTGGTTCCTTGTTTTTGAGTTTTTGGTTATCAGAGCTTCTATGTTTAAATATCGTTATTTCAGCAACAAAGCTGCCTCCTTTAGTTCACTCCTTTTTTTTGAGTCCTGTGTTTTGGTCCTCATCCTGTCTGCCACACAGCGCCACCACGAGGCGTTGGTTATTGATGAAGTCTCTGAGGCATTTAATGATCACATGATTATTTTTTACAATGAGCACGACTTCTCATAAGTACAACACAATAGCAGTTCTGTGTTACTGTCAGCTACCATAACCATGACTGGCTTGGATTACTTTAGTAAGCGATTACTTTGACAGTCATTCATTTGTCTGAGGCACAAGTCCCATTGACTGACGCAACCCAGTATTGCCTTAATGCCAGATGAGGGCAAATTAATTTTTTCACTCTGTACTATGATGAACTATTTTCACAACAAACATATTAAAACAACATCAAGAAAAATGTTGAAACTTGTTATTAATGCTTAAAACATGGGGTGCCACACCCTGAACTAATTAATAATAAAACTCTGTTAACATGTTTTCTTTTTCATTACATTTCTTTCCACTACTAGTGCCTGTCCCCGAGTAACAATTATGGTTGTAAACACTGCATTTAACTGTTCAATAAAACATTTTCCACACTGTGTTACGTTCACCAAATAAAACCCACAGTACCAATTAATCATCAGTTGTCTTTGCCAGGTATACATTATTTTTCCTGTCTAGATCGATAAACAAGTTTATCACATTACTATGACTTTTCTCCTGTAACCAGACTCAATATTTATCCAACACTCTACCACACTTATCTTTGTTTACACATTAATGCACTTCTGTTCATCTTAGTGTCTTCAATCTGCATCAGTTTCTTATAACTGTCTCTCACACCTTCTATGTATATCTACAGGCCATCAAGACCTCACAGCCCCTGGGGGCAAATAGCTCCCATCTTAATACTTAAACAAATATTAAAACTTAATACGTTGTTGAGCTTCTCCTTCCTTTTGTCTCAGGCTTCTCTTTATTTGTTTTGTTCCCATCTGTATGGTTTTTCCACGGGCAGGCTGGTACATTGATGGAACAGGTTCCTGTGTATTGTGTCACTCTTTCCTCCTTTTGTGGTTTGAACTCATAAACTGGGATGCTAGGGCTTTTTGACTCACTACCACATACACTGCATCCCCCCAGTATGACCAAAGCTTCTCTGGACTTCTCTCTTTGAGATTGCCAAGCTTCTTTTTGAGCTGTAATAGGTGCAATCTCATAAGCCTCCTTCATTTGAGAGTGCCATTTTGTCACATACTTCTCATAGCTTGCTTGCTGGTCCTGTGAAGGCAAGTTGAACAAGACATCTACAGAAAGCCGAGGAGTGTGGCCAAACAGCAAATAGTATGTGGAAAACCCAGTAGCCTCCTTCCAAGTGTAGTTGTAGGCAGGCACTATGTTTGACAGCGAGTCTTTCCAATCTGCTTCTTTAGATAAATTCAATTAATTTCAATTGAATTAAATTTAATTTATATAGCACCAAAACACAATAACAGTTGCCACAAAGTTCTTTATATTGTGAGGTAAAGACTCGACAATAATACAAAGAAAACAGATCATATGACCCCCTTTGAACCAGTGCTTTGGTGACAGTTAAAAGGAAAAACTCCCTTTTAACAGGAAGAAACCTCCAACAGAACCAGGCTCAGGGTGGGGCAGGGTGAGGGTCAGCATGCATTACAAAATGGTCCACATCTCTTTGCATTCTCTGAGAGCTTGGACAGGAGCTATTTCAGCTGGGTCCTCAGCTATCCTTTTTCTAGCACCATCTGACTGAGGAAACCCAGTTTCTTCTCGAAGACATCACACTTCTGTGATCTGAGTTTGCCACCATGTTTTTGGTATCTCTGATGTGTTCGACATGAGTATCAAATGAAGGAGAGTGGACTAGGTTGTCTTCCAAATAGCCCTCTTAATTAGTCCTCCATGCTTCATTGAAACTCTGCTGAGGCTCAAGGCCTAAATATGCAGTTTTGCTGCCCCAAGGTGTGATGAAGGCTGTGAGGGGGCAACCTTTAGGGTCCAGGAACCCCTGTTGATATGCTTTGCCCTGATCAAGAGCAGAAAACCAGAAGCGGCTGTCAAGGGAATCTAGCCTATCTTGAATTCTGGAAATTTTTTAATTCTGTGCCTCTGTACTGACGTTCTGTTGAGTCCCCTGAAATCTCAGCACAATCTCAGTTCACCTGACTTTTTTCTAATACAGGCAACTGGGGATGAGTAGGGTGACCGGGACTCTGAAATCCACTCATGGTTCAGCAGATCTTGAAGATAGTCTTTCACTTCAGAGGTTTTGAGGCTGATATGTAGGTCTTCAGTGATGTACATGTCTAAAGTGTGACTGCATCCAACATGATAGTCATCATAAACAAATGCTGACATGCTCGTCTTTACTGAGATGGTCTAATTTATCTGGAAGGTCCCACTGAGGTGGCTTATGGCTGGGGGCAAAGGTGGATAATAACTTTATCTATCTGTATATGTGGCTTTAAGGAAAGTGGTCCCACTGATCCTGATGTCATGTCTTCTCTGCCAGGACTCTGCCCAGACTTTAGCTTGGGTCAGGTGTCACAATAGTTTTAGCACTGATTTAGCAGTATTTACTGACAGTGAGAAGATTCGGATGATTTTTCAAATGTTGCCTGATCTTTTTAGCCGCTTGCTCCATTTACCCACTCAAATCTGCAACATTGGGATCACTAGATCCCCGAATTTGAACTAGAACCCTGTTTTGAAGGTAACAGTCCAAATAAAACTCTGTCTCTATCCACTCATCAGATTTCGCTGCCATTAGTTGCTAGAGCTACCAGTGGTTCTGTTCCCAAAAGCTCAGCATACTTCCTTCCTGCCGCCTGTTACTCTTCTTTAACCAGTTCATGCATGAATTATGACAACCTCAATCAGGATTTCTTTCTTAAGTATTTTTATTCATCTTTAGGTATGAAAAAAAGATTTTTGAACTTCATTTTTTTTAAACATGTACTTTTCAAAGAGTTTTTTACATGTCCACTTAGGTGGACAACATGTGTTTTGACTTATGAATTTGGTATTGAGTGACACATCAGTGTCCAATGTAGTGGTTTATGTGCAAGTATACCATCAACACTGACACAAATACAAGAAAACAGCCTTTGAATAGCTGTCCACTGTAGTGACCACTATGTGTGAAAGCGTTAAAGACCAGTGCTGTGGATACCACCTGCTTTTATTGTAGACATTGGTTGAGTCAGTAGGTTGTAAAATACTCGTAATATTGCAATTGTAGTCTATTGGCAGTTTTTACAGTTGAAACACATTTTGTTGTGCATCTGCATCACCAGAACTTGAATAGATTTTCTGTCATTTTAGCATTTGCATTTTTTTAAGCATTGCATTTAGCATTTGAATCATTCAGCCATCATCATTCTTGCATATTTGGTTTTTGTAAAAAAAAAGAAAAAAGGATGTGCTAATGTGTACAGAAACAACTAGTCAAAAGGTGTGTGTGAGTGTGAGAGAGAGTGTGTGTGACTGACATTCTGGGGATTTCTCTATATAGCTTTGTTAGTGTTGCTATGATAAATTGTTGTGGCTGTGATGTGGTATTGAGGATGTCATGCTGCCAAGCTTCATGCCAAGGAGTCATAGGAAGACAAAGAAATTGCAAATGCACGTAAGATATTTCTTTTGTTGTTTTTCTTTATTTGAAAAGTAACTACATCAAACAACAAATTACTAGAATTAAGAACTAATGCAATATGTGATATTACTTTTTAACACCCAACACTGATTACTAATACGTCAGTGATAAATCGATTTAATGGTTAGCTGAAAGCAGCACATAGCTAAATGTAAATAATTAAACTGCTATTTAAAAGAAAGTTATGGTTAGCATGTTTTCAGTTCATTCAAAAGCGGACTCATCACCTCATCAGTTGAAAGTCCCTCTCTCATATCTGATAGAAGAACTTTGGCTGTTTCTTTAACTGGGTCAGGGCTGAGCATCTCATTTGCAATGACTTTGCAGGCAGGTCATATTAATGTGTCTGCGATGGTGTATTGCTTTTTGGATTCAGCTTCTAAGTAGCTAGCTTTGAGAAGTCTTTCAGACATCTTTGTGGTTAAACCAAACCAAGAGTGACATGTTTAGCCGCATGTTCTCCTTAAATTCCTGGTTGTCTGAGCAGTGTCCAAAAAATGAAATGGGCTTTATAGATAATTAGGAAACTTTCTGGGGAAAATCTGGTCTTATTAGAAGAGACGGCATCCATCCCACTTTGGATGGAGCAGCTGTCATTTCTAGAAATCTGGACAAATTTATTAACCCCCTCTAAAACGTGACTATCCAGAGTTGGGACGAGGAAGCAGAGCTGCGGTCTTACATGGCTCTCTGCAGTTTCTCTCTTTCCATCATGCCTGACACCTCCCCCTCCGAACAGAAAAGCAGGACAGAAATCTCTGGAGGGCTACCTTTGGCAGCCCATATCCTGGGAGGGGTGATGGGCAGTAACAGTAGTATTTAAATATTAAAAAATAAACAGAAAGAACAATATAATATCCACAACTACATCAAAGAGTAAAACTGTTAAATGTGGATTATTAAACAATTAGTCTCTCTCCCCTGAGTCCCTGTTAGTAAACCATTTAATAATTGGCTAACATATTGATTTACTCTGCCTTACAGAAACCTGGTTACAGCAGGTTGAATATGTTGAAATAAATCAACGTCCTCATGATAAACTAACTGTCAGAATCCTCGAAGCACAGTCTGAGGGTGCAGAATAACAACAATGTCCCATTCCAGCTTATTAACCATAGACACAGAGTTTTAACTCATTTGATAGCCTGACTCTTAACCTTGTCCACTCTAATTGGAAAACTCAAAAAGCTGTTTTATTTGTTGTTATATATCGTCTGCCTGATCCTTATTAAGAGTTTCTATCTGGTTTCTTGGGCTTTTTATCACATTTAGTGCTTAGTTCAGATAAAATAATTGTTGCGGGTGATTTCAACATTTGTGTAAATACTGAAAATGATAGATTAAACTAGACTCGACTCAGTTGGCTTCTCACAAAATGTGAAAGCGTCCACACACCACTTTAATCCCACTTAGATCTTGTTCTGACATATGACATAGAAACTGAACATTTAACAGTATTCCCCAAAAACCATCTTTCATCTGACCATTTACTAATAACTTTACATTTACAATAATGGATTATACAGCAATGGGGAAACATTTTATCAGAGTAAATGTCTTTCTAAAAGTGCTGTAATTAAGTTTAAGGATTCAATATAAAAGCCATCACCTGACCCAGCCGTCTTAGCTAATCTCCAACCTTCATTTAATTATTGAAAGAGTAGTTTTAAAACTTCCAGCTTATCATCTGCAGAGGGATCATTTATTTGAAGAGTTTCAGTCAGGTTTCAGAGCTCATCACAGCACAGAAACAGCTTTAGTGAAGGTTACAAATGATCTTCTTAAGCCCTCTGACAGTGGACTCATCTCTGTGCTTGTCCTATTCGACTTCAGTGTAGCATTCGACACTGTTGACGATATTTTATTACAGCAATTAGAGCATGTCATAGGTATTAAAGGTACTGTGCTGCAATGGTTTATATCATTTCTATCTAATTGACTTCAATTGATTTAATTTGTAGTTTGAATCTGTTTAGTCTTTTTTGTATATTTTTCATATGTTGATTTATTTCACGATTCAGACTGCTGTAAGCACACTGAGCACAAGGGGAAAGAAATGCCAAAGTGAAAAGGAGAGAGGAGATATTTCAGACAAATTAGAGCTACTAGAAACACTAAATTGTTGTGTAAATGACTAAATGACTCATGAAAACAGTGATTAAGAATATAAATGTTTTGTGATGTCATGTGATCCAACACCTCTATTTGCAAAATTTTCCTTTCGGTCAGGAGCGCCGATAAAACAGATTCTCCTGATGTAGTCTGCGGGCAGAATGCATGATGCCATGATGTAAATCTGTGAATCCATTCAAAAAAGTGTATAAATCTGCTTGTCCAACAGAGCTGAATGTAATAATGTAAAGAATAAACCAGTCTCTCCTGTGCAGTAAGTTAACCCTAGCCCTAACCTGGAGATGTGGAAGAAAGGAGCACCAGAGGTTCTAATGGCAGAATGGGGGATTTAGTTGTTTTAGTAGCTTTTGCTGTTTCTGAGATGTTTGTAGCTCAGTTCAGTTGCATTTTATTTATATGGCGCCAAATCACAACAGCAGTTGCCTCAAGGTGCTCAACTATTTTGAAAAACACACAAAGAAAATGGCAATTGTATAAATTCATGTTGAGTCTAAGTGACTCTCAGAATAAAGTTTGTGCTTTTTCAAAGCATGTCTTGTTTCATTACTTCCATATGACAACAAATTAAGATTACACACGTGAGGTTTTTTTCTCTCTTCTTGACCTCTTTTTCCCTCCACAAATTGTTCCCTCTTTTCCTAAACCCATCTCCACTCACTCCCTTGTTCTCATGTTGACATCTGTTGTGGACCCCTCTGCCTCACTTCCTGCTCCATCTTCAGATGCCCTCTTGCTACAGGAATGCGCTGAACATTGTGGTCACCACCCTTTTTGCTGCGGTGGTCCTCTTCACCATTCTGTTGGCCTATGTTACAGGTTCATTTCAATCACAAACACAAAAAGTATATGATAATTAAAATGTATGATCGTATTTACTGATTTTTTTTCCCTTCTTCATTGTGAAGGCTACCAGTTTATCCACACTGAGCAGCACCACCTGTCCTTTGGCCTATATGGTGCCTTCCTCTCCCTCCACCTCTTTCTCCAGAGCCTCTTTGCATTCTTGGAGCATCGGCGGATGAGGAGTCCTGCCCGACCTCAACACCTCCGGCGTTCCGTGGCCCTCTGCATCGCAGCTTACCAAGAGGACCCAGACTACCTAAGGAAGTGTCTCCACAGCATCTGCCGAATCTCTTTTCCAGGCTTGAAGGTGGTGCTGGTTGTGGATGGAAATAGACCCGAGGATCGCTACATGATGGACATTTTCCATGAAGTGATGGGAGGAGCGGACCAGGCTGGCAGCATGGTGTGGAAGGGGAACTATCACAGGGACGGTAGTGGAGGTGGGGGGGAAAGCACAGCGCACATGGAAGAGATGGCACAGGTGTCAAGGATGGTCAGAGGTTGCCGCTATTCTTGCATTATGCAGGAGTGGGGAGGTAAAAGGGAGGTGATGTACACTGCCTTCAAAGCGCTGGGGGACAGTGTGGACTACGTGCAGGTAAGGGCTACACAGACACCATCACATATATGTACATTTGCAATGGCAAAGAATTCATTTGAACAATTTAGGCTGACCTGATGTATAATCTGAATATTCATCCTGACCACTTGTTATGATCTGCATAGTTTGTATAGTCATTCTGACCACTTAGCTACTAACCACGGTAATGTAAAACGGGATGGCTGTAGCTCAGGAGTTAGAGCAGGCCATCTACTAATCAGAAGACTGGCAGTTCAATCCCTGGCTGTCCAGCCTGTATGCCAGATACTAAACCCAAGTTGCTCTCCAATACATCCATTTTTGAATGCCAGAGAACCATGTTTGATAACAGATGCCATTTAAAACCTGCACTTATGTCTACCTGTGCTAGCTGTTTCTTCTGAACTACATGCTAATGCTAACACACTAATGTTAAAAACTGGGCAAAATACTGCCTTAGAGCAAGAAGTACATAAGTTCTATGTGGCCATTAGAAAAACCACACTCACAGTGAAATAGAGTACACAAGATTTCTTTTTATTTCAAAGCCTACTAGTGCTGACAGTGTAATTCTGACCTGCAGTCCAGAGCCCAAGGATACCACAGTCAGAATTTCAGCCTGGTTTCATACAGGAAAAGGTGGTCGCTCAGAGGAACAAGATGTCAATCACATATCTTAATAATCGGACTCTTGCATCTTCCTAAGAGAGTTTTCATCTACCTTAATAGGCCTTGTGTTAGTGGAACACGAGTTTCCATACCAGATCCTTGGAATAGAACTCTCTTTTTCTTTGGGTCCTCTGTGATTTCAGCAGGTTGGCCACCTCCTAATTGCACAGTAGGCTTTTGCTCAGAGCCCGACGGCAGATTCGGTCCAGTGCTATTTTAAAAACTTCACAAACCCTGATTTAAATTGATCCTTCTGTCAAATAAAACTACGTTATTTTAAAAATAGGACCAGACCAGGTTACAAACTATGTTTTATAGCCCCCTTCTTTCCTGTTTACCCACAGCCGGATTCCCCCACCAATTATAACGCATGACTTTTCTTACATCAACACTGTGAAATGCGTTGTCAGCAGTATAAAATCCTGCACACCCAAAAATGACCTCTTTTGTATTTAACATGACAGTAACATTACTTGTGATTTTTTTCATAGTAAAAATAAACCATCTGTTTATTAGAAGAATGAAAATCTTCACCATCTGTGAAGGACTTGCAATGTAATGTAAAACAAGAATGAAATCCTAACTACTTTACACAAGTAATAGTCAAGCAAGACTGTTGAAACTGTTGTTGTTGTTATTTAACTGCTTATGGAAAGACTTTCCGGGTCTGCATCCAGACCTGTGGGTTAATGCTGGATATTGAGTTCCTTCTTCATGGCCAACTGTTGCACGCCTTTGTCCTTGCTGAGGGTAAAGGTCGAGTCCACAGCTGACCCAGGTGCATTGAAATTACAGAGAACCAGCTGGGATGTTTGTCAGCAGCCTCTCATTTTTCTCTTGGATTTTACAATCAATACCAGCCTGTGTTTGGCAACACCTGGGGTCTTAGACTGCTGGTTGTAATTGTCTGAGCCCGTGTTTAACCCCCACTAGGCCTCACCTTTTGTTTTTTATGTCGTCTTTTATTTCTCCAGGTGTGTGATTCAGACACAGTTTTAGATCCAGCATGTACCATAGAAATGCTCAAGATCCTTGAGGAAGATCCAATGGTGGGAGGGGTTGGTGGAGACGTGCAGGTAAAACAGCACTGCAGAGGAAAAGTGTAATGAGAAAGTCAACTTGAATTTCCTCTCTTGTTATTGATTAAACTCAATATCTAAATATCAGAGTCACAGAATACTGAACCCTTTATGCATCAAAATGGCTTTTATCTTCTTTATTACGCTGTGTCTGTGAGTATGCAGTTCATTTTTGCATCAAAGTACAGGGCAAACTTCAGATTGCTAATATGCTCGCTTATGCCCAAACCACCTCAACTGGCTCCTTTCAATGTGGAGGAGTAGCGGCTCCATAGCGGTGGGTGTTGTTGGACAGGGCTTCCCTTTGTCACCGATTGTCACTTTGCCTTCTAGTGTACTTTAAAATATCACAACAATTGGAAATGTCATAGACAGCTCTAAATCCTTCTCAGTCATACAGTTATCTTTTTACATTGAACACGTGTAAAAATAGGAGATATTGTGATTTGGCAAGCAGCCCTACAACTAACTGCCGGATGGCTTTCACTGCAAGACAAGGCCTTGTTAAATCATTCAAAGACAGACAATCCATTTTCTTTGTCCTTGGCATGGCTATTAACACAACAGTGGCCGTCATTCACAAAGAACCGTTCTGGGCACTTCAACGAAAAACTGAAATTATAGCTAGCCTAGCAAGTGGTCGTATCCAGACTGAAGTTATAACAACATTTGCATCATGAGACGATGCTTTCCCTTGTTGTCGGAAGACCATGGCTATATTGTGAAGCTTGAAGGCTCTACTTGAAATGCAAATTGGTCTCATGGTGTGCTCAAAAATCAGTCAATCAATCAATAAATAAAAAGCAAGAGAGGCTGGAATAGACTTACCAGAGCTGGGGGACATAACGAAAGGAGATAAAAAGAAAAGCACGTAACATCAGCTTCACATCCAAAGTGCTGTACAATAAAGGAAATGCCAAAGGGGAATCCACACTGTTACTAGCTCATCTTCCTGTAGCCAATTCCAGCAACGAAGAGGATTGAACAAGATAATTAGTATTCACAAAGCTGAACTTGACAGCTATGGACACTCAGCCCAAAAACCAAGTGCTCAGTCAGGCCTCAAATAAGGACACTAAGGACACTGTAATGCCAGTTCCACCCACAATCCATTGCTCAACAATCTCTCCGTAAAGGCAATGGCAGGTCTGCACCTCCTATGGCAGCCCAAGTCCATAGGACAACTCTGAACAAAAGTCCCACACTAGCTGCTGCTCAAATCAGGCAATTTTACAAGTAGACAGTTCAGTGAGCTACATTTAGGTGAATTATCAGCTGTCATAACGCTAATTATTTAAGCTGACAGAATCAGGTGAACAGACATGCAGCCTACCTATAGCGGGTTAACCTCATATATTGCTGACAGCCAAAGAGAGACATGAGAAACAGAGCAGGGAGCATAACCAGCCCAGCTACAGCCACAACCTTGAATAACATAAAGTTTTACATTAATTAAAGTAAAGGAGTTTAATGAGGTAGATAGATTAATTAGCAATTTAATGAGTTAGATACAGAAATGAGCTGTATCTAACTCAGAAAAGTGGGCTAACCATGCATATTTTTGCACATTTGAAATACTCAAATGTAAAATCCTCACAGAAAAAAACTACAATGCAAAAATGTATAAAACTACATTTGAAATGTCATCTAGGTCCTGAAAATGTGTCTATTTTATTCTATTTATATCTGGGACAAAAAAAGGTGAAGGCTCCTTGGAGAGTTTCAAGACAATATTCTCTAAACCTGAAAAAAAAAAAGGAAAAGTTGATGGAAAAATCTTAGCTTTCAGTAACTGTTAAGATACAATGAAACCTGACTGTGATTTTCCTTTCTTTCAATCTTAATATATTCTTATGCACTTTCCTATCTTCCAGATACTCAACAAGTACGACTCATGGATCTCCTTCTTAAGCAGTGTGCGCTACTGGATGGCCTTCAACATTGAGCGTGCGTGCCAGTCCTACTTTGGCTGTGTCCAGTGTATCAGTGGCCCTCTCGGGATGTACAGGAACTCCTTGCTACAGCACTTCTTGGAGCCATGGTACCATCAGACCTTTTTAGGCTCCAAGTGCAGCTTTGGAGATGACCGCCACCTCACCAATCGGGTGCTTAGCTTTGGGTACAAGACAAAATTCACAGCTCGATCACAGTGTCAGACTGAGACACCAACCCAGTATCTGCGTTGGCTCAACCAGCAGACTCGATGGAGCAAGTCTTACTTTCGTGAATGGCTCTACAATGCCTTGTGGTTCCATAAACACAGCCTCTGGATGACTTATGAATCCATGGTCACTGGCTTCTTCCCGTTCTTCTTGGTTGCTACAGTCATCCATCTCTTCTATCGTGGACGGCTGTGGAATATCCTGCTCTTCTTATTGACAGTCCAGTTGGTTGGGATGGTGAAGGCGACCTACGCCTGTTTTTTGCGTGGCAGTCTGGTCATGATCTTCATGTCACTTTACTCACTTCTCTACATGTCCAGCCTTCTTCCTGCCAAAATATTTGCCTTGCTTACCATAAACAAGGCTGGATGGGGCACATCAGGCCGCAGGAAGATTGTGGTCAACTTCATTGGAGCGGTGCCAGTTACAGTTTGGGCTATGGTGCTGCTTGGAGGTGTGGCATATACAGTTTACTGTGAAACACAGGAGCCATTCAGTGAGACTGAGAAAGCCTTATTGATAGCAGGGACGATACTCTACGCCTGCTACTGGCTTATTCTTGTGGTACTGTATTTGGCAATTGTAGCCAAACGGTGTAATAAGAGGGAAGAACAGTATCATCTGCCATATGAAGAGGCCTAAACTGGAAATATTGCTCGTCTGAGTTTCACTGCAGTTTGATTCAAGCAAGGTCTCTACTCACCTTGCTGGAACAATAAACATTGAACAAGGAAAACACATCTTCATTGCTGGTGCTACAACACTGTGATTCTTAAATTTGAGAAGCATGACTCTAGTTGTGGGGACTTATAGATCCATACAGTTCTTCCATTTATCCCATTTTTATGGTGCTTCACAGTGAAAACCTTAACCAAGCAGAATAGGTCATAATGTTTTAAAATATCCATATACTTGCTACGAAAAACATCAGGTAATTGATGGGTACAGGTTGCTTTTTGTAATGAAAAGTGTCATACAGTGTTTTACTTTTTTTTAAAAAAATACATGTGAAACTTTTATATTTAAGATGTTTACTTAGATTAGTCAGAGCACCTGCTTTGGAAAAGATTAGGGAGGCTCAGTAGGTGTAGAGTCCAGACAGAGACAAAGCAAATTTTAAAAAATATGAAACTGCCAACAAATTCAACTGAAGATGTGTTTAACATGGAAGAGAGGAAGAGATGAATTTGTCCTGGCCAGTCAGCATGAATTTAAAAATATAGAGAGGTAGGAAGTAGGAAGAGAGTCTTTAAGAAATAAACAGAAAATACACTAGTGTGTGAGTTATACATAAAAATACATCCATACTCTGTAACATCCTAAGATCTGTACAATTGGTGCATGAAAAAAAATTACATAAATATTCTGTGTCTTAATTTCGCTACTTCCATTTTTACTATTTATACTTTAATAGTATATACATTATACTATGTATCTACTAGTGTAGTGTGTGAATTTCAGTAAAGTAACACTGTCTCAAATTGTCTGTGTAGGTTCTCAGTCATCCAGGTGATCCAGGTGAGGAGCTTGGAAAGAAATCATCTGGACTTCTTTAAGTTTCTTTAAGACTTTTAACCTCTGATCTGAGAAGCTTCTTCAGGTCCACTGGTCATTCACAGTGGGCATAGATGAATGACCATCTTTGTAAAGAGGGGATGGCTTACGACACCAACTGTCTGCCACTTACTATGCAGTTCTGTGTTCCCTTCCCAGGCGCCTCACCCTCCACTTAGCTCTTGCATCAGGTGATCTCAGTGGGTCAGATAATAGGGAAAGGCAAGGCCTCACAATGGTTTCAACCGAAGCCTCTGCTGATAGTGACCTTTTTTCGCACCTTGCGGCGTGTTGTGAGGCACGAGATCAAGTTAGTTTTAGAACTGAAGAAGCTTCTCAGATAAGATGTGAAACGTCTTCAAGTAATTAAGAAGTCCAGTCACTTTCTTTCCAAGCCATTTAGATCATTGTCTCAGATTACAAACAGTAAATTGTAAAGGTCACAAAAATAATGTTTGTAAGGTTTTACCATGATTGTGCACCAGCTGCCACCTTTTGTAATAATTTGAAACATGTTGATCCTAAGATGATACATATTGCTAAATTCATCACCAAACACCACCATAACGTGTTGTGTTAGTGCTTGAAAAAGATCTGCTGTGTTTACCTCGTTGATTAGCATTGCCACATAGCATTCCACTAAAGATGCTTTTTCACACTGATTTGTTTAACTCTCTTTCAGTTACTGTATGTAGCCAAGAGTAGATTCAAAAAGTATGGTTCACTCTTAGCTTTGACCGGTACCTGTAGGGCTCTTGAGATTTGGCAGGTGGGTGAACCACAAGATTTAGTTTATCAGTGCAGGGAAAAATTATTCTCAAATTAATATTTGCTTTGAACTTGAGTAACAGCAAGAAGAGATTTAGACAAATGAGGAATTGCAAGAAACATTACTAATATAGCTTCAAACAGTCATGGAAAGCTGTTACATTATTAAAACTGTTATACTGTTATTAGGCCAGCTAGCATATCTCCCCATGTGAAGACCCTAAATGTATTTAGTTAAGATGCATACATACAGTGATATGAAAAAGTATTTTCCCGTTCCAGATTTCCTGTTTTTTTGCATGTTTGTCACACTTAAATATTTAGGATTATCAAACAAATTTAAATATTAGACAAACATAACACAAGTAAACACAAAATGTAGTTTCTTAAATTCAGCCGTTCATAAGTGGACTGGCTGGTGCGTTTTGGGTCATCGTCCTGCTGCAGAACCCAAGTGCGCTTTACTTTGAGGTCATGAACAGGTGGCCGGACATTCTCCTTCAAGATGTTTTGATAGACCGCAGAATTCTCTGTGTACCACAGCAAGTCTTCAGGTCCTGAGGCAGCAAAACAGCCCCAGACCATCACACTACCACCACCAAATTTTACTCTTGGTATGATGTTCCTTTTCTGAAATGCTGTGTTACTTTTATGTCAGATGTAACGGGACACACACCTTCCAAAAAGTTTAACTTTTGTCTCATCAGTCCACAGAGTATTTTCCCAAAAATCTTGAGGATCATCAAGATGTTTTCTGGTAAAATTGAGACTTGATGTTCCTTTTGCTCCGCGGTGCTTTTCATATTAAAACTCTGCCATGCAGGCCATTTTTTTCCGTCTTTCTTATGGTGGAGTTGTGACACTGACCTTAACTGAGGCAAGTGAGGCCTGCAGTTCTTTAGGTGTTGTTCTGGGGTCTTTTGTGACCTCCTGGATGAGTCATCAATGTGCTCTTAGGGTAATTTAGGTCGGCCGGTCACTCCTTGGAAGGTTCAAAACTGTTCCGTCCTTTCGCCATTTGTGGATAATGGCTCTTATTGTTGGCTGGAGTCCCACAGCTTTAGAAATGCTTTATAACCTTTTCGAGACTGAGAGATGTGTCTGATTTGCTCCTGAATTTCCTTGGACCGTGGCATCAACTCTGGCTTTTGAGGATCTTTTGGTCTACTCCACTTTGTCAGGCAGGTCCTATTTAAGTGATTTCTTAATTGAGAACAGATGTGGCAGCAATCAGGCCTGGATGTGGCCACAGAAATTCAACATGGATATCACATCCAAAGATGTGATATGCCACGGTTAATTTATGTTATAACAGGGGGGTCCAATCCCTTTTTCACACAGGTCGATTTATGTTTGGATTATTTTTGGATTCCCCCCCCCTTAATAATAAATGCCATCATTTAGAAACTACATTTTGTGTTTACGTGTGTTATCTTTGTCTAATATTTAGATTTGTTTAATTATCTGAAACATTTGAGTGTGACAAACAGACAAAAACATAGGAAATCGGGAAGGGGGCATTCAAGACATTAATATCTTTTGTGCTAGTTAGCAAGCTGGCAAATTGACTAAAGCAATAGGCCTACAGATTTTACACTGCCGCAAACTGCCACTACAGCATGGCACTACAATTCTGAAATTCCTGGGGATAACCCTAAAATGGGCGTTTTTCTAGTAATGCGTAGGCATGCCAATATAAACAACTGTCTTAAACATTGTTGTGATAAATTTTTGAAACAACTGATTTTGCAGCAACTATGAGGAGAAAAAAATCCATATTAATACCTTTAATGATTCAAAGTATGTGGTCGAGGTGCAATTGTCATTTGTTCTACTGGGGTATCAAAGTCTTCTTGTCAAAATCTAAAAACAGTGACCATCTTATCAGACAACAGTATGTTGACACAACTGTATTAAAGTTTAATGATGTTTGGAAGTTATATAGTGATTTCAGACAGTACTATGAACCTCCCTTCTGCATACATGCTAAAGTGTGTACTGTATCAAAACCAGACCTGAAATCTGTTCCTACTGAGACACTGATTGCATTTGGAAGTATACAGGATAGGTGTGGAAGTTTTCTAGACTTTGCGTGTTTCTCATGAATCACGAACAGCATTATCATCCACTATGATTTACCAGAAAAGAGAATCCAAACATCTCTGAAGGTAGGGCTGCATTTTGTTGTGGCTGAGCAGTGTCATTGTTAGAATCGTTATTTTACAGTTCTCGGTGTGTTGTAGTTTAATTCAGAAGTCTTTTTTATATAATGAATTATATATTATATCTGTGTGTTTTTCTGCTGGATACAGTTATGTTGATGTGGGTCATTTACACATTTTACACTAGATTTTGATTTTGTCTGTTCACACCAACAAAAAGACTAAACACCAAAGTTTTTTTCTAGGATATGTTCCAAAAACCTGTATCTGTATGTTTCGTGTGAGAAACATCTGCATAATGGACACTTTAAAATATTTAAGTTATATTCATATTGCTTTATTTTGAGATGTAAAAGCTTCAACTTGAAAGGTGAAAAGGTCACATACATTTAAAGGAACATTACAACTCTGACATTTTGTAGCTCTTGTTTCTTGATCTTCTGCTGTTTCCATCTCTGGGCATCAACAGGATGCTGAAAGTCATTAAACTGCTTTCTATTTAGAACACAAAAATCCTATTCATATGATACAGAAAATGTCTCATTTAAAGGACTACATGGATTTCCCCCCTGTTTAAAATCATTTTCTGACTGTTTTTTTACTGTATTTTTTGTTCACTTGAAAACATAAAATTCATTTTTAATAAGTCACTTTGGAATCGTTCTTTAGTGTCGTCACTCTTCAGTCTTTTTTGTGTCTTTTCTTATCTTTTTCTGCAATCAGCAATATTTTTGCCTTTCACGCTGCTATTTGGTTCATTAACATACAGTACAGACACAGAAAAAGCAAAAAAACACATTAAACAAAGATATACAGAGACATACAAGACAGACAGACTAAGTGAACACAGCATGTTGCCCAAAGATAGCTTGGAGCAGCCAGGGACAGAGCCACCTCCCCATTAGTACATGACCTGCTCTACTACAGCCTTCCCACCTGAGAAAACTAAAACTGGAATTGAATTAAAGAATTGATAGGAAGACATAATTTCTGGTGCCAAGACTGTGTTTGGAGAACTCTAAACATGGCATTAAATCTGCAAAATCCCTTGCCAACTAGATAAAGCAAAAATAGTGAAAATGTAACCAGACAAATTACATAAAGTGGAAATTCTGATAAGCGATTCTACACAAATTTTAATTAAGTTCATCCTTCCTAGGCTGGATCAAAACATTATACAGTTCTTTATAGCATCAATCCTACTGCACTTTATATGCATATGAAACAAAAAATTCTCAATTTGAGTGCATTGACTCTTTATAAATATTTGTAAATATTATACATTTTATAGGTTTTATTTTTTTGCTTTTTTGTACAGAATTTTTTCTTATTCATTTATTTTTTCTGCTATATCTTTAATTCGCTTTTCCTTGCTGCTATAATGTGAATTTCCCAAAGTGAAATAACGTCTATGTCCTGTTCCTCCTCGTGAAGCTTTCTGAAGGAGTCACGTGAAGGACAGTCTTGGATTCCACGCAAATGATTTCAAAGTTGCAGCCCTGCTTTTCCCACTGCTCTCTGCACTTCTTGTAAAATAAAAGCTTTAAAAATTTCTGATATATACAGTGGAAATACAATTTACTAATTACAAGAGAAAGCTGGAGTGGATACTCCAGCAGAACAACATGAGAGATGTGGAGTGGCAAGAAGACAATCACTGGATTCCTGCCATCCAACAGCAGAAGAGCTGAGGGTGGTGAGGAGAGCCAGTCTTTAACAGATTCAACACTACAGTTAATGCTCAGCCCCCTGCTGACTTACCTCTAGTCTGCCTACAATCCAAAGCAATGCCACTATAGCCTCTCTTATATTAGCCCTGTCACCCCAGGGCTGTGGTCAAAGCCTTGCCAGCTGGCAAGGATCCTCATCAGGCTGTTCAACCTCTCCCTGACTCATGCCAGGGTTCCCACCTGTCTGAAGGCCTCCTCCATCATAACCTGCGATTCATTTCAAGCTATGCATGTCTTCCACAGTGTCTTTTATCCTGTCTTTCTCCCATCACCTCCAACTGACTGTGGGAGATGGCGAACCCTCCTTAAAATCTGTTCTGCCAGAGCTTTCTTCCTGTTAAAAGGGAGTTTTTCCTTCACACTGTCACCAAATGCTTGCTCCAAGAGGGTTGTTTGATGGGATTTCTCTCTATTATTGTAGGGCCTTTACCTTATAATGTAAAGCACCTTGAGGCAACTGTTGTTGTGATGCTATATAAATCAAACTGAACGGAATATTCAGATAAAACAAAAACATATTAGACAATTACAGTATTACATATTGAATTTATTCATGTACATATTCTTAAACTGCCCATAAACCTTTATTTTTAACTGTATTTGTTTCAAACATCACATTTATTCAGTTTTAACATCATTCAATTTCATCATCTACACTTCAGTTTATTATAATACAACTGCTGCATCAATCCAAAGACAGTAAAGAAACACAGAAGGGATGAGAAGATAGCTCAGTGACTCACAGTGTGCATGTATCTTTGGGGAAGATACTGAACCCAAATCCACTGCATCTGTGAGAGAGTGTGTGAGTGCTTATTTTTTTAAAGTCCAATTCAAAATGCTCTCAGACTCTGGGCTACTATGTGATGCTAGAACAAATTCAGTGTGCACTGGCAGAGTTCCCAAATCTCTGGAATGATCAAAATGTGTTACTCCGAATAAATGTGTATTGATTTGCAGTGCCCTTCCCCTCCAGAGTGTTAAGGTGAACTAAAACTACAAAACAATTAGCATCATCTGATTTTTATCTCGATGAATCCATTTTAATTAAATCTATTTTACCAAAAATAAAAGTAAAACAGAAAGTGTAAGTGAAAGTATGTCTAATTTCTGGTTCAAAGCCCCTAAAAAACTTTGTCTGCACCAGTATTTCTTTATAATATATATTCATGACTGCACACAAAAACTGCTGTTACAAACATCTCTTTCACTTATCCTTATCAGGGTCACAGGTTTAGAGCCTATCCCAGCTACCACAGGCGCAACAGGCACGGGACACCCAGGAAAGGAAATACAGACAGGATAAGACCCACTAACTGCAGGCCTTCATCCTGTGGGAGGAAGAGAAAACCTTCTTGCTGCGAGGCACGAAGGTTGAGGTTGAGTCCATCAGTTATTATATATGACAAATATAATTTTTGCCTTCAGACACGCTTCACCTGTCCATCAGTCCGCCCAGCATATACAGTCTTTCCTATGATTAAAAGGAAATGACAATTTTCATTTGCAGTTTTTCTTTAAATTTGGACAGAAAGTCAGGTAGTGACAAACCCATTGATGTCTTATTTTGCTTTCCAAAAGCTGCCTTCAACAACATTCAGATCAGAAACCATCACAGTATAAATACTTCTTAGAATAAGACAAGTCAGACAGGGACTCTGTCCCAGCAATGAAATGTAGTCCTGCTACACCTTCTTGGGTACATTAGTGATGATAGGTTTGGGGCGGATTTTAAAAATCAGTTTTGTTTTAATGAGTGCGGACACAGAATAAGATGTGGAAGCAGAGCCTTGTTGGTCTGTTTCCATTGCTTCCTGTGTTATTTCATCGTTGTTACTGCTGTGACTGCCCTGTGAATGGCCCGAGTGCTTGGTGAGAACAGCAAAGGGTTTCTCCAGTTTGACCTGCTTCCCGTAGATAATGTGATGTCCTACAATCAGCACTGGCACCCCCTGGTGGATGGGAAACAAAATAATAATACAGTGGCAGTGGATTCTCAGCTTTCCCCCAACACGATGACCATTTACAAGAACAACTTAAGTACCACTTTTTCTTTGATCTGATGATTTGGTTATTTATTGACACAATAGGACTCATGGGTTCATTTTTGGAAGTTTGCTGTCTTAGCCCTAAAAAGGGGTATCAAACAGACGCTTAAGTGCCAAGTTGATGGCAGTCTTGTGCAGCCACAGGCACAGCCCAACTGAGACAAGTGGAAGCGAACATTGTTGTTACTTCAGTTGTACATGTTGATATTATCATCAAGTATGCTGACTTCACGAGTCTGTGTGGCTGGTATGACCATGGTGTTTATGCTGGGAATGGAAAATTCCTAAGCATCTCATTTTCTCTCACCAGCCATTTTTGCACTGATGTGACTGCATTTTGAAACTGAATTAAATTAATCAAAGTACACAGATGTTTTCGACATAACATAGCAGCTGTTTCTTCACATTCTGTTAACATTGTTAGCTAAGTTTGGAAGCCTGTAAACTATTTGCATTTCTTTAATTAATCTTTGTATTATCCAAAACTTGCATTTGGGTGACACAATGACAACTCAAAACAAAACTGAAAATGAAAAAATTCAGAAAACAGAGCTTTTCATGTCAGTCTGTATTTTGTACCAATACTGTCCCATTTCATAAATAAACTTGCTTTATTACTACCTAAAGTACTTTCTTCTGTGTGAGATTGTGCTATTCTCGTATAAACTTAATTTTAATTGATTTATAAACACTGCTATTATTTTTGAGGGAAATGATGCTGGATTTTAGTAAATACATAAATGATCTTTTTTGGGGGGCTATACTGTGTTTTTCAGCATGTTGTGTACCTCTTTGGTATACAGTAGATCTCCCATCACATTTCCTGCCAGACCAGAGTTGTGTCTAGACACCATCTCCCCCTGTAATTCCACCACCAGCCACTCGGGGGGACTGCTGCCATCCGGGCTGCCTCTACAAGAGCAGATGCATATCAACAGCCTATAAAGCAGTCATACTCAGCCTGTTTAATTCGGTAGATAAAAGAGCATATGTTTTTAATTAACATAAAAAAACATCAGATTAAAAGTTATATTTCAAGAGCAATACAACATCCTTTCAAAGTTGCGTTTAATAATGGCAATGCTGGACAATTAAGCAAAACTTTCTGATAAAATCCTGCCACCTTGTGGTGAAAGATTTCAATACATTTTACAGTTATAATTTTCTATAATAAAAAGGTACCCCTAAAAACTTAATTGTAAAAAAAAACAAACATTCAAGTGTCAATATATTCTAAAAAGAAAAAATATAAATATTCACACTGTTAGCTCAGGCACACACCACTCACATGTACGAAACAGATTCAACTTTAGACTTAAACCTTGACTTCCCTCATTCTCCTACAAACTTATTGAGCTAAAACAAGTATTTTATCTCCGCATGTATAATGTGATAGCAATACTGTATAATGATATAAATTTCAAAAAACCTAAATTTGTTAAAATGAAAAAAAAAAACCCATCTCATCCTCTGATGAATGCACCTGTCCAAGCCTACACAGGGATGTCTAACATTTCTCTCCCTCTCTGTCAGCATCATGGCAAAACCACAGGAGGATTTACTAGAGCTTGAATACCCAGGTCCTGAGTTTTTAAGAATAGAATAGAATAGAATAGAATTCAACTTTATTGTCATTGCACATGTCACAGGTACAGGGCAACGAAATGCAGTTTGCATCCATCCAGAAGTGCTTTAGTGATATAGATATATTACAATATATATTAGCAATAATATAGATATGTAAGTATATTACAGAAATGGGTATATTATGGTATGTTATAATGTACACGGTATGAAGTATGTTGTGAATATTCTATAACTATAAGTATGTACAGGCTGTAGTGAGTACAAGCTATGTACAGGCTATGAACAGGATATAAATATGAAATGAGCCTTTTCTTACTTTTAACAAACCAAACATTAAGCCTTTCAATGGTCTAGTCTTTGTCAGAAGTGTTGCTGGACCATAAATCCCGCTTTAAATTTAAGTATCAATTCTACTCTCCTCTTAAAATGTGGCTAATGTTCCGATCATTAGCGTGAACTTGCCTTGAGTATTTCCCCCATAAACATATATTTGGCACTAAGTAATGGAAAGATAAAGTTCGCTCATCAGTTTTACCTGATCATTATTTGAACCATCCTCCCGTCAATAACGATTGGCAATAACACTAACTAATTTGCTACCGATGTAGCGCTTCAGCTGCAGTAACAAACCAGCACTCTTCACTCAGTTCGTATTCCGACAGTATTTCCCGCCCACTGGGAGCGTTTCTTCTTCGTCGTCTTCTTCGGCGCTTGACATCAACAACCAGGTGTATTACCGCCACCTACTGAACTGAAGTAACAAGACTCCGGGATGTAATCTACAGCACACGATGGGAGATTCCCATTCCACAAAGAATCCATGCACCAATTACCAACTCCCTGATACTTGGAGCAGTTGAATGAACCATTCCAATAAATCCATATGCAACTACTATCCACTACATTTTATCCAAGCCGTTGTCCGTACTGTCGACGTGATGACGTATGTCCATGAAGCCACTACCGGTTCAAAGGGTAACAACGTGGGTCCTGGCGTGTCTCAGTTGGTGTTCAAGATAGTCTGGCGACAGCGAAGAGGCACAGTTGGTAACTTATGTTTTACATTAATAATTAATGCAACTGAATTACACGACGTGTTTGTAATGAGCTGTAAGGTGTTACACTTTGCTAACGAGTAGGTTGTCGCAGTTATATTAGCACACAGAGCGAGCACTTTTTTTTACCTAGATGTGTGAATTTTGTGATATTTGTTTGATTAATATATTCAGCGCAGCGTGTGAGAGATTTTTAACTCGTTTACTCATTATGTACCTCAGGTGGCAGACCGGTGTTACAGTTCACATTAACTGGTTATGTTTATCCACATGTCAGCCCGTTGTAACGAACAAAGTAGAACACCTCAGGCTCCCCCACACCTGGGGGGCTGAGATGTTATAAGAGAAAGAGGGAGTCTAAGACGCGTTTTGACACACAGACAAACAAGCACACACAGACACAAACATACATTCCCACCCTCATGCACGCATATATAAACACTCACCCAACATGGAGACACAGAAATGGACGCCGTACACACACACACACACACACACACACACTGCCCATACAAACTCTGAAGTGCTCCGGAAAAGACCCTAGGCCTCACTCCGTCCACTCATATGTGGTGTTGATGCAAAAGCCTGTTTTTCCTCCCTCGCTTTTTCTTGAACGCGCTAACTCCGGAGTTCGAGGTATCTGGACTGGGCATTCAACATTCCCCGAGTTAGGGTCCGCAGCAAGATGGTGTAGGGAGCAGATGTATTGTAAACAACTCCACATAGCAGGATCCCGATTCACCGGAAGTTGTCACCCTCTCACAAAGCTCCTTTCTGATGGTCTTGTATCTCATCAGAGCTCATCTGACAGCTGTTTTGTCTCATCTATGGTGTGCCATCACCATAGATGAGACAAAACTCATGTTGAGATGTGCCACAAGGGGGCATAGCCAGTCTGTGGGAGCCAGAATTTTGACTGGGCTTCAAGGCATCAAATAGTTATTTCACTTAATCATGTACAAAAAATTGTATCATTTGTATCTATCTGGGGTTTTTTCCTGAACTTTTGGATGATTTTTTTTTAATCTCCATTACAGTGAAAAGACTGCTCATTTCTGTATATTTTATGAACTGGAGATGGCGAACTTTTCATTTTATTGCTTTGATACAAGGTCTTAATCTTGTCAAACTTTGTGATATACTGGCAGGCAGAGGTGACTGCTCGTGGAAAAGGACGAAGCGTTTTATATGATAAAACTGCAAATTGTAAGAAACGTCTTTATGTATTCTAGGTACATTTTCAGATCGGCAGTAAGTGTTTTCAAAAAAATAATTTGGGCTTTTTGGAATTGTCAATTTCTTACTAAGAAAAACCTTCAATGAACTTCAAAATGCCATTAAAGGTTGTTTTATGAGTATTGTTTTGCTTCTTTTGCCCAGCTGTCACTGAAATGAGACTACCTTTTTTCCTGTTTTCTAGTCAATAATGGGCGAGTTTAAAGTACACCGAGTCCGCTTCTTCGACTACATGCCGAGTGCTATCCGGACCATGGCGTTCAACAGTCAAACTGAGCGGCTGGCTGTGGCCCGGGCTGATGGCGCAGTAGAAATCTTCAACTTCAATGACAATTTCTTCCAAGAAAAGGTAATGCCATCAGATAGATGACATTACTGCATGGTTTAAATGCACTAAGTATTCATTCACACATCCAAATCATCCATTGGAACACCCGAGTTGGCTACAAGTATATAAAATCAAGCAGCTAGGTATGCAGACTGCTTCTACAATCATTTGTGAAAGAATGGATCAATTTCAAAAGCTCAGTGAACTCCAGCATTGTACTGTGAGAAGATGCCACCAGTGCAACAAGCTCAGTTGTGAAATTACCTCTCTACTAACCATTCCACAGTCCACTGTTAGTAGTACTGTAAACAGGAACTCAGCCATAAAATGGTACGATGTGTAAAATCACAGAGTGAGATCAGGTGCTGAGGTGCATAGTCTGCAGAAGTCTCCAACTTTCTGCAGGTTCATTTGTTACAGACCTCTAAACTTCATATGGCCTCCAGAACAATGCATAGAGAGATTCATAGAATGTGTTTCCACGACCAAGCAACTGCATCCAACCCTTACATCACCAAGCGTCACATACAGGTGGTGTAAGCACGCCACCACTGGTTCCTAGAGTAGTGGAAACATGTTTTCTTGAGTAATGGAGCGTTTTTCCATCTGGCAATCCAATGGATGAGTCTGGGTTTGGAGGTTGCTAGGAGAAGAGTACTTGTATGATTGTGTTGTGCCAAGTGTTACGTTTGGTGGTGTGGGGTTGTTTTTCAGGGGTTGGGCTTGGTCCCATAGTTCCAGTGAAAGAAACCCTAAACCCTTCAGCATGCTCACACATTTTTGGCAATTTCATGCTCCCAACTTTGTGGGAACAGTTTGGGGATGGTCCCTTCCTGTTCCAACATGACTGCACACCAGTGCACAAAACAAAGTCCATATAGACATGAACAGTTTGGCGTGGAAGAACTTGACTGACCTGCACAGAGTCCTAATCTCAACCCAACAGAACATCTTTGGGATGGGGGTGAAAAAGGCCCGACAGCGTCTCTACCACCTCAGACGCTTGAGAGACTTCCAACTGCCCTCCAAGGTGCTCAGGAACTTTTACTCGTGCACCATAGAGAGCATCCTGGCGGGAAACATCTTAACCTGGTTCGGGAACAGCACCATGCAGGACAGACGAGCTCTAGAGAGGGTTGTGCGGTCAGCTGAGCGCACCATCCGCTCCGAGCTCCCTGACCTGCACTCAATCTACAGCAGGCGGTGCTGGACCAAGGCCAGGAAGATCGTGAAGGACCTCAGCCATCCCAACAACAGACTGTTCTCTCTGCTGAGGTCAGGAAAGCGATTCCGCTCCCTGAAGACCAACACAGAGAGACTGAGGAGGAGCTTCTTCCCGCAGGCGATACGGTCTCTCAATCACACCACCACACAGTACTGACCCACACATACAGTTCTTACACACACACTGGACTTTCTGGACTTTGGTTTTGCACAACACTGGTCACTATATTCTTCATTTCCGGTTAATACTTGTACAGCTGCTGTTATTGTGTATATATTTATTTATATTTAGATTTCTTCATACATTCTTATTTAGTTCTATACTGTGTATTTTGTTGTACAGTTATTTTATTTTCAACTTTAATTTATATATTTATCTTTATCTTATTCTTCCCAGTTAAATTTACCCTTCATTCTAATTTGTGTTGTACAGTTATTTCATTTTTAACCTTAATTTATATTTTATTCCTTCCTAGTTAAATTTACCCTTTTTAATTTTTCATATTTATTTCCTATCTTATTCATAGCCTTTTCCTTTTTGTTCTCTTTAGGTCACGAGCAGTTGTCCAAGCATTTCACTACATATCGTACTGTGTATGACTGTGTACGTGACAAATAAAATTTGAATTTGAATTTGAATTGGAGCGGAGACTGAGCCAGACCTCCTCATCCAACATTAGTGTCTGGACTCATAAATGTGTTTATGGAAGAATGATGAAACATTTCCATAAACACACTCCTAACCTGTGGAAAGCCTTCCCAGGGAGGATGATGCTGTCACAGCTGCAAAGGGTGGGCTGGCATCATATCGAACCCTATGGATTAAGAATGAGACGTCCATCAAATTCAAATGCGCGTGAAGGCAGATAAGTGATTACTTCAGCAGTATAGTGTAGTTTTGATAATGGCTGGAAGATTAATTGTAGGGAACCCTTCACTGCTCTGTATCACTTTTTGTCACACTCTTAAACCATAGTGTTGTTTTTTTGTGCAGTAATTTCCCTCATTATTGAAGGAGTCAAGGATGAAGCCAACAGAGACACTGGGTCTCCAACTCCTGCATCTGTACCAAATAGATCTAAAAATGCACATAGCACCTTAAAAAATAAAAGGAGATAAACAAAAATACAATTCTGCTGTGTGTTAGTGTGTGAGAGAGAAGATGTCAGGAAGCTCCCACGACAAGTGGAGAGTGGCAGGCATGGGAACCCCCTCACCCCCAGTAACCATGTTAAAGAGCCTAGCCAGACACTCGAACTGCACAAAGAGACACATCCACCTCACCGTTTGAAGTGTGGATGATGGGTGGATGTTCAAGACCAAGGCTTCTGGTTACTGTCCAAATTTCTTTCTTTTTTTTTATTGCTAAAAGCCAATGAAAGTGGTTAAATGTAGCCACAGGCATGATGATCACTGCTGTGAGTGCGAGATGTGTCAGGTGCCAAAGCTCAGGGTTTGCATTTTTCTACATTTTTTCAAACCCCTCAATCGCATAATGGAGTTTTGCAAAAGTGGTCTTGAGGGTAATAATATGATGCTAAAATTATTATTAATTTTTGGTTTGGGTATTTTGTACTTTGCTTTTGTGTTGTGTCTGTTGTTTCTGTAATGGCAGAAGGAAGGTAGATGATTCACGGCTGCAGACCAAATGAACCTAACCTCCACACTGGTTTTAATTTTCTCAGGTGATCCCAGGACAGGATGGCCGAGCTACTGAGGCTCTGTGTTGGGTGGGCCATCGACTGTTCAGTGCTGGTTTGAATGGAGAGATCATAGAGTATGACCTGGAGAACCTGAGGCCCCAGTATACTGTAGATGCATATGGAGGACCAATCTGGACCATCAGTAGCAACAGCCAGGGAACACAGCTGGCAGTGAGTGTAAACCTTCTGGATGTTATTTTACACTTCAGATATTTCCTGTGTCAGACTCATCAGGAAGTCTTGTTGATACATTAATCACAAGAAATGTTTTCTGGGTCAGGTTGGTTGTGAGGACGGGACTGTAAAGATATTTGCAATATTGGAGGAGAGGATCCAGTTTCAAAGAAACCTCAACAGACATAAAGGTAAGACGACAAACTAGTTCACAGGTCTTTTCTTTAAAGAGTCTACATTTCTGTCTTTAAAATGGCTACAAACGTTAGACAGTGAACAGTAGAACAGCTAATATTACTGCAGCTGCGATTGTCGTCTGTGTGTTGTATTGAAAACAGATCAACTGAACTTAAAATGGTGTCAGGCTGTGCTTTTGCATAATACAAATTTGTACCACAAATGGTGCATCGAGTTTTTTCTGACTCCAACTTGGAGTCTGCGCTCTGGAGAGACAGAGACAGCACCTATACTAATGAGAAGATGAGATCATTTGTGTTATTAACCACTGGATGACAAAACTGTCTTAAACAAATATTTGTGTTTGTGAACCCGCCTGATTCAGTTGTATTTGACCTCTTTAGGACGCATCATATCTTTGTGCTGGCATCCATCGAGTGCACAGATTGCTGCTGGAATGACTGACATGATCACAATCTTTGATGCAGAGACAGGTATTTTCTCCTTGAGCTGCTTTGCACAATTAGCAGAAATACAATCAGTTAAAACTGAAATGGAGCATGAGAAGAGATGTGTGTTCTTTACTGATGTGATTGTGTTTGTGACTGCAGGGCATGCTACACGCAGACTGCTGGTGGACAGGGCTATGGGAGCATCAAAGAATAAAGAAGTGGTTGTTTGGAGTGTTGGTTATCTGTCCGACCACACCATCATCAGTGGTGATTCTGCAGGAAAGGTCCAGATCTGGAACGGACTCACAGGAACTCTGGTTAGAACTTACCTGGTCACCAAGTGGGATGTTCTGGTTCTGTCCGTTTCAAAGGTGAGATGATACACTCACTGCTGCAGCTAGCTATGGGTGCACACACCTGTAAAGTCACTGGTTATAAATGCTTCACAGGATGAGAGCAGTGTCATAGCTGGAACATCCGAGGGCACTGTCATCCAGTTCCAGTTCATCTCCTCAACCGTGGACCAGCATGATAAAGAGTGGGTCCGGACCAGGACGTTTCGAAACCACTCCCATGATGTGAGTGCACTTGCTCACACAGACACCGCAGTGGTTTCTGGAGGTAAGTGTTAAATCTGCTTTTGGAAGTTTCTATATGTAATCGGTTATTGTTGATGTTTCAAAGTTTATACAGGCGATGAGTCCACGATTCTGTCAGTAAAGATGTTTTCTAAGTGTTCTTTTAATGTTGCTATTGACATGATGGCTGGTAGCGAAAGATGAGCTTTGTAGGTGAAGCTGTAACTGAACTAGTTTTTTTTGATCTTCCAAAGGAGTAGAGCTGCCTTATTAGATTAAAGGTACAGTCAGTAATTTTTAGGTCATTTAATAGGAAAAAATGATATTATGCTCAAATTTAGAGATTAATGTGTAATTTCAAACAAAGTGATGCATTCACATAAATTTATCTTTTAAAAATACATAGGAGTAATCACGTGAGCTCATATGTAGTACACCAAAGGCACAGGGACAGACGTCAGAGGTGTTCGTGTGCCGTAGAGACATTTAAATGTGTGCCAGCATGAAGGTTCATGCTGTTTAATCATTGGAGAAGGGCTCCCCAATAAATGAATGAGAAGGAAAGGGACAAAGCGTCTTAATAAAATGTCATCCTCCTCACCTCAAGCAAACATAGAAGTTAGTATTTGCAGCATATTTTAACATGTCTTTTTTTGGGTTTTTTAGCCAATATTTCAGCCTTGAAGTTTCCTGTGACCTGCTCTCTAGAGCACCCATTCCCAAATTCAAGAGTGCTGTGGCCTACTTAAAAACAAGAAACTCCCATAGAGCCCACCCAAGCTTAAATCTTCACTCTAATCAAAAGATGAGGGAGAGTTATGTCCTTGTGAATGTTACCCAGTCATACGCAAAGTGTTAAAGACAAAGTGAGACTCACCTGCCACTTAGACACAAACCTAAATACAAAAGCAGTAAATTCAGGTCAACGTAATGAATAATATCACAAACTAACCATCTCAAATTATATGTTTTAATTTGCTTTTTATATAAAAAAAAATACATTTATATGAATATGTAGCTGTACACAGAGTAATTTCAAGCTGAATTTCTGTTATTTCTGCGGCCCTTCTGCAGTAGTATCTTTGTGGCCACCAGGGGGCCCCGGCTCACTCTGAAAATCACTGATCTAGAGATGAATGTAGGAATGCAAGTATTCAACACTGTGTTAACCTGCCACCTCCCCAGGACAAAGTCTGTGATGTCAGATTGCCTGATGTGCAAAGTGTAGGTAACTGCATTTACCTCTACAAAGAGGGCATCACCAGTGTTGCCTCCAGTGCATCCTCTCAAGGCAGCAACCTCACCTAAATAACACTGAGTATTTCCACTTGTCCAGAAGCATCTGGAGCAGACTATTTTCTGCTGTTTGGTACATGTGAGAAACGAAGGCTGGAAAATGTGGAAAATAAAGGATGGCTCGCTTCTGTGCTTCAAATCTGTGCTCATTCTAATGGCCAGTACAGGCAACAACCCTGGTTGCACAAAGAAGGTGGCTTGTATAGAAGTCTTATTGAACACAATGTCATGTCCCTATTGGTGGTCTGTTTGTGGTTATGGTAGTGTCCAGATGGATAATAGAGCTGGGTATAGAGAGGGCCTGTCTTTTAAAAGTCAAGTTGCTGTTGCTGCCGTTAGTTTTACATTCAAATTCAGTCATGCTGGTCTCATGATGTGTGTTTGTAAAAAGTTAAGGTGACAAAAGGAAAAAACATTTGGGATCATGCAAATCAGCGCATTAAATCAAAGTGGCTAAAGAAGCAACCCAGGGATTTAAAGTTTAGATGTAAAGTTTCGATATTTTCCTTCAGGTATGGACACCCAGTTGGTGGTGCGCCCATTGCTGGATAAGGTGGAGAAGAACACTCAAGAGTCAGCACTGCGCAAAATAGCTTTTCCACATGTGAGTAGAAGAAAACGTCGAACAAGTCAATTCAGCTAAAGTGGCGTCTTTAAAATTGAACTAACCTGTTATTCTATCTGTATTTCATGGATTAGCCTGTTAACAAATTATTCTGAAGCACTTTAATAATGTTTAATACCATTTATTAAAACAATGTTGTCCATGACTGTTCCTGTTACAATGTGCAGTGACCTTTTTTTCTGTCTTCTTGTAGAGGAGCCTGGTTGGCTGTGCAAAGAAAGCTGGACTCCTTCTCTTCCAGTTCCCTGATCGCTTAGAGCTGTGGAAACTTGGAGAAAGTGAAGGACATGGTGAGCAACACACTTGAATAGAGAAACATTTAACTATAAGAAAATGTAAGGAGCTCTTTGATCTACGTAGTTAATCAACAATGAAACAAAAAAATTCTACTGCTATTGAGAATAATCCCCTTATTGTGTCTGCTTCAGCTTTGTTCGTCGTGCTAATTGTGCACTCGGCACCTTCACTGATTTGCTAACAATGAAAATTGCCCTTGAAGGGACAAATAAAACAAATGATTATTTCCAGTTCCACAGTTTATTCTTGAATACTACAGCAGCTTTGCATGAATTACAGTCCAGTAATGAGAATCCTTGATGAGTAAATAATAATAATAATAATAATGACAGCAGGTGTACCATCGCCTTGACGACCTCCATTGCTGTGCTGTGTTTGTGTCACATACTGCGTCACAGGACTTTTGGCTGCACTGCTGTAACAATCCCACATGCATTAGGTGGTGCTCAGTTGTAATAGATGTGGCAGAAACCGAGTGGAGTTTAATTGAGTTGTGCCGAGTAGGTACTGGTGGAAAAGCTAAAGTGTAATAATTCTGTTATGTACACACAGGAAAACCTGGTGACCGTCTACCTGTGAAGAGGAAACCAGAGAAGCTGATCGAGCTGAAGAGGAAGGTATGTGTTAATATTTTCGATGTATCCGTAGTTTCTTTCAGAGCAACATTTGGTTTGCTGCAACGCTCTAAAAGTTGGCTGCTTCCTTTCGAGCTGTGGCGTCAAGGCCTTTCTGTTCACAAGGAATGTCACATTTTTAGAAAGTGTACAGGAAAAAACAATTCTCTACAATCATGAAATCTGGTAACTTATCAGTGTTTAGTTGACATAAACACTAAAATATATAATCTGTCTTGTTTGTGTGTTTAACGCCCTTATATGTGCGAAAAGTGTTTTTACAGTGAAGTTTTCTTGTGTACGTCCTGTGATTCACAAAATAACTTTATAGGACATTTGCTAAAACTACAGCAGCATGATTGCACACATGGTAAGAGTCCAGCAAAACATCCTAATAATAGAAACGTCCTTTATTGTAATTGTACATGTGCAACAAAATTGGGGGTGCACTGCAATTGTATTATGTCTTTATAGTGTGTTAAATAAATACATAAATAAATAAAATTAAAAAAACAGACTTTGACCTTCTAATTCTAATGTGACCAGCTTTAAATATAATTACATTGTCTTCTAATAAAATACATTTAATTTAATTGCAGGGAAATGATGTCCCTAGTGTGTTAGTGTGGCCTTTCTGTTTCCTTTCAGTCAGATTGAACAAGACACTTAACAATGACCCTTGAAGAATTAGCTTTAGGCGCTAGTGTGCTTGATGTATCCATACTTTGTGTGTCGCTTCCTGCAGGGAGAGGATCACATCTGCTGTAGTGCTTTGTCTGCATGTGGAGGCTGGTTGGCATATTCCACTGTCTCCAGTGTTCGTCTCTACAGAATACAGTATAACAACACCATCAGCATTAACAAGGTGGGTACCTTAGCACGAGCATGCCTGTGACATTGCACTTAAATAACACAACTTTAAATCATAGCAGGAGTTTTTGTTTTCTTTTGTTTTTCTAAAGGTGTAAAGTAACTTCAGCAATGTATGTGTCTTAAGTACTGTGTGGGATGTCCCTCTTGTCAAGAACTGTGAGTGCAAACAGTGCACAGCTCTTCTCTCAATGCACCACAGAGTGGCTAAAACTAACATTTACCCCCCTTGACAAGCTACCGGGGTGTAGACCGCAGGTTCACTGGATGTGTCAATTTACCATCCAACAAAAGTTTTTACATGTAAAGCTGCTCAAATAATCACAAGAGTAAAATGATGCCTTTGACTAAATATAACAAAGTGTGATGGTCTCTGTGTCTTCATCTCTCCAGGTGTCCAAGCTGCCTAAAGAGCTTCGCTCGGTCCACCAGCTCTGCTTCTCCTCTGACTCCTCCAAACTCTTTGCTTCCTCCTGCCAATCTTCAGTTATTGTTGTTGCTGTCAGTCAACAGGAGTGCAGATATCTTCATACCCTTAAACATAAGACCGGTGAGTGGAAAGCCAGGAGCACAACCCACAGAAGCCAAACCAAACGGAAAGACAAGACAGTACCTTAAACACAATATATTGTGTACATGCATCATATTTTGAAGCAAATTAATGCCCAGGCCTGAGTGATCTCACCAAGGCTAAAGTTCCAAAAATGCATTCGAGTGAATGCGTTTTTGGAACTTGAAGCTGGCTCCTAGACTCCATGCTCCTCGGAGCCTGTTAGTGAGTCCAGAGTCCAACACACACACACGCACACCATTGTGTGCATTTTTTTTCCACTTTTCTATCCAGGTATAGTTTTACTGCGCTGGGAGACTGTTTGGGATCTTTGTCATGCTGATAAATGAAACCACTGTCCAGATGATATTGCATGGTGATCAAAAAGCTGACAGTGATTGTGTGTTCATTTAATTACAATTGCAATAATTTTAACAATACTTCTGGTTGAAAAATAATCCTAAGCCAAGCAAGACGTTCCACCATGTTTTACAGATGCCTGTAAACTCGCTGTTCTGACCTCCTTTATACATATTTATGACGCATCAAAAATATCAAATTTGGATTCATCATAGCTTCTTGTAATAAGATTACGGTACAAGAAGGTCTGGCCCCTTGGAAGGAAAATATAAAGAAATGATTGCACTAAACGTTCTCCCTCAAATGTCTAGGGACGGTTCTGTAAAGCCCGATATTTACAGGGACAGATCAAAGCCGGACTTAAATGGTAACCAGTAGGCATTCCCGACCTGATGCAGCTCTTTCTGTCAAGTTATTGTTTCCTCTTTGTAGATTGTAGCAGTAGACTCAACTCTTGCTTAACTCTCCTCAGGCTTCTTGCCAGAGATCCTCACTGCTTCTGCTCCATGATGCAAATTGCCAGTGTGGTCACATGTAAACAAATCCTAATGCACGAAGGCCATTCCCTGCCAATGCTACATGCAGCTATACTGTGCAGTTGTAACTGTTTGATAACATCTTGCATAACTGGTGTGTGTATGTATGTGTGTTGGATATCAAGGTTCCAGACAGCCAGTGCACCTCCTTTGTGCCAGTGATGATGGTAAATGGCTGGCTACAGCAAACACTGACTGTGAGATCCACATCTACAACCTCCACAAGATGAAGGTGAGTTCTGATTTATTGATGTGTCAAACTTGAATCATTTTTGATAGATTGGAGTTTGTAAAATTGTAATTTTTGTTTTGTTGTAGCTCCACTGTATGGTTCCTGTGTACAACTCCTGTCCGACTACAATCGCCATCCACCCAGTGACCAACAATCTCATCTCTGTGCATGCTGACCAGCAGGTCAGAAACAGCTTAAGATTTAGTTTTACTCAGATCTCATAGTAACCAACAGATCCTGTAACTGCATGTGTTCTCTGTCGTGTGCAGATCTTTGAATTCTCCTTGGTGCAGAAGGAGTACACACAGTGGAGTCGAAGACTGCAGACACAAGGACTGCTTTCCCTGTGGCTGGAGCGGGACACGCCCATCACCCACATTACCTTCAACCCGAAAAACCCGGATCACATCATTCTGCACGACACATACATGTTCTGCATCATTGATCAGAGTCTGGTATGTGTGTGCATGTCCATAGCTGTGTTAAAATAGTTGGCCCAGGCGTCAGTGTGATAGAGATGGAGGAGAAAGCTGAATATGATTCAATGGTCTCGATAAGCTTTAATAACAGGAAGTCCAGAACCAGTGGCAGCCCTGATCATGTGACTAACACCACTGTGCTTGCCTCTCTCTTCATGCTACATCATAACTAATTCAGCAGTGTTGTTTTTGAGCACACAAAACTACAAAGCACTGCAGACTTCTGTGGAGAGCAGCAGCTGTTTCTGTGATTTCCTACTATGGACACCACTGCAGTTTAAACATCTGTGTGTGTCTGAGTCATGAGCAAACATTTTAACCCTCTCCAAGGATTTATGGACAGTTCAGCAGTTATTTCAGACCTTGTTGAACATTCTGTGGTCTGCATTTATACTCCTCTTCACTGATGTTCCCTTGTATGACTGATTAACTAATATCTTTGGATTAGTTTGTATGTATCCATTAGGACAATTAATCGAGAAGTCCTTGGGAGAATTTTTGTTATTCCCGCCAGCTTTTGCCTTGAGCATCCAGCTGGCGCCAGGGGGGGTCGCATGAGAGGAAGATGGTAGTTGTTTTGGTTAGTGCGAACAAACTGCTTCCAATTTTACAGTTGGTCTAATGTCAGTCACTGGTCAACAGGTCTCTCAATTCCCATTGTTCTTCTTCAAGATCTTATCCATATTGCGTTTAAAAACAAACACAGTCTGAGTACTCACAGCCCTGCCCATCGTCTATCATGTCGGCCAGCCTTGTGGGATTTTGAACAGCTATAGCCGCTTCATGTTCTTCGATAAGCCAGGTCCGAGCCAGCTCCAATCAGCTGTTCAATGTCCTCCATCGAGAGTGTCGCCAGACACACGACGCAACCAACCATCGAGTATCTGGCAACAAACGTCTCCGCAGGACAATCAGGCTCTCCCAAGCCCAGGAGGGTGTCAATTCTGTTAAGGGACCAGTTGATCAAATCCATAATTCTTCTTTAGGTTTTTAGAGAACAAGTCTGGGAGACTCTCTTAGGGTTAGAATAAGCGAGACTATACAAAAGACATGAGAAGCCAAGCAGGAAAGATAAGGGAGAGGGAGAAAGTGCGACCGCCTCTGTCAAGAGCTGGCTATATTTTTAGAAAGATTTTTTGAGAATCTTGAGGCTTTACTAATCTCTTTCTGTCACTGTGTATTTCTGTGTCTTTGTATCTACATGCAGCCCTTCCCAGAATTGAATGCAGTGCTCTGGAATCAAATGACATTAAAGAGCCTTCCTGTGTCACAGAGGATTGGACAAAGCCATGCCTTTAAGATCTGTAAGAGTTTCCAGGTAGGATATTTATGGTGACTACAATCTTTCATTTTACTCCTTCAAACAGTAGCGTCCGCTTCACACTCATCTATGTTTATAAGCGCACATGTAGTAATTTTCAAGGATGAAAGCCCACCTTGTGAAATACACATCATCACAGTCAGACAAATAATTCAGAGCTGCACGGTGGTCAAAAAGCAAAGAAACCACCTTGTTTCAAATGAGACATTTGAGCAATGTCATTGTTGTTGCAACAAATAAACAATAAACTACAAATAATAAAAAATAACTTTCAGCTTCCATTAATCCTTCACATGAAGCTGTTATACTAGCTCGCACACTTGTAGCCACGTGTCACTAAAGTGTGACTGTTCTTCACTGTGAGTGAGGAAGACACAAAGTTAACCAGAGCAAATGAAAAGAGAAAGTCCTGCTATTGGCTAAAGTTATAAACATGCTGGAAAATAAAATATGTTTTTGTGTTGTAAGGTGCACTATGTCAGGTAAGGGTGGATGTACAGCAACGGTTTTCAGTTCATTGTTTGTAGCTCAGTCCAATAGCAGAGCACTTTATTTTTAGATTCGTGTAAGGGAGAGAAGATCCTGGAAGTTTAGAACTAGCAGTTCCTTGTTTGTCTGGAATTTCAAGTCCCACAGGACCTTGGCACTGTTGTTCACAACCACAGCTGATGATACAGTGGGGCAAAAAAGTATTTAGTCAGCCACCGATTGTGCAAGTTCCCCCACTTAAAATGATGACAGAGGTCAGTAATTTGCACCAGAGGTACACTTCAACTGTGAGAGACAGAATGTGAAAAAAAAATCCATGAATCCACATGGTAGGATTTGTAAAGAATTTATTCGTAAATTAGGGTGGAAAATAAGTATTTGGTCACCTCAAACAAGGAAAATCTCTGGCTCTCACAGACCTGTAACGTCTTCTGTAAGAAGCTTTTCTGTCCCCCACTCGTTACCTGTATGAATGGCACCTGTTTGAACTCATCATCTGTATAAAAGACACCTGTCCACAGCCTCAAACAGTCAGACTCCAAACTCCGCCATGGCCAAGACCAAAGAGCTTTCGAAGGACACCAGGAAAAGTATTGTAGACCTGCACCAGACTGGGAAGAGTGAATCTACAATAGGCAAGCAGCTTGGTGTGAAAAAAATCAACTGTGGGAGCAATCATCAGAAAATGGAAGACATACAAGACCACTGATAATCTCCCTCGATCTGGGGCTCCACGCAAGATCTCATCCCGTGGGGTCAAAATGATCATGAGAACGGTGAGCAAAGATCCCAGAACCACACGGGGGGACCTGGTGAATGACCTGCAGAGAGCTGGGACCAAAGTAACAAAGGTCACCATCAGTAACACACTACAACGGCAGGGAATCAAATCCCGCAGTGCCAGACGTGTTCCGCTGCTGAAGCCAGTGCATGTCCAGGCCCGTCTGAAGTTTGCCAGAGAGCACATGGATGATACAGCAGAGGATTGGGAGAATGTCATGTGGTCAGATGAAACCAAAGTAGAACTTTTTGGTATAAACTCAACTCGTCGTGTTTGGAGGAAGAAGAATACTGAGTTGCATCCCAAGAACACCATACCTACTGTGAAGCATGGGGGTGGAAACATCATGCTATGGGGCTGTTTTTCTGCCAAGGGGACAGGACGACTGATCCGTGTTAAGGACAGAATGAATGGGGCCATGTATCGTGAGATTTTGAGCCAAAACCTCCTTCCATCAGTGAGAACTTTGAAGATGAAACGAGGCTGGGTCTTCCAACATGACAATGATCCAAAACACACCGCCCGGGCAACAAAGGAGTGGCTCCGTAAGAAGCATTTGAAAGTCCTGGAGTGGCCTAGCCAGTCTCCAGACCTCAACCCCATAGAAAATCTGTGGCGGGAGTTGAAAGTCCGTGTTGCTCGGCGACAGCCCCAAAACATCACTGCTCTCGAGAAGATCTGCATGGAGGAATGGGCCAAAATACCAGCTACTGTGTGTGCAAACCTGGTAAAGACCTATAGTAAACGTTTGACCTCTGTTATTGCCAACAAAGGTTATGTTACAAAGTATTGAGTTGTATTTTTGTTATTGACCAAATACTTATTTTCCACCCTGATTTACGAATAAATTCTTTACAAATCCTACCATGTGGATTCATGGATTTTTTTTTTCACATTCTGTCTCTCACAGTTGAAGTGTACCTCTGGTGCAAATTACTGACCTCTGTCATCATTTTAGGTGGGGGAACTTGCACAATCGGTGGCTGACTAAATACTTTTTTGCCCCACTGTATCTTCCAGAGGGAGACGGCGGCACAAATATTCCTGTACACTATCACAACCACTTGGTTGTGTGTCTCAGTTTATGCCGTTCCAACTTGTATCTCACATTCTGCTAATGTGTGTTGTAGATTGTAGCACTTGGGTTCGTTGGCTGTGGCAGACACCTGCCTCTGTGGATATTATACTGGTTATACGTTCTTGCATAACCAGTGCTTGGAGTTCGTCAGAATTTGTGGGTTTTGTTTGTCCACCAGCTTCTTGAGGATTCACTGCAAGTTCTCAGTGGGTTCTGTGCCGTTTCCTGGCCATGGATCCAGAATTTTGATGCTTCTTTCACCAAGCCACTTAGTTACCACTTTTCTGCTGACATCTCTTCTACTGATCTTTTGTCCCACAGCACCTCATGTGTGTCAGTCTATTGGAGGATCTCTCTCTGGTGGTAGTGGAGCGCCCCCTCCTGGACATCATGTCTCAGCTGCCAGCACCTGTCCGCCAGAAGAAGTTTGCAACCTAAAAGTACATGTGATAGGATGAGATTGTTACCTCGTTGTATTAAGTATCCATTTTGTACAAAAAGTTTTGATAATGTAATTTGAAAATAAAATAAAGTATTTACTGTTATCTGTGTTGGATGCAGAAGTGCGCTGAAATCTTTGTCTCTTCTTCACTTAATGTTATGAACTTGCTGGAAACCAAAAGTGTAAACCAGACTGGAGCTATATGATGGGGAAAAGACAAATGATGGAACGTTTCAAAGACACAAAGACCTGGATGACTTCTAATCTTTAACCTGGATTTCCTTTTCCTTCCGTGTGACTATTAAACAAATATGTAGGACTTGCATTTGCACAAGATCTCTATATTTGGAAACATCCTGTCTCAGTAGTGCTGAAAACTAGTTCATGCATGACTTATATCTCACAGAACTGTATGCTTTTAGAGAAAATAAAGCCAAATGCCACTCTGATTACAGTACTGTTGACATATGAAGCGAACGTTTTTAAACCTGTGCTTTGGTGTTAATTTGTGTTTTTAAAATGTTCATGTTGTTCCCTTTAATGGAATAAATTAATCTGCACAGTTATGGCCTGCATTTGTATAGCGCTTTTCTAGTCCATAGGACCCCAAAGCGCTTTACACTACATTCAGTCATTCACCCATTCACATACACATTCACACACTGGCGATAGCAAGCTACATTGTAGCCACAGCTGCCCTGGGGCGCACTGACAGAGGCGAGGCTGCCGGACACAGGCGCCACCGGGCCCTCTGACCACCACCAGTAGGCAAACACGGGGTTAGTATCTTGCCCAAGGATATTTGGCGTGCAGCCTGGGATCGAACCACCGACCTTCCTGATTAGTGGCTGACCTGCTCTGCCACCTGAGCTACAGCCAGTTAATTGGGAAAGAATCATTTATAGACACTTGGGGGGAAAAGTCTATAGCATTACATTACCTGAAGTATACAAATGGTAAATATATTCTATTAAATCTAAAACTTGTCACCTCTCAGTATAGATGGTCTTTGATTCACTCTGCTTATGTAGCGCTAACACAGAGAAACCGACAACCAATTTAGAATCACCAGCAAACCCTGACCCCACTAACTGCATGTCTATGGGCTGTGGGAGGAACCCCGAGAGGACCCACCAAATGAGAGCTCAGGATGTTCTTGATGCACAACTGTGCTTCCCATGTGGGTAATTAATGACTGTGAAATATCCATAAATCACCCCCCTCCCCAATTCAAGGGTGTCGATTAGCTAAAGCATGCCACTTAAGAGATGTGGTGGGCTGCAGAGTCACAGACAACAATTCAAGCTCACATTCACACATTTCAGAATGAGGTCATTGCTTTGAGTTTGCATGCTTTCTCCGGGTTCTTCGGTTTCCTCACACCAGGTTAGTGATTTTAAACTGATCAGTGGTGTGGATTTGAGCGTGAACCCGACAGTTAACTGAACACAGCTGGGAAAGGCTTGAATACCCCCTCAAACCTGAGTTAATTTAGCGCTTAGAAAAATAAACCGATTGACATTGTTTTTTCTGTCCGAGACCAGAATAATATCCACTGTATATGCTTAACTGTATTTACTTTAAGTATCCTCCAAAATAATAACATTACTTGTAACTATGGCACATTCAAGTATCACCTTGGAAGAAGTATCATCTCTCAGTGTTGCCTCTGCAGCAACAACTTTGACTTGGGTAGGGACTCTGTACCAAAGATATGCAACTACTGACTGAAGTTTGCCTTTTTTTTTTTTCTAAATCTACACAGGAAATAAAAGTTTCCACGGGCAGAGTTGGGGTCAACATTGGGCAGTCGCATACCTCCAGTGACATAGTCATGCTGGTGAAAACCAATCTCCGCCCTCTGTCTGATCGAAAAGTGTGGGCGGATGAACACATTTGTGGGATTTTCGTGAAACTGTTGCTTCTTCTCCACCCACTTTCCTGTTTTTTTTTCAAATGACGATTGTGTATTGTCTGGGAATTCCGAGATCCCCAGGAGAATTGGCAGCACTGACAATAGCGGGTGTAGTGGGAGGTGCACACCTGTGCACCAGGTGTGGTAGGTCTTGCTCATTGAGCAAGTGTGGGAATTTACGTGTTTGTCAAGCGCAGAATATTATTTACTTATATATCCACGGTTTGTACTTTTAACTAGTGTTGGACAGGGCGAGGCTCCGTGGAACACTGAAACATTCGAGCCCATCTCCACGGTGACGTCTGCTGGATAATGTGACCATCGCCACATTTTGATAATGCTGTTCTGTGAAACAACGACGCAAGCGTTTATCCTGTCTTCCTTATCTCACCGCAGCAGGTGATGTGCCAGAAAGTGATTGCCGTCCGCGGGAGCGCGCGCAGCTGCTTAAAGCTGCAGCGCCCGGATTACTTGCGTTGCCAGATACTTCCGTGCAACTGATATAACGTGTGTGTGTGTGTGTGTGTGTGTGTGTGTGTGTGTGTGTGTGTGTGTGTGTGTGTGTGTGTGTGTGTGTGTGTGTGTGTCCTAACTCGTGACAGAAACAATATTTCGGCTTCAAACTTGTTGGGTATCATCAAGAAGGGTTAAATGTGACACACAGGAGCCCAAACATTCCCTCAGAACTGCTGAATAACTTTTAAAAGAACATTAATACCGATAACATGTCATTTTCAACCTGTGCATAAAACGTCAAAAATGTTGTAATTCAAAAATAATACAAAACAAGGATAATGGCCAAATGGAAACAGGTGGGAGGAGATCTGCTTAAACAAATTAGGAACACTGAGTAATAGGAAAGAGAAAACAAGCGGTAATAAAAATGTCGATCCAATACAGCACTTATTAATTGAAACGAAAACCAAAAACGAATAACAATTACATCCAATTAAAGAAGAAACCACCAGTTAAAATAAACTAACAAATAGACCAGAAACAGGGGGTATAGCGGAAGCTCAACACCAGTAAACCATGGAACAACATATATATTAATTCTTTGCATACAGTAACTATGCTAACATGTTAGGAAACACAAAATAATTGAATAATCCTACAAACAAATTGCAATCAAAGCTGAACTCTAATGTTGTGAACAACACAGAAACGCACACAGCAACACGAACATAAATTAATGAATTAATAAACAAATAAACAACCAATAAATATTATAGGAGACAACGATACAAAACAAGAAACATTTCAAATCCCTAGAAAACCATTTCAAAAACATAACTTAACATAACCATTCTACCACTACTGTTCACATAAAGTAATAGATATCTATACGTATAGATATACATGAACACACATATGTACACACTAAATATACATATATATACATATACATACATATACTGTATACCTGCACGTCCATAAACATAGAAGGTGCAATGTGCATGAATTGTAACCATGGATGTCCACAAAGTCCAGTGAATTATGACATCGTGATTGAGTTATAGAGTCTAACTGCTGTTGGGATGAATTATCTGGGAAAGCGCTCCTTCCTGCAGCAAGGATGTTTCAGGAAGGAGCTGTGATAGTTGTCGAAATTGGTTCATATTTATCATAGTTTCATAACAGTTTTCATAATTATTTTCCCACTTTAGTTGTTACTCCTGTTCCATCTTTGCTGGCGTTTTGTTCATGTTTACCTGCCTTAATAAAACCACTTGCTTTTGGTTCTAGTCTCTGCTCTGTCTCCTCCATTGTATCCATTTGTGTCCTCGTTCTTGTTCAACACAAGCACTTACTGTGATTTTTCTAAAAATAAATATGATTCAAATTTTTTGAATAGCAAATGTTACTTCAAATAATGACTGCATTGTTATATATTTTATTCACAGTTTGCAGAGTGCATCTTAAAAGATGTTCCAGTAGAGTTTGAGAACTCTGCTTCAAGTATTGCAAGTCAGAGACAACAGATTGCAATATGTCTTCTTGAGAATACAGGTATCATTACAAATATAAATTAAATGGTAAAATACAGACTGTTATCTTGAATGTGTTTTTAATATTGTTCTTTTTTTGCTATAATCTTATTATGTAGTCTTGCAAACAGAGTTCATTATTGTTAAAAGTAAAGTATTTGCTTCTTGTATTTGAAGATGACCTGACTGACCTATGCCACTATTGTGGGAACCACGATGGTGACACTCAATGGATAAATGCTTTTGTTTTACATGTCCTCAGCCTATTCAGCTTAAAAAGATGATAAAAAAAATCATGAAACAAAATTTAATTTTAAAAATATCACAGACCACACATCATATGACTTATTGTAGTTGTAATGAATGGTGGACTGCTTTATGATCTGAGTATTTTGCAAGATTGTTATTTACATACTTATTTGTATAACACTTTTAACAAAATACTCGTGTTACCTTGTTTTGTCTAATTCATACTGGCTGCAACATTTACCCACGGTGGTACCACAGGAGCTGTGCCAAGAAGAGATAAGATAACTCTTCATTGCACAGTCATACATAGTACAATAGTACAATGAGATTGGAAAACTGTCCTATGTCGGCAATACATATAATACAACACGACACGATATGACACATCACAACGCAACACAAACAACACAACACAGTATATTAACTTAGTAATAAAAAAAAGAAGAAGTGTATGTGTATTGCACACTGTTATTATTGCACATTAATTATTATTGCACCTTGTCATAAATATAAATATTATTATTGTTATTGCTTTAAACATTGTTCCCCCCCCCCCAAAAAAAAGCCCCACAAGAGCAAAAAAAAAACCCATTTGTTTGTGAAGCATGCTGGTCAGAAAGTTAGGGACGCTGTCAATTTTTCTAGGGATTTGAAATGTTTCTTGTTTTGTATCGTTGTCTCCTATAATATTTATTGGTTGTTTATTTGTTTATTTATTCATTAATTTATGTTCGTGTTGCTGTGTGCGTTTCTGTGTTGTTCACAACATTAGAGTTCAGCTTTGATTGCAATTTGTTTGTAGGATTATTCAATTATTTTGTGTTTCCTAACATGTTAGCATAGTTACTGTATGCAAAGAATTAATATATATGTTGTTCCATGGTTTACTGGTGTTGAGCTTCCGCTATACCCCCTGTTTCTGGTCTATTTGTTAGTTTATTTTAACTGGTGGTTTCTTCTTTAATTGGATGTAATTGTTATTCGTTTTTGGTTTTCGTTTCAATTAATAAGTGCTGTATTGGATCGACATTTTTATTACCGCTTGTTTTCTCTTTCCTATTACTCAGTGTTCCTAATTTGTTTAAGCAGATCTCCTCCCACCTGTTTCCATTTGGCCATTATCCTTGTTTTGTATTATTTTTGAATTACAACATTTTTGAAATTTGAGGTTTTATACACTGTGCAATAAAGGCTTGATTTAAATTTGCAGCAAAATGTGTTGCATATAACCCTTGGGAATGATGTCCATAAAATTTGAAGCAGAAATATTATTTCAGTGACAGGATATAGGCGCCAATCACTTTTTGTCAGCTTGAAAATGACTATTATCGGTATTAATGTTCTTTTAAAAGTTATTCAGCAGTTCTAATGGACTGTTTGGGATATAATATGTAACATGTAGCCCTTCTGTATGATACCCAATGGGGCCAGTGCTGATGGGCAATCATAGCCAATCAGCAATCCCACTTCACAGTCTTGAAGTGGCTGCAGCTTGTTTGCCAGTTGCCTCAGATGTGGCCACTGAAGTGCGGTGTCCTTTGTAGGAATGTGAGACTTATCGACTGGGATGAAATCCCTTGTGTATGCCTGGCATAGCTGAACATGCGACTCACTATGGAGCCCACGAACTTGCAATCCACAAGCCACTTTGCTAGCTATGACTGTGTCTACTGCTGTCATTGTACTGAGCCTTAATTGCACTGGCTGAGTCTTCACATTTAGTGCAGAGACCAGATCTCCCAAGATGAAAGTTGAATCGCTCTGTGTGTCGAGCAGAGCATATGTGAGAATCTCACTGTGGGGGTCTTCTGCCAATGACACAAAAACTGGAACAATGCTAGACGTAGCTGAGGAGTATCTTGTCAATGTGTGTGACATGACATTGCGGACTTCCTTTGTCTCATTTCCTGCAGATGGTGAATCACTGTTTAACATTTCACTGGCTCCCTCAATTCTCTCTATGTGCAAGCAAGTTGGATGATTTCGACCACATATAGTGCATGTGTGCCTTCTTTTGCATTCTTTACTAGTGTGACCCTTTCTTAAACAGCCGAAGCAAAGATGGTTTTCACGAATGAAAGCTCTCTTTTCATCAGGAAGCCTTGTGGCAAAGGTTGGGCACTTGGCGACACCGTGTGTTTCATCGTTGCAGACGAAGCATGGTGGTCTTGGCTTTGAAATTAAGGTCCCTGGTTTACCTGCAGAGTGCTTAGCTTGAGCATTGGTGCTGAGTGCCTTGGTTCTCTTAGGAAGCCTTTCATCTGTTACTTTAGTGGTTAATAAGAAGGGAGAAGCAATGGGGTTGCAGGCTATTCTAGCTTCCCTTTGTAGAAATTTGGTGAAATGAGCAAATGGTGGATACTCTTGACATCTGTCTAGTTCATCCACAACAACGCAACCCCATCTGCGTACCAGCCATTCGGGTAGTTTTTTGAGAAGTTTATGATTTTCTTCACAATCATTTAGAATTGCCAGCCCTTTAACATGAGGGATGGCCTCGGCACAACTTTGAAGGAAATCTGAAAACTCTCTGAGGGCTACTGGGTCATTGGGAGCTATTTTTGGCCATTTCATCAGTTTATCCCTGAAAGCCTTTTGGACGACAAATGAACTTCCATACCTCTCCTGAAGAATCTCCCAGGCACCCTGATATGCATCTTCTGAGTTTCGATAGAAGAATCCTTCGACCGCCTTCCGTGCCTCACCTGCAAGATAACTTTTCAAGTACAACATTTTTTCGCCTGCGGGGAGGGGTTTGTGGCCAATCAATGCCATAAAGGATATCTTCCAGTCTATAAACTTTAAAGGGCTACCAGTGAACACTGTGGGTTCAGGTGCAGGCAGACGGTTGGAGACGAACAAGCTTACAAGCTCCTGTGTTAAGCTGACCTCCTGTTGCTTTTGCAAAATCTCAGGTGGTGCACACTGAGGTCGAAATGATTCAGCCTGTGGATTCAATGGATTCTGAGATTCAATGATTTGGCTATCAAGTTGTGATTTGTCATCTGCTTCATACTTAAGGCTTTCCAATCCATCGTAGTTGTTGTAAGCTCTCACTCTGGCTGCTGCTACTTTTACCTCATTTTCTGCCTGTAGCTGTTGCAGTTTAGTTCTCTCTTCCTCTAGCTTTGCTGTCATTTCTGCAATCATTTGTGCTTCCTTGATTTTCCACTCATGTTCTAAGCTACTCAACTTGGCTTGCTGTTCATGTATTCGTTGCATTGCCTTCGCCTGTTCTAGTTTAGCTGCAAGGTCAGCTTCGGCATCCACACGTTTGCTAGAAGTCGTAGAGGTGGCTCCAGAGTATGAATCTGAGCCCTTTGAATGCTCTGAAATAACTGTTTCTGTTTCAGTTTTCCCAAAAACAGATCCATACTCCTCCTTACTTAATATCATCCTTACACGCTCCTTCTCGAGCCTGTCATTAAAAGTCTTATCTATATCTTCTAGTCATTTACTAATGAGATCACAAATTTCTGTTGTTAGGGCAACACACGCATCCATTTTCTTGACAACATCTGGAGTAGAAGTATGATTACGTCGGATAGGCTCATACAGTTCATGCATTAATGCTTCTTTAGCCTTAATGTCCGTTTGTGTTCTAACAAGGTCTTCGTTTGAGCAGAAACCTTTCAGCTTTGTTCTAACTCCTCTTGCTAACTCCTTCCAGGACTCATATGCCTTGCTAAATGACCTTTCATTTTTCTTGGCTTCCTGTTCATGCATCTCCTGCCCCTTTTCTGTTAGTCTTCGCTCTCTGGAGCTGGACCTGGCCTCTTGTGCCTCTGTAGATTTGTCTATTTCTTCAACAGGGGACAACATTATTATTAATTTTATTTTTGGCTTGTTGCACCTGCCCTTTTAAGTGTATATATCTGAACTCAAATGGGTTGAGTGGTGGTTTCAAACTTATTAACACTCAACTTAGATATTTACACCTTTAACCTCACAGACTGGCAACAAAACCCAAATAATACTGATGATGCCCTCAAATCAGACAATTTGCCACTTAAGTTTTTACAGAAGTACAACTGATAGCATAAAGCCCAGATTCAGTCTTAGACATTCTGATGTAAGAAATGTGGGATATTCAGCATCACAACTTTACATGCTACTGTGTTAAATACAGAAGAGGTCTTTCTTTCTTGCATTACTTTAGACTGCCATGTTGAAGATCATTTGCTCACACAGCTTACAAGATGAAGGTGTGCATGACATTGTATTTATAATGTCCTTATTTTGAGTCCTTTACTGATCCAGCAGTCTCTGGATGATGCGATACACTCCTTTACTCACAGTTCGACGAAAGAATAAGATGAGTGTAGATGGCTGCAAGGCAGCGATGAGTTTTCACTGTAGCAGCCCTTGGCATCAAGAACGACAGAAGAGTCTCTAACGGGTGCAGCCATTTATTTCCTCACCACACACGGCTCATTCTCTGGACGTTGAGCACCGTGAAAACTATAAAATAAGAAAAAATTGATACCCGTACAGTACTTTTTGAACTATAACAATGAGCAATAACAACAATGAGCTTAAGTTAATTCAGGCAAGTTCAAACAAGTAATTCTGAGATATACAGTCACAGATTAAATAAAACAAAAGGGGTTACTTCAAACAGCATCAAGGGATTACACAGTTCAGTTAAATAAAATATAACAACAGATCACCTCTCACCACATACCTCAGTCCGCTTGCCAAGGGTGCAAAACTCCGGTAAACACTTAAACACTTTGGCCCGTTTCTCATGGGGTGCTGCTAGCTTGCATGACACACATGTCTAGCTAAAAAATAGCACATGGATGTAAGTAACGTAAATACAGAATAAAAAGGTTTTCAGATAGCTCACAATACAAACGCAGCAACATACCTTACATTAGAAACACACTTATCATACTTATCAAAGTATTATCGTAACTTACATGGACTTTGTACAACTTATTCCCAGTGTTGGGAAGGTTACTTTTAAAATGTATTCTATTACAGAATACAGAATACATGCCCCAGAATGTATTCTGTAACGTATTCCGTTACGTTACTCAATGACAGTAACGTATTCTGAATACTTTGGATTACTTAATATATTATCATGCTTTTTACAACAACGTGAATGTACTATTGCTGTGTGATTTATTACTATTACTGAAGGTCCGCGACTCCGAACTGTAGTAAAGGGACCTCTGACTAATACGGCGGGGTCCCTGTCGGCTCGTAGCTGAAAAATAGCTTTACTTTGTTGTGTGGGTCAACTTTTCTTGCGAGAGACAGAGAGAGGCGTTGAAAGGCTGCTCCAACGGAACTTATTGTTTTCGGAGGAGAACACGAACACGGTGTACAGTCGAGTCTTAATAGCTTACTTACAACTGGGCTCGTCAGGCACTCTTGGCTGAAGTGGTTATTATTATATTTACATGCTTCCAGCTCCCGTTTTTCCTCGATGACAACTCGTACCTTTCCACTCCCCTTTTTCTCCCTCCTCGCGCTCACAGACACATAACGTGTATGGCAGTCCATTCTCCCTGCAACACGGACTACACTGCCCATGATGCTACATTCTTTAGAGCTATGCTTGTAGCATTCTGCCTGTTAGCTTAGCACAACAACAACGAAAAGGCGCTCTCTCACCCAGGAAACACACAGTCGCAGAGAGAGAGAGAGCGTCGCCCTGTAACCATGGCAACCGTAAAGCTGCCGCCTGGAACAACAGAACGTAGCTGTCAAACAAACCCAAACAGTCCTGACCCGCGACAAAATGAAACAGGAAAGTACCGCAGTGTAATCCATTTATTTCAACAAAGTAACTGTATTCTGAATACCACCTTTTTAAACGGTAACTGTAACGGAATACAGTTACTCATATTTTGTATTTTAAATACGTAACGGCGGTACATGTATTCCGTTACTCCCCAACACTGCTTATTCCTGCCGCGACAGACTGCTCTATACGCGTTACGGGGCATGCCTCTGAGCACATCTGTCCTTAGTGCGACTGCGCATACAGTTCCGACAACCCTCGCAAGGATGACTTATGGTACAGATCAGCGGTTCATTACACCCAATAAGTTTGAAGCAGAAATATTGTTTCAGTGATAAGTTATAGGCGGCACTTTTTCGCACTAAAGTAAAAACCATCATCACTTCATGCGGAGACCCAGTAGCGGTTTTAGATACGGGCGGCATCGTGGTGGGGGGGGCATCACGGACATCGGCAAAAAAAAAAAAAAAAATTAAAAAATGCTTGTACTCATGCTGCCCCGACGTCAGCCAGCGCGTATTGGGAATGGCATAGGCACCGATCGGCTTTCTATCGCCCATTTGCTGGGAGTAAGGGCGCCCTTCGTTTGCCAGGTGCGCCTGCTGCTTGCGGCGCAGAGAGGAGAGGGCGGGGCGGCGGGGGATTCTCTGACCGGCTGGAGCAGCATCTAATAACCAACTCGCAAAGTAACACAAAATAAAAAGAAACCAACAAACACGAAAACACCAGACATCATGATACAGACTTATAATTTGCACCGATGTTTTTTCAAAATTCTATACACGAAAAGTGAGCGCGAGAGCCCTCGGTGCGCCTGCTGCTGAAGTCAAAGTAAACTTTATTGTCATCTCCGCTACATACAGTCCAGTATATAGAGCAGGGGTCCCCAATCCCAGTCCACGAGGGCCGGTGTCCCTGCACGGTTTAGATGTGTCCTTGATCCATCACAGCTGATTTAAATGGATAAATTACCTTCTCAACGTGTCTTCAGTTCTCCAGAGGCCTGGTAATGAACTAATCATGTGATTCAGGTGTGTTGACCCAGGGTGAGATCTAAAACCTGCAGGGACACCGGCCCTCGTGGACTGGGATTGGGGACCCCTGATATAGAGAGACGGACGACAAGGCTCCAGTTACAGCAGTGCAAGCAAACAAAAAATATATGTAAGAAGAGTAAGAAAATAAATATACACTTTAGGACCAGGGGTAAAGGGATCAATAACAATTTAAAATTTACAGTTTGATGATTTAAAGTCTCACACACAAGCCATCGAAGGGGGGCTTGCTGCTTCCAAATAGAGCACATTTCATTTATAATGTTGTAAATCCAAGCTCATTATGTATTCATGATTTGAATCCTGGGTTGTGTGAAATCTCAGAAATGCACCCTAGACAAAGTGAATCTGTGAACTAAGGTGTAGGTGTGTTAGATCATGTTGTGGTGATCCTTGGGTTGAGATGGGTGTTCATACTGGAGTGCAAAATTAAAACCAATGGAAGACGGACAAGAAAAGTTCAAAGCCATCAGGTCCTCAGTTTAGAAAAAGAGAAAAGAGGAGGAGGAGAAACGAGCAAAAGATGCAGGTAAGCAGATGTGTCATTGGATACTGGCAGGTCATCCTGAAACAATCAGAATCAGAATACTTTATTAATCCCTAAGGAAATTATGTGAGTTACAGAAGAAATGGTAAAAATAGCAACAGTAACAGACTAAACTCCAAACAGTACATTATGTTACAGATTTTAATATTAATAATTAGTCATTGTCAGTTGTTGTTTCGTACTGTTCTCATTGTATGACGAATTATGATGGCTGTTTGGTAGCCGTTTGCATACTATGCATACTCTCTCTCTCTTCATATGTGTGTGTGTACAACAATTTTATGTTAATGTACAATCCTTAATATGTTTTGTGTGTGTGTGTGTGTGTGGGGGGGGGGGGGGGGGAGGGGGGGGGCGCCAGAGGGGTTGTTCGCCCAGGGCGCCAAACTGGCTAGGACCGCCACTGCTGACACCCACACGCCAGCTGCCGCCTCAAGGCTGGAGCTGAACAAAACACCCTGATGACGACTGTGTTTAGACTGTTCCCCCCATTCCATGCAAGGCCACCTGGGTTGGCTGGAAGACTGTTTACTTAGCCTGGCGGGGCGACACTGTCTCAGCTGAACTCTGGACACACACACACACACACACACACACACACACACACACACACATGCACTGATATGCACACACTCATCCCCCCTCCCTTTCCAAACGCCTTCGATACTTGTGCCCTACCGGGGAAGATGGCAGTCGACTGGACCAGCGCAGACATGCTGCAGGACCGGATGCACTGTCTACACCGGCTCTCTCTTACCCTTTACCCGCCCCTGTTGCTTGTCTTGTGTTTCTATGGTGTATTGATAGTCATGTGCTTTTTGTGCTGAGGTGTTTTTTCTGTTATCAAACTGTTCTCCCACTAGGAGCTCAGTCTGAGTGGAGTTTTTTTTCTCCTCCTCTTATCTCATGTTATGTATTTTCGTTGTTTTTTTTCCTATCAGCCTACCTTTCTGACATGTCTCCCAAATGTGATGTTTGTGTAAAGTTGGTCAGAAGGTTCCTTTGTAAGTGCGCATGCGCCATTAGCGTGCTGCCTGCTGTAACCCCAATTTCCTTCGGGATTAATAAAGTATTCTGATTCTGATTCTGATATTCAGCAGTTCTTGGAGAGTGTTTGGGATATAATATGTCACATGTAACCCTCCTGGATGATATCCAACAATTTTGAAGCAGAAACATTGTTTCAGTGATAAGATATAGGCGGCATTCACTTTCTGGCAGGTTGAAAATGACATGTTATCGGTAATAATGTTCTTTTAAAAGTTATTCAGCAGTTCTGAGGGAATGTTTGGGCTCCTGTGTGTCACGTTTAACCCTTTTTGATGATACCCAACAAGTTTGAAGCAGAAATACTGTTTCAGTGACAAGTTATAGGCCACAATCACTTTTTGGCAGCTTGAAAACGGCATATTATCGGTATTAATGTTATTTTAAAAGTTATTCAGCAGTTCTAATGGACTGTTTGGGATATAATATGTCACATATAGCCCTTCTGTATGATACCCAACAAGTTTGAAGCCGAAATATTGTTTCTGTCACGAGTTAGGTCACAATCATTTTTTGGTAGCGCTAAAATGCCATGTTCTCAGCCGTTATTCTGAACAAACAAGAAAGAGTCATGGTGATACTGGCACAATAGGTCTTTATTGTTTTAACTACTATTCGACAGTCTTATAACAAATATGAACAACGAGAGTAGACATACTAAGCCTGTAGGCATTAATTATTCCATCGTGATGCGTGTAGTCATTCGTGACTGCGCTACACACTGAAAGCAACCTTCTGATAAGCGTCATAGTTCGGTTACAAGACACGTTAAAGTTCTATAGATGACATAACAAAGGCATAAATGTGTTTGGGTTTTTCCCACGTTATATCAGTTGCACGGAAGTAGCTGTCAACGCAAGTAATCCGGGCGCTGCACCTTTAACCGCTCCCGCGGACGGCAATCACTTTCTGGCAGACAATCACTTTTTGGCACAACACCTGTTGTAGCTTTTCAGCTCACAGCCCGACACACGCCAACACAACAGCATAGATAGCACAGAAGTTAAGGCGGCGTCCTCCTTCCCTGCAGCGGCGCTGCAGACCAGGCCCCGCCACACACATTAACCAGGTAAAATACATATTTAGGCAGAATTTTGCAAATATCTATTTTTCATTTTTCAGCAGCATAGTGCTTTTTTTCCAATTATTTTTTTAAAAGTCAGATCAAGGCTCCAAAAGTTTTTGTTTGCTGGGTCATTTTAGTTCCGCTGGGTGTCTTTGCTTTTGTTATATTTCTTTAAGAGTTCAAAATGTATTAATTACATAAATAAAATGTAATTTTCTCTGTAGCACTTCATGGTTTTAAGCAACGCACCTTAGTTGTTCACACAAAGCATAAAGGTAAAAAAACAAACAAACCCAAAAAAAAACAATATATACAGTGTTATCTTCATTTTAGATGTCAAAAAGTATTTGCGGCTCCCAGTGTTTTCTTTTGCGTGGAAATCGCGTCCAAATGGCTCTTTGGGTGCTAAAGGTTGCTGACCCCTGCACTAGGTTCTATATCAGTATAAAGCGCCTTGAGACTGTTGCTGTGATTTGGCGCTGTATAAATAAAACTGAATAGAATAGACAAGCACAGCACAATTCCAAACAAATGAATATATATATAATTTACTGGTATGATACCAGAATTTCAATAATTCTGGTAATATTGATTTACATTTTATGTTTTAGAGAAATTGCCACAGAAACAAGGCTAGAAAAATATTGTGACTGTTAAAGACAGCAAGCCCAAATATCTCCACCTGTTAAAACTCCTTTTCCCCCCACAGTAACTCGTTTTACAAAGTCAAACATACAGAGAAAAGACTGCTGTGTTTACCGTAATAAGGACACTGGTTTACAGCTTCTTTTGGACTCAAACTCTGGATGTGTTTGGTTGATTTTTAAGTTTTCTAGTTCGTGTGATCATCTTCTGCTGAGCAGCCTCTGAACCATGAAGAAACTTTCCGTAAGTCCACACTGCTGTGGATGCTGTATCTGTGACACTGGCATGATGCTTGAACCTACAGTTTTGGTCATAGTGACCCTGCAGCTTCCTGTTGTTTATGAGATGTTCGCACCAGTGGGAATTAAAAAAAGTGGGAAAAGGAAAAAAGAAATAAGAAATAGTTCGCCTGTAATTAATGGACGTGTTTTTCTACATTTTCAGTATACATACTGCAGTATAAATATATTCCTTATGGCAGCACAGTTTGTGAGTAAAGGGTTAGAGTGAGTCACTTGATACGTCAGCAAATAACATTTTCTGTTGAAAGTAGAAAACAACTAGAGAACAGACGGAGTCAGAGCTGAAGAGTCCTCCCGTTTTATGTCCTCACTGAAAGCAGAGGCGTTTTTTTTAAATTCAGATATTTTAACGAATCTCTGTTTTTCTCGCTTTCTCTCATCTATATGACAGCAATCACTGAATGAGATACTTATACATTGTCTCTAAATATTTCTTTGATTACACTTTGAATTCCAGTCTTTAAGCATCAGATATTCAGATCAGATCAGATATTGGTCTTCACAATCCACAACAAAAAAGAGGGTATTGCTTCTTTTTAAACATGCACGTGTAAGCGGTAGTATCACAAACATTAATTCAGTAATTACAATGACTGTGGTTCATTAAAAAATCATGCTGGCGCCTCGCAATGGCCAGAAGCAGCGGGTACGCCATCTGTCAGAAGTGGGCTGACGCGTTTTGAGCCACGCTTTGGAGCAGTGTTTCGAAATCTTGTAAATTCTAAATTCTAAAACTACGGTTATTACCCGACCCTAAAACTCAATGAAATATGGTACATAACCAGATTCGTACTCTGGATGGCATTACCTTGGCAATGTAGGACTGCTTTCTTCCATTTACGCAACATCTCTAAAATTAGAAACATCCTGTCTCAGAGTGATGCTGAAAAACTAGTTCATGCATTTATTCCTTCTTGGCTGGACTCCTGAAAATTCATTATTATCAGGATGTCCTAAAAACTCCCTGAAAAGCCTTCAGTTGATCCAAAATACTGCAGCAAGAGTCCTGACAGGAAAGAGAGAGCAGACTTCTCCTGTACTGGCTTCCCTTCATTGGCTCCCTGTTAAATCCAGAACTGGAACAATCAGGCCCCAAGGTTATCTTAATGAACTTATTGGACCGTATCACCCCAATTAGAGCACTTTGCTCTCAGATTGTGGGGTTATTGTTGTTCCTAGATTATTTAAAAGTGCAATGGGAGGCGAAGCTTTCAGGCCCCTCTTCTATGAAAACAGTCCCCTGTTTAGATTCAGGATGCAGACACCGTCTCTACTTTTAAGCTTTAAGAGCCTTAAAATTTTCCTTTTTGGTTAAGTTTATAGTTAGGGCTGGATCAGGTAAGCACAAATCTTCCCTTATTTAAGCTGCTATAGATTTAGGCTGCTGGGAGCTTAGAAGTAGAATGGGAGGGAGAGTCTTCAGTTTTCAGGCCCTTCTGCTGGCGGTTACTTCCTGTCAAATCGGAGTTATTCCTTCCTACTGTTGCCATTGTGCTTGCTCATAGGGGGTCATATTGGGTAGTTAGTTGTATGTATTATTACTGAGTCTACCTTTCAATATATAGCGTCTTGATGCGACTGCTGTTCTGATTTGGCACTGTATAAATAAAATTGAACTGAAACATCTGTGCTTCGGAAGCTTGATGCAGTCTCGAAACATTAGTTTCGAGCTTCCCATCCCTACTTTTAACTTCTTTTTTCCCCCATATTGTCCACTTTAGATATTGTGTTAGTGATTTAACCCTGGTCCTGTTGTTATCATTGGGGTTTTCTGGTAACAGCCGGCAGGTTTATGAAGTTTTGTGGTGGAAACTGGTGTGGTAGTGGAATTGTGTGTAGTCTGTCTGGTTGATTCCCAACTGAATTCATAGTAGAACCAGTGGACACGTTTCTTTGTTAATTGATTTACATTTTTTAAATACTCAATAGAGTTGCTTGTAGCAGCAGTTGAAATGGGCATTTCCGACTGCAGTGTTTGTCTTAACATTAAAAAGACTGACCACCTCTCTGCAGGGCAAGTAGTGTTGTCAGTACCAAAAGCTGAAAGGTCACAGTCTCGTGCAACAGCTCCTGATAGAGTGGTCTACACTGATATTTTAATATTTAGATTCAAAGTGATGCAGGAGAATGTTCTGTTTTACTGGTGTTGTACCTTACCTTCTGCATTGGTTCAGATCATAAAATGCTTTTCTAAGTAGGAGAGTAAGAGTTCCTCATCTATTTCTCTTACCTATGGTGTGCCACATTTGGCTCTTCTTGTTTCTATTATGTCTGCTCCCTCTTCTGCATATTCTGAGCACCTTCAAGGACATTTAATATCACTGCTATGCAGATGAAATTCAAATATACATCTCTTTTTAACCCCAAGATGTTTCTAAGCTGCTGATCCAAAATAATTTCTTAGACTCTCTTCAAAGTTGGATGGCTGACAACTTCCTGCAACTTAATGAAGAAAAAACAGAAGTTCCTGTGTGTGCCCTGACAGATTTCTGCCAAAGGTAGCTCCTTTGTCCCCTTACAACATTTGGTAAATCATCTATCAGGAACCTTAGAATTTTGACTCTTTGTTCATTCTTGATGTTCATGTGTAATCTCTAGTTTGCTCTTTTTGTTTTCACTTGCCAAGTTAAGTCCCATTGTGTCACGCTCTGAACCTGAGATTATTATTGATGCATTTTTTCATCTTGTGTAGATTATTGAAATTCATTGTTCACTTGTCTAAGCAGAAACTCCTTGGAACACCTGCAGGTTGTTCAGTGTGAGGGACCAAGCAGCCCAGGCACAGAGGACACAGGAAAAAATGGTTTTCTTTCTTTTAACCCTCAAAAAAGTTCAAAAGACAAAATTTAAAAACACAACTAGCAGGCCCATAAAAGAGGTCAACTAAATATAACTCTACAAAAAGTATTTTCCAGAAACTTAAACAAATCGGACACAACTTAACTCACAAACTGACCTAATTACAAAGACACAAGAGGGTAGCTTTTATGGTGGTTTGGCCAAACCATTTAAAAATGATTAATGAATTATAGTAATGAAGAAAACTGCAAACCAAACTAATAAAGTGAACAAATGGACTGATTTACCCATGTGTGGCTGATGCCATCACATTCAGAACACTACTGTGAGGCTTATTGTTCTAAGTACTTTCATACCTCACCATTGCTGACCCAGCTCCACACTGAATTCTGGGTCCATTTTAAGATTCTGTTTTTGACTTCCGGAGCTCCTCCATACATTCCCAGCAGCTCCTTGAAGTCATGTGATCAGGGACTACTTGTTTTGAATAATACGAGACTGAAAACTGGAGCTTTGCCACAGTGTCCCCCAGACTCTGAGATCTTGAGATCTGTGGACTCAGTGGTCTCTTTCAAGAGGCAGGTAAAAATGCATCTTTTTAGACTTACATTTGGAAATTTTTTAACAATATTAAAATTAAGTTCTGTAGTTTTTTTTTTCTGTTTTTTTTTATTGTGAAGCACGTGGTGGCTATAAGACTATAAGTGGAAATTCCAACATTAGAATAAATACTAGAGATGTGTTAACAATAGTAAACATGTTTTACATATTCAAATCACTGAAACCTACTGACACTGGGTATTTTGGAAGATTGTGTGGTTGTTTTACACGATCCAGTAACAGAAACACATACTCTTTTTTTTTTTTGAAATGCAGACATTTTCTTTATTTTGCTTCAAAGAAGCTAAACTTGAAGTCTTCACTAGACTTATATAGTCCCACTAGGACAAAACCTTGAGCATAAATAAATACAAAGTAGAGTAGCAGACCAAATAAATAGATCATTCTTCAAATACCATTTGAAGTTATTGTTATGTAACAAAACTATATAATAGCTTTTTTCAATGAGAAGGTCATCAATATGAATTAAATCAAGTAATAAAATACCCAGATTACATTTACTGCACTATGCAGGAGGAGTCTGTAAACAGAACTAAGAGAGCAAACATCTACAAAACATATTATTGATAAATAAACAGTAAATAGCTAAGTGTATAAATAGGCTTGTGTGACTTTTGAAGCCGCATTAAATATTCCCAGCGATGTTCCTTCTAAGTCACAGCCTGCTCACTATGAGCATGCTGCAGGACTTCACACCGCTGATTAGACTTGGTGCATTTCATGAACTTCATGCATTTTATGCGTGTCATGTGATAGCAGGTCTGGATGGTTCTCCCCTAGGAGCTCTGGGGTCTGACACAGGTACACCCCACAGCTACTTCCACATTCACTGGCCTCAGACGGTAAGTCTTCTTATCGTCACAAAGCTCCTTTTTGAGAAACACTCTGTTCTGAATGATGGGAACTGAGTTGTAGTCATAGTCCTCAATCATTTTATTGTCTTTGAGCTGGATGCATCCTGAACACAGGCACTGAGCACCAACATATGTCGAAGGAAAGTGATCTTCCTTGATGTGAGTTCTGTTAAAAACAAAAGAGGACTCGGTGAGCTACAGTTTATTCAGACATGTGGAGCGTGTGGTTCTATATGTCAGTAACAGCAGATGGTCTTAGTAAATACAGAAGCCCCGTCCAAAATGTTAGGAAAGCAATCCTAAGAACAGGGCACATTCATCCTGTGCTATTTTCTTTCTTTTCTTTTCTTTTCTTTTCTTAAAACAAAACAAACAAACAAACAAACAAACATCAAGCTGTCAACAAAATTTAATCAAACCATTCACCACAAGATGGCAGCGTTTGGCTTGAAGGTTTTAGCGTCATTTGATACAGAATTATACTATTTTGTTCTTTTGAAGTGACTTTTTTATCGTTACCTGAAGAGACGACTCGTAAATCTCATTTATTTATCTGTTTTCTGTTCTCTCCAGTTATGGTTAATGAAGACACAGGATGCAGTCATTCCCGGCATGTACCAAGAGAGCTTCATTCGCAGTAGGTGACGCAAGCATTGGATGAATCGGGGAATCCCCCGATTCATCCAATGCTTGCGTCACTTGCGCTGGAAGGACCAGCGCCAATTATCACTCAAGGCCAACTTAGCGACTTTGTCGCTATATTTAGCGAGTTTTCAGACCCCTTAGCGACTTTTTTTTTCTAAAAAAAAGTCTTTGAGTCTTTCAAAGACATGAAAGCGCGTATCGCTTTTACTCTCAACAAGCATCGGGTGCTGTAACGCAGTCAGTTCTTTTACTCTTTTACTCGTATGCTGTTTTGTGGATCACAAGGTTTAAAACTGGTACTAAAAACACACACACAAAGTAACTCCACCAGAGCGCCTATTTCGGGTCACTTTTGCCGGTCCAAGCCCGGGTAAAGGAGCAGGGTTGGAATTGTGACATTAAAAAAAACAATAATTGCTAAAAGAAATTTAATTTGTAGTTCTAAATAAACTCTAAATGCATTTAGGACGTTTTTTTACTCACTTTATATCTCTTCCACGATGTTATTTCTCTCTCCAACAACATAGGATTAGCATGACCAATTATGCAAATTAGGCGATGACGTCATTTAGCGACTTCTAGCGACTTTTAGGACAACCAATAACGATTTTCCTTACTGAGGAGTTGGCAACACTGCTCAAGGCACGCAAATAAGCTCGACTGTGCGCTGATTATGGCTTTATTTTACCGTGTAGCCGTGTGATCCCCGAGTTATTTATTCTCTTATCTGTTTAGCTGTTATGTCTCTTTCAAAATTCAAAACAAGAAGTTCTAGTTTCTAACTGCTGTTCATTTATATTTGCGCGCAGTAGACCGGTTTGTAATTAGCTGTTGTTAAGGATTTTACTACGTCATAAAAATGAAAATCGAGCTTCTAGTTTGCGCCTCACTCTGTGTAAAGGTTTGACTCAAGTCTGACGTGACAAAGACCCCAAACAAAATGTAAAGATGGAATTTTTGTAAAATCTCTTGACACTTTTTTATCTTTCGGGAACTTCTCTCACCCGCTGTTTGTGCGAGGTTAGAAAGGACTTTTATATATTTTTAAAACATCATTTGCTTCATATGCTGCGTGTTAAATACTGAATAACATCGGGATTTAAAATGTGCTCAGGCTGCTGCTTACACGAATCTCCAGGGGGACAGAGACCTGTCTCGCTGCTCATCTGACAGCGGCGTCTTGTAAAGTTCCAGGGGACAAGAGTAAGATGAGCTGCGAGCCGTTGTCCGCGGAGCCTCTGTGGGCCGCAGGTAGTGCGTCCTCAGCTTCCTGTCCGCCGCTGCCTGTAGCTCCTGGTCGTTATAGCACCGGAACATCTTGGACGACCACATGGGCACGATGAACAGTACGAAGATGAGAACCTGGGGAGACGCAGGCAAACCATGTCATTTCATTCATACAGATGTGAAAAAAAGCAGCAGTCTGGAGGTGAAAGCAGAAGCAAAGGGAAAACAGTGATGGAGGTAGCAGAGGCAGATGTCCCGCATTCGACTCACCGGTTTATAGTCCATCCTCCGACTCTGAGCTCTGTCTGATTCTTTCCAAGATTAACCGGTCGGTTCATGACATCCAGTCATTCATCTCTTATTTATGTATACAAAAGATGGGGGCGTGGGAGGGGAGGGGGGGGGGGGGGGTGCTTTAACTTCCTTGTTTCCGGCAGTGAAGCAGCTGTAGCACCGGCAGTAGGTGAGGATACTGTCATAGAGAACACAGACCTGGAATTTCTTCTCTCTCTCTCTCTCTCTCTCTCTCTCTCTCACACACACACACACACACACACACACACACACACACACACACACACACACACACACACACACACACACTGACAACTGAATCACCTGTGTGGTGCCTTTCACACCTTCTATTTAATGTTATAACAGTAAACATTAGAGAAACACAAACTAATCTTTCGAGCAGGGGTATCCTACTATCAGATTACTGTCGAAACAAATAAATGTTATAAATATTTATAGAAGATCTTGGTGAAGAATATCAGCAAACATGTTGTCACTCAAATGCATCTATAAATGTTTATACCTGCGCAGGGAGAGAGCCTCTGACCGAAACTGTACAAAGAAAAATCATCCCAGTTCCTGTGATGGTTGGGTGTAGTTAGGTTTTAAAGACATTGTAAATTACTCAATAGAGTTATTCACTTATACATTTTTAATTTCAGAAATTCACGTCCACACACTAGGGGGCACTACAGGGATTAAACAAGTGGGTCAATCCGACATTCCCGTGGGGCTATCCACACCAACTCACCTGGCGATAAGTTGTAACTTTTTCTTTTGAAGTTAATGCGACTTTATAAAATCTCAGAGCTACAGTAGACACAGTGGACATTTGTGTGATTCCCCTGAAGCTTAACCAGTAGCTTAATTTTTTACATGGGACTGAAACGTGTTTTTACTCTAACAAAGTCTAAATGATAATTTACAACTAAATTCTTCCTAAAGCTTTACAATGATAAATTAAAAATCCCCTACCGTAATGAAGAATCTTTATTTTTCTCCAATTATTAGCAAAAATAATAGAAAAGAAATAAATGAAGAAAGTTGACTCTTGCTATAGCTTTTAAGATTAAAAACCCTAAACATACACTGCTGATCCCAGTTCCTGTGAAGTGTCAGGCTACCATGCTCTGCCAGAGTAGCTTCTAGTACTGATTCCAAGTCTGACTCTACTGAAGGGATGAACACTATTGTTTCAAAAGACATTTCCTCATGTGGGTTTTTGATGATGCTGCTGGAGAGGACTTTCTAATTTGTCATAGCTGAGCTGAGATCTGGTTGTTGTCATCACCTTTTGTATGCTATGGATGTGTGCAGTGTCATCCTGGAAGAGAACACTCGCATCAGGACATACAGATGAGGAAAACCCTGTTAGCCCACATCTGAAATTCAAAGTTTTTGTCAAAAAGTCTTTTAATTTTATTTAATTAATTTTTTTTGTTTTTTAACAGAGCAAGGGATTTTCAACACAGAATTTCTAAACATAGCAGTTTTATTTAGAAAGCATAAATTCCTCAGTTTCATACTTTTATTAAGACAAAGCACAAACCACTGCTGTGCAGTGAAGTTCTTTAACTTTGTAACGTCCAAAGCTTCTAAAATCAAGTGAACACGCTTTGCTGACACCCTTCTTGACAAGGGGAACCACCCCAGTCTACCAATCCAGAGGCCCTGTCCCTGACTGTTGCAGTCAGTGTTGCAGAGGTGCGTCAGCCATGACAGCCCCACAGCATCTAGAGCCGGGTGAATCTCATCCATTCCAGAAGCCCTGCCACCATGGAGTTGTTAGCTGTCTCTGTGACCTCACCTCCATTGATGGACAAATCATTCCTTTCACTGCCTGATATAGTTGGGGGAGTGGTTGAAGGAATAATATCTGGAATGACAGAATAGTCCCACCCCCAATATACACAGTGTAGAGAGGAAGCTGCTTTTTCTCCTGAATTGTCTAAAGGCTTACCAGAACCACTTCGAGCCCTGCTCAATTGCTTCACCATATTTGTCGCATTCTGCTTGGCCTGCCAATAGCTTCCAGCTGCCTCTAGAGTCCCACAAACTAGCCATGCTTGATGGAACTCCTCCTGAAGCTTAGCAGCTCCTTTCACCTCCATTTGGTTTGAGGATTACTGTCATGACAAGCACTAGCTGCTTTGGAGACACGACTCAGCACAGACCCAAAAGCAATGGAGATGCAGAACATGGTCCATTCAGATTCACCGTCCCTAATTTCCCTCCCTTGTCCTGTGTCTCAGGGATTCTGACAGTTAGTATGATTTATGATGATTCATTCACATTAGCATATTACAATGTTGCAATCAGGACTTTGTAAGGCACAATAATTAAAACACTTTGATCAGTTATTAAATAATTTATTTAACAAGAACTTAGAAGTGAACAACATAATGTTTAATGATCCACATTTCACTGTTTACTACTCTTTGCATCTGGGGATTTTATATTGTTCTGTCTATGTGAGTTTTTATGCTTAAATTGTTTTTTGCTAATTTGAAGTCTCTGATCACCATGTTGCTTTTTCCTTTGTAAATGCTCCTTAAAGATTGGTATTTTGTCTGTCGCCGTGTTGGGTAACCAGGAGTGGTAGCAACCTTGGTTAGCAAGCGGCATTCATAAAATATGCCGGTACAACACCTAGACAGACATACTAAGTTCTGAGCAATCTTCTTGTAGTGTCTGTACTGCACAGCAAGACATATTATTTGTCAGATAATTCCATTGACAAGTAGAACTGGTCATGCCCATGCTATAAAATTGGGTATTTAACACAGGAGTCTATGGAAATCAACTTACTTTTTGAGAGTAATTTAAGTTTATGCCACCTCCAAACTGACTTCAATTACTAGTCCCAGAGGTTGACACATGCACCTACCCTTTAAGCTTCAGTACTAAACTCTGTCTAATTATTCTTAGTAACATAAAAAAGAAGGCTCCCTGGAGCTGTCACTGTTTGGACCTCTAATAAATAAGGTTCTATCCAATCACAACCAACAATGAAAGCTCCTACATTCTCCTGTGTATTATGCTGATGTTATTTCGATTTCCACAGTTCCTATTTGCCTCGGCACAAACACTACCAATGATGTCTTCTTGTTTTTCAGGAAACGTGCAATAAATGTAAGAAAGCACCTGCCAGCCTAACCACAGTGTCCAGAGAGCACATGGTACCATGCCGTTATGTCCATGTAGATTCCACTGTTCCCCTTTCTTCCCTCAAGGACATTCAGTGTTTTCAAACAAACCCCTTTCCAACACATGAATTATAAAACAAAACAAAACAAAACAAACAAACAAACAAACAAACAAAAAAAAACCCCTCCATTTAAACTTCCCATTAAAATATGTAAATATAACAAGTCATTATATCTTGGCATGAATGAGTGTCAACAAGAAAATGGGAAACTATCACTGCCCTGCCCCATAAAAGTAAGTGTGAAGTATCTTCAGTGAATATTTTTGCTCGCATCTTAGCATCATCTCCTTCTCATATTTCCTCATATACTCTTATGACATGTCATGAATGCTACTGTAATAATTGTTATTATTACCCAAATAGTAAAGACAGTAGAACAAGAAAAAAAAGTATTCACCGTCACCTTCTCCAGCTGACCTTGTTGCTCGTGTTGTCAGATTTGGCACGAGTCACTTTTTCACGAGTTATTTTGTCTTTTGATGTTGTTTCTGACAATTAACTATATCTACTCTACAAGAGTACTCAAAATTTGTTGTATTTTGCCTGGGAATCTTACTGTCACAGTGTCTGACCGCATTGGGGCATTTTGTCGATATGCTTGCTCATTTATCAACAGAGGGGAATGTCCTCTTATCTGCACAAGTGTTTCAGGGGCATTTGCAGGTAACTTTCCAATGGTCATTCTACTTAGAGGCCATTCAACATCCCACATAGCAAGCAGGTCTGGCCCGGATCTGGTATCAAGCCGGCACTGCTGGCTGACTTCTGGCATGATAAGGCGTATGTCATCCAGATATGGGCCAGGCCTGGCATAGATGGCACTGTCTATGTGATGGCATGCCACATCTGGCTCGATTGTGATTCGGTTTATGTGGCCCAGTCTCATAGAAAACAGGTCTGGCCCGGATCTGGCATCAAGCTGGCACTTCTGACTGACTGGTGTCATGGCAGAGTGTATGTCAACCAGATGTGGGCTAGGTCTGGCAATGATGGCACTATTTATCTTCCTATTTTAGTTAGAAGACCCAAATGTCATTTTGCAATACTATACTGCTATAGTAGCCAACGTTTCAAATGCAGGTTTGTGAGTGTACACTTTATCCAAAACCTAGTTAGGGTTTACTCGTGTTTTCCACTGTGTGGCTGTAGCTCAGGAGGTAGAGCAGGTCACCTACTGATCTGAAGGTTAGTGGTTCGATCCCTGGCTCCTCCAGTCTGCATGTCAAGAGTGTGAATGTGTATGAATGTAGTTAGGAAGCACCCAGTTAAGAGAAAGTGTGTGATTTGTGACTGTGGCATATTGTATAGAGTACTTTAAGTGGGAGACTAGAAAAGCACTATATAAGATTAAGTCCATTCACTGTCTGAACAGTTTCGTCATGTTCCAACACATGTTGTTATTACATGGCTTGATTAAGGTACACATTAGGATGACATCTCGGACCAGCACAGGACCACCAGTTTGTCTACAACTGGCCCGTGGCTGCCCACATATTGCAAAGAATGACGGCCCTTTGGTGGCCAGAGGTAATCCACACATGGGCCAGCACAGGATCTCCAGTGTCTATGCAACTGGCCTTGTGCTGGGCCACCAAAGGGCCGTCATTCTTTGCGGTGTGTGGGACAGATCTGGGCCATACCAATTTTGCTATGTGGGATTGAAAAGCTTTTGCAGATGCAAACGTGAATGTCTCTAGACATCTGCAAATTACAAAGAGCCAAAGAGACTTCACTACTAGTGCCTAGTGACTTCACTAGAGTTGGCTGTTTCACTGACTTAATAATCCTGTCTGCACTCATTTAAGTTAATGTTATAAATGCAGGCCTATATAGCCAACCTTGCTGCATAGTTTGGCCATGCACATTATTATTACTGCAAACATTAAAACATCTCAGCTGGCAGGCACTCAGATCTTAATGTAAATGTTTGAAGTTCATTATGTTTTCAGTTTTACAACCATTCATTATATATAATTTGCTACCAGTTCTAAACATATTATTGCTATTGTGAATTTTTAATTGACGATGGTTAGTATGTAAAACAATGAAGAATTAATTGTAGACTTTAGTAATGACTTAAAACTTGACAAAAGACTTTGGGGTCTTAACTTTGGACTCATAAGTCATGATTTGAGAGTTAATATTTTGATTTGGGACTTGATCACCTTAACTTGTGTCCTCTAAACAACAATGCATGACATCACCCTTCAGACAAACTTCAAAGAAGTATAACAGGAATAGCGAGTCTTCTGTGGTGTTGGCAGCAGTCCATGTCCAAAAACAATATAATATTTGCATAACAGAGATGCAGCCAAGGAGACTCACAGGTTAATATGGACATCCATCAGCCTAAATCCTTAAATTCAATGACAAGTCATAACCATGTTGGAAGCGTCACTTACCTGTTGGCAGATTTGTTTGTTTATTGTGGTCTGGTATTTCCCCTAAACTATGTGCTCTGGGTGCTCAAAGTAGTTCCTATTTATGACTTCCTCCAGGATTATTTCTTGAGTCTGTAGGCAACTTTTTCCCACGACTGCAAAGTTGATGTGGTTCATTTTTCTAAAATTTCTCCAAAATTGCAATAAAAGTGTTTCCACTACATGCCAAATGGGGTGTTCAATGTTAGAGAGTTGTTTATTCAGTTATGTCGACGTTATGGAAAACTAAACAAATTTTTTGGTTCAGATACAGGTCACATGTTTGGAAGAGGAATTCCTAAATGCAAAACACTTCATGCATCCAGAAAATACCCCACATAGATCACATAGCTTTGAATATATCTATCTATCCACACACACACACCTATCTATCTATATGTATGAATAAATAAAATTCCCCTCTCTCCCCTGTGGGCGGTCTATCCTTCAAGCTCGAGTCCTCTACCAGAGGCCTGGGACTTAAGGGTCCTGCGCAATCCGGTGCAGTATCTTTGCTGTTCCCAGGACTGCGCTCTTCTGGACAGAGATCTCCGATGTTGTTCCTGGGATCTGCTGGAGCCACTCGCCTAGCTTGGGAGTAACCGCACCAAGTGCTTCGATTCCCACTGGGACCAGTTACCTTCGCCCCTCACATCATCTCGAGCTATTGATACTTCTCTAGCTTCTCGTGTTCCTTCTTCCTGATGTTGCTGTTATTCGGTATCGCAACATCTATCACTACACTGGGATGTCGTGCTTGGAGAAAACTCCTGAGTTTCTCTGATTGTCATCCCCTATGTAGCCAGTGTATCAGAGAAACTCATGAGAGTTTTCTCCAAGCATGACATCCCAGTGTATTTCAGACCCAGCAACACACTCAGACAAAAACTGGTTCACCCGAAAGACAAAACTCCAAAACACAAACTTAACAATGTGGTGTATGCTGTACAGTGTAGTGAGGATTGCCCAGACCTCTACATTGGAGAGACCAAACAGCCACTTCACAAGCGCATGGCACAACACAGAAGAGCCACCTCCACAGGACAAGACTCAGCAGTCCATCTGCATCTTAAGCATAAAGGACACTCTTTCGAGGATGCCAATGTTCACATTTTGGACAGAGAGGACAGATGTTTTGAAAGAGGAGTGAAAGAAGCCATCTATGTCCACTGTGAGCGACCATCTTTGAACAGAGGCGGGGGTTTACGACACCAACTCTCTGCCATCTATAATCCAGTTTTGAGATCCCTTCCCAGACGCCTTTACGCCCACTCACATCCTGGGCCATCTGACCTCAGGAATTCGCATGATAAGGTGGGGCCAGGTTTCACAATGAACACACCCGAAACCCTGGCTGACTGGGACCCACACCCGTTTTCACACCTTGGCTCATGTAATTAGGTAGAGGATCATCAGGGGGTTCTTTGTCCCTCTTTGGGGGGACACTCCCACTGGGCTTAAATCTGGGACTCTCCACCATTTGACTCTTAGAACTGAAGAAGCTTCTCGGATGAGAGGTGAAACGTCTTCAAGCAACTTAAAGAAGTCCAGACGCTTTTCTCTCCAAGCTCCTTAGACTATGATGACCTGGATGACTGAGAACCTTCACAGACATATGGTGTACTACCAGTTAATGCAGTACACCATAGTGTTTGCATCTATCCAAAAGATCGACATAGCCAATGTGACATCAGTCACTGGTTGTTGCACGACTGGCCACTGGCGAAGTTTAGACTTCGATTACTAGGCTCACTTTTCCTCCAGCACCAGGTTTTTCTCTTTGTAGAACTGGTAGTTGCTGAGAAATTGCAGTCAGGACCGCAGTGGTGACTGACACTGCCCTGTCAAAAGCAAAACTATGATAAGATCAGGTATGACCTCACTGTGACCTTAGGAGCAATGCAACGGCTTAACAAAGAAATCGATAGTGACTTTATTAGAGATGGCAGATGGGAATTTCTCAACACTCAATTGTGATGGTTCAATGCTGTGAATAGATTCATGATAATGCGCTAGCTTAAAAAAACATGGACGTTCTTAACAAACATCTGTATGCTGTTTAAATTGAACAATGCCCCTTTGAAATTATTATACATTACTGTGGATCTGTACTGTAACACATTTTCTTTTTTCAACAGTCGACAGCACACAAAGGAACTTGTCTTATCAAAATAGTTTATTTAGAGGCTTTTCTCACAAAAGCAAGACATACGTTGTCTCTAAATGTTCCCATTCCACCTCAGACTCCTCCAACAAAAAATGTGACAGAAAACATTGTTTTATCACTTAAGAGCTAAGAAAACAAAACGTTGGAATTTTTTAAAAAGCAGTACTTCACATCAATGTGGTTTATAATGATATGCTTGAAAGGTTCTGAGCTGTGAAAATGACCACTATCCTAAAACACAGCAAGGAGGCGAGGCATTGGTTAAAGAGGGAGCTGGGCCGAGTATGGATGCTTGTGAACTTGGAGATTTGTACAAAGAAACGCTCTGAGGTCCTGTGGGCTGTTGGTACCCTGTAGAGCTGAGCCAACAGTCACACCACTGCACATACAGGAAAAAGGAGAAAAAAATGCAAGAACAAGACAGTAAAAGAGATAGAAACGGCTCAGTGTTCATAGATCTATTATTCACCACACCATGAGGAAAATGCTTCCATTCTAGTGAGGGAACAAAGTGAGCAGCAGGTAAACACAGTACCCCTTTACTATCCTGTCTCTGCATTATGAAGTCTAAACATATTGCACTCCATTCCTGAGACGTCCCTTTCCTTGCCAAATGCCCAGATGACCTCTTCTATTTGTGAGGTAATATGTGGCTGAGACATTAAAAGGATTTTAACGGGAGCAAACTCGGGAACATGGAAGTGATCAATGTTCGAAAAATGAAGCAGAGCCCATCAAGCCCAAGGTGGTTTTTGTGGCAATTACTTCCTGTTCACTCACACAACAGCCTTTATAACCAAACCATACAACATTTTTACATGTCCATTGGAGATTTGAGAAAAAACAAAACAAAAAACAGTCCACCCTGTGACCCTCATGGTTGCCCAGGCAGACTTTGCATGTGGATGAACAGGTTAGGGCTGTGCTGCCATTTATTTGGCAGGAATCTTTGCTCGTTTACGGGCGATGGCATCTTCCACAGCCTTCAGCTGTTTCAGAAGCTCCTCGCGCCGGGACAGCGTATTGCTGGGTTTGCTAGAACCCGATCCGGCACCCGATGCTGGACTCGGTGTGACCAGCTTGGCCGATGGAGCTGCTGGGCTTTTCCCAGATGATTTGGGAGGTGGAGACAGAGGACGTTTTCTAAGAAGACAGACAGAGTTAAGCGTTATAATTACCAGCCAAGTGCAAATGAGAATACATGACTAAAAACAGGAAAAGAATGTCTGAGAGCCATTCCCTGCATTCACTACTTCCACTGCTGAATCAGCCTTTGTTTAACAACACTTAAGTTAGATGACAGCACACATCATATCTTCTGTTTTAAACGGGATGTTATGTTGATTCATCAACTATTATAAACCCATTCAGTGTTTATCTACATCTGGGTCTGTTTTAACTGTTAAACTCTTTAATCCTAGTTGTTAAAGCTAGTTATCCACTAACTTTAGTTATAACTAGATCCCTGCGAGTTTCAATAAGTTCAATATAAAACTTTGTCAGCTTTAAAGTAATTACATACAATTCTTAATATCACATATTTAATAGGTTAAATATAGAATCAACCAACCAAAATCAGCCATCTATGAATTAATCTTTTAACATTACAATGATTCAAATACTTTTTAGTCTTTAGACTGCTAACCAAAGTAAAGCAGTTTAAGCAGTAATTGTGAGCTAAAAAAAGGAAAACGCAAACAAAAAAAAAACCTCTATTTGCATATCAGTCAATGACAAGCAGAAACAATTCTCAGTTTTCAGAAACTAGAAGCAGTTTTGTGGAAGCTTTTTTTTCATTTCTGGTTAACTGTGCAGATTGAAAACAGCACCTGCTGAGCATCTAATGAACTGTTGACACTGTCCCTGAACCATTTTAAAAATCTTTTGATCAAAAGCCTTTTGGTAAATTAGACTACTGAACAATATTGATATTGTTTATGATACTGGCCTTTCAGTTAATTAAACAATTACTACTATTCAGGTATACAAAAGTTTAACAATGCCTATAGCATAGTACAGTATTTGATGCTTATTCACCACATAGTAAAAATGATTACCTTTTGCATTTGGGACTGTTGGTCAGACAAAACAAGGAAATGGAAATTGTCCCTTTGATCTCTCGATTTTCACAAGTCTGTTCAGAGTTTCACTAAGGCAATTCCCTGGCCCCAACATAACCCTCTCTGTTATTTCTAACTCATGTGTGTCTGCTGACATGCCTCAATTTTGCTCATCAGCTACTGCAGGCTAAAATAGTTAACTAGTGTATATGACCCAGGTTAACCTTGCTGTGTAGCTGGTAAAGTAAACATTACTATCTCTTCATGTTGGAAAAAAACAAACAAACTTGCCACTGTCTCTTCTTTTTGAACTTTCCTATTTCCAAAACCAGGAAACAACCTAACGGGAACATTTATACTGGATGTCCAAAGTGGTATGACATGAATCCATACATTATTCATAATGGAAGTCACAATGAGAGTTTCATGGTGGACAAAACAAATTGTTATTTCAATTCTCTCATTGGTTCTGCCTCTGTGTTCAGTACAGTTCAGTACAAAACAGGATGCTTGATAACACAACGGAATTATTTCATAGAGGGGATTTTGCACAAGAGACAATGCATTCTACAACACGTGCAGGGAAGGTTAACTATCTGTGGCCTGTTCCTCATTTTGGCTTATGAAGTTTGCCAGACCACATGACATGACAGACATGTGTTTGGCCTGAGTCACCATGATCACTGCTGCCTATACAGAGGCTGTACAACATAGAGAAAGGTGATTTAAGAAATTCCACAGTTCTAGCTGAATGTCTTTGTCTTCAGTGAAGGTTTAAAAACCACAGGCCTTCAGCAACAATAAGCCACCAACCTGTCTCCCTGTGGGGGCATGGGTCGCCCTCTGGGTCGATCTATTCGAGGAGAAAGTGGGAGTCGGCCAGGTATCCTCTTATCGCGGCCTAAAAAACACCAGATTAAGAGATAATGAGGCAGACGGACTAAACTACATTTAAGCTTTTCATATGAAAACAGTAGGGGTGCAACGATACACAAAATTGATGGTTCGGTTCGATACTTTGGTGTCACGGTTCGATACTTTTTCAATACAAAAAAAAATGTTCACGCCTTTTTAATTTGTCATTTATTAAAATTATAAATATATATTTTAACTCAAAAGTACAGTTTTTAAATTTAATGTTGCTGAAACAACAAAGTAATAAAAAAAATAAATCTGTCTGATCGAGAAATCACTCATCTTTGGAAAAGAGTTTATTACAGAGAAATGTCCCTTTCCAAAATAAAAGCTATACTATACGCTTCTTCTGGGCTATATTCTCAGCAGCATATTAAACATATCAGGTCCCCATAAGGAGAATCATGTGCTAACGGCTGTCTAAATGACTCGGGTAAAGTTTGTAGCATGCATGCTTGTTGTTTTTGTCTGCTTCCACTTGTCTTTGCACTAGGGTGATGTCAGAGTAAATGTGCAGTCATATTCGTTGTGTTCCCACTAGTGCTGTCAGCGTTAATCTGAAATGACGTTAACGCCACAACACGGCAAATCTCCGTTAACGTGTTACCGCGAATCACCCCGTGCGTGGGGCTGGACGGCGTCAACACGTTAACGAGCTAACTGCGCTAACACACTAGTTCCCACCCATGTAATTGAGCATTGCGTGGCACATCCAACATACTGTTTTACTTTAGTCCATGAGCTTACCTTCAGGGTCATACGTCACATGAAGACCAAAACAGTTCCAAAGGCCAGATCTGAATGAGGGTGGGGGAGGTTCAATTTGCCATGTTGCAACGAGCTTAGCTACTGTCTTGCTAGCTTGTGCTGCGCTCAGTGGATCTGCGCTCGACAATGCAGCCTAGGCGGAGTAGTCGAACGCAGATCCACTGAGCGCTCAACACAGACAGCATCGACAGAAGAAAAGTTGCTAAAATAAATAAAAAATGTTGTATTGTTCATACATATGCGTACCGAACCGAAAGCACTGTATCGAACGGTTCAATATCGATACGAGTATCGTTGCACCCCTAGAAAACAGGTGCAATTTTCTGGAGCTAATAATGACTGGGCATTCGGGGGGATGTGCAACGATGTGTCTTGTCCTGACTGTTAGATGGTGAACCAGCCCGGCATTCCAAAAGCACCTTCATGCCCATTACTTCTAATGGAGGTCCCTTTTGAGTGTATGGACCTCATTGGGCCATTTCACCAGAGCGCACAAATCATGGACTTTAAAATCTTATTCGGTTGCTCCACCAACCCGTCAGTCTGAGGGTGATAGACGCTGGTCCAAAGAGATTTAATGCCCAATAATTCGTATTGTTCTTTTAGTGTGAGAGACATGAACAGTGTGCCTTGGTCAGTCAGTATGTCGGGGAGATGACCTGAAAACTGAGCTTGCACTACACTCTTTAAAGAAATGGTGCGCAGCGGCACTGCTTCGGGATATCACATTGCACCAAAACTAATACAACGCTAATACAAAGATTTTAAAGTCCATGATTCGTAATTTCATTCATGAAGGATGAACGCAATTGGAATCGCTGGTTAGACCCTCTGTTGTTTACAGGTTCCCCAGTTAATGTTTGGAGTTTTATACCAAATTGAAGAAAACTGGAAGGAAGGAATGAAATTCAGTATGTTCTGGACCTGAGAGCAAAGCTAGACACACTGAGTAGGTTTTCCTGGGAGAATTTGCTCCAGGCGCAGGAATGTTGGCAGCTCCTGTACAACAGAGGGGCTAGGCTCAGGCAAATTTCCCTGGGAGACAAAGTGCTTCTATTTAGTCAGTCATGTTTCTCACCTTTGTCTGGAGACATAGCCATTCTTTTGTTGAGGGGGGAACCTGGCCTGTCTTTGTCTCCAGGCAGGTACCGCTTCCTGTTGCCTTTGTCTCCCTGCTGCTGAAATTGAACAATTCAAACATTCAGGAAAAATTACAGAAACGCAAGAAATGGGTCCATACTGGAATGGAAATCAAGCTCAAGTAAAGAGTCAAGTTGTCTATTGTTTCATGCAAAAATGCAAATAAACTTGCTGAGATGACACTTGCTGGGAGCATAGATACTCTCTATCAGATACAAGAGGAGTGATTGAAGTTGATCAAATTTTTAGGTTAGTTCCTTATTAAGAATGAAATTTGTTTAAAATATTTTCATTAATTTATTCTAATTTTAGGATTTAAACCACAGGCCCAAAAGTGCCACTACTTACATTACGGTTGGAGAAAAATCAGTGTGTTCAAAATGTAAATTTTAGGGTAAATGTGGAGCTCTTCAGTGTGCAGGCTGCAGATCTTTGGCTTTTAAAGAGTTGTTTCAATTCTTCTGATGAGTTTCAGCCAGGATTTAATTCATCATAGCACAGAAACAGCACTAGTGAAGGTTACTAATCTTATGGCCTCTGACAATGGACCGGTCTGTGCTTGGTTTCACAGTACCACCTGACACCACTGAACATTATACTTTGGAGACTGTAACAGACAGTGAATTAATTCAATATTTATTTATTTTTGCGTATTTGTTAGAAACATTTTTTATTTTATTTTCCTTGAACTGCATACTGTGAAGATGAACGTACTTTCTTCTGTTTGGTTACAATTGGCAATGAGGTGCATTCAGTGTGTCTCTGTTAGTTTGAGTTTCCATGTAAAACGTGATAAAACAGGAATTTATGTATGTACACTCGTATTTGCTGCGTTAATCTTGGTAACAATGTTTTGTTTTTTTTAAACCATGTCTCACGTGATGGTGTAAATCATTTTATTTTCACTGAGTATGTGAGACAGGCTAAAAGAACATGATTGTTTTATGCTTAGGAAACTTGAGATTTCTAAATACAGTTGCTTTCATTTTTTTTGTCCTCACAATAACAATGCTGAGTGATCCTGTTGGTGAGCTTGGAATAACTGATCTGTAAACAAAGAACTTCTCCTTGTGGTAACTAATGGCAGTAACAGAGACTATAATACACCATTTGGTTTAATGGTAATGCATTCCACCAGCTTGAATCATCATTTTTTAGATAGATTCCAGTCTGTAAGCATACTGCTTTTTCTTAAACTCAAAAGCTAAGTGACAAGTTGGTCAAGATTCTTTTCACGCTGTACATACTTTCCTTATACATTTTTAATTAAAAACATTGTATACATTCCATTTATGATGGAGATGACACCCAGTTATGTTTATCAAGCCAGATGCCACACTGATAAAGGTTATAGTTGGGCCTGGATCAGGCGACCCTAAACCATCTATTAGTTATGCTGCAAAAGGTTTGTGTTGTTGGTGAATCTCCATGATTCACAGAGTCATGATGTCTATTGTGTTGATGCTAGTATGGATTGTCAGAGTGCGTCAATAGAGGCTAATTTTCACTTGTATAGATGTCAGAAAGTACATTTTCTTTAAGGACTTATTATTTTGAACATTAAAGGTTCACAAAAAGCCATTAGAAACAAAAAAGGTGAGGTTTTCTGATTGAGATAACCAGACTCCTTTAAATGTAAGAAAGCAGAATATTAACCTTGTTAAGCAGGGTGAGCTTGATGTCTCTGTGGGAACTTGAACTGCCATAGTTTCCAGGGGGGCCCATGGTGCCAGGTGGAGGATGTACTGGGTGCCCCCCCCTGTTACCAGGCCCTGCTCTGGGCAAGGGATTTCCTTCTCTGGGTGGGGGACCAGACTGGTCAATCTTTCTTCGATCTTCTCTGAAGGGTTCATCCTTTTTCGATGGTCTTTCTTTAATGATGAAAAAAGAAATATGAGAATGTCATGTGTGCAGACCCAATGTCTGATTGAAACACATGAGGACTTACACGTAAGCTCCCAGTTTATCAAACCCCACTGAGCAGTCCTTCCCATTAAATCTAACCTCTCTTCTGCCTCTCCTGCAATGTCTTTCTTATCTTTCTCCATCTCTGAGTGATTAGTGGAAGCTAGCTAGCTTTCTTTTCTCTCTCTGTGAAATATAGCAGCTAGACCTTTAGCTAGCAGTACACTGTGCGACAAACTGCACACAAACAGTTTGTGTGTTTGCTGATGTTTGTTGAGCTAATTGCTGCTCTTCAGTAGCACTAGCTAGATGCTGAAGTACCACAACCGCAATTTACGGAAAGAGCTGTCTCTATTATCTGAGGTGGCAGACGTCTTTTAACTCATTCACTGCCATTGACGTCTATAGCCGTCAATTGCAGTGAATGAGTCAATGGGTTTAACTCATTCACTGCCAATGGCTGGCAGTGAATGAGTTAATATCTGTCAGACAATGCTCAGGATTTTCCTACAACCTGTTGTGGCTAGTGCTATATCCTCTATGCCAGGGGTTGGCAACCCTGGGCATGTGTGCCACAGCTGGCATGCAAAGGGTTAACTGATGGCACGACCATAGCTGGACTGGCCATCAGGCATACCGGGCATTTACCCGGGGGGCCCATCGTGATTTTTTGTTTTTACGGGCCGATGTTTTTTGTTTTTTTTGTAACGTACAAACAATGAAAGATAACTCAGTTGTTTGGTGGTGGCTATGGTGGAGCTTTCACAGAGGCCAGCAGGTGGATGAGGGAAAGGGGAGGCAGGAGGAGAGCCCTGAGGCAGCCGCCGGTCCGAGTATCAGGTGAACTAAACTTCAGGTAAGAAGTTATGACCTGCAGTCCATCTGTGTCAGATATAAACCAAGTTTAGCTGGAGTTTATTTTTGTTGTGCTGACTTTTTACAGTCAGTTACAATAACTCATATCGCGTACTAGCTAGCATGACAGAGTTTCTATACAGCTGGGTGGGTGCTATGATGTTACTGATGTTGAACTTTATTTTAGTCACAAGGTTAGTTATTAGAGTTGCCAACCTTTCTGTAAAAAATGGAATCGTCCCGTATTCAGAGAAAATATTACGCGTTTCGTATTGAGGTGAGAAGGAACACAGTTTCAAGACACAAAGCTGGAGTTATTCTGTGTCTTTGCTGCACAGCTGCCTCGTCTTCTCTCATCCTCTCCCCCTCTCTCTCCTGTTGCTACTTCAATCATGACACTGATCAGTGATCAGCTGATCGGCTTTTCTGTCTTGTTTTTTTTAATCACCCACTTTGCGCTAGAAAGAGGAAACTGCCGGATGTCGCGCTAAACAACAGCAGCACGTTTAAGCTTGATCAGTTGTTGTTAGAATTTATTTAATATTAATTTCTAGTATCAGCTGATGTTTGCTGGAGCCACAGCTGTAAAAGCTGCTGGTCATGATACCGGTTTGGTTATCTGGTGAGAGGGAAACATGAAGATGAAACCAGGAGATGTCCTTACTGAATCATCAGAGCTGTGATGGAGAAACAGGTTTACCTTTTAGGTGACATGAATGAGTTGAAGGGAAGTTATGAACTCTTTCTGAGAGACAAATAACACCAGGATCTGTTTCTAAGTAGCTGACAGCTGGTGACTGTGCAGGGGCGGGTCTAGCAAAGTTTTGCCAGGTAGGGCATTAACAGGGAAAGGGGGGCACAAAGAAATACGTTTCTTTCTTATTCTCATTTAAAATGTCTAGCTTTTAATAAATGATGATCAGAATCTTACAACCAAAGTTTTCGTGATGATGATGTAAAATGTATAGAAATCACACATATACCAACAAGACTACATCACTGTCACAACAGTGTTTGTTTTCATTCAAAGGCTTTATGGCTTTTCCTATAATACCTGGTGGGCCGGTCTCTAGTCAAAATGCCCGGGCCGATTTTTTGTCCCAGTCCTGGGCACGACACGCAGTGAATTAATCTGAGAGGGTGCATTAAAAAAAATAAATGGCGGTGCACATCGCAAATTAGCTCGCATAGACACATTAGTTGTGCTGCTTCTTAATGATGGTATCTTAGCTAACAACCCCAACTACCAGATTCAACTTGTAATTGGCTAAAAATAACTTAGCCTACCGGTGAGAGGGACGTTGCTAGCTGGCAGTTTTTTCAAGCGATGTTGAAATTTCCACATTCCGACACTTCAAATGCTTCAGGAGCTGTTTGCTCAGCGCAGCATCAGCACCACGGAAATACACGGATACAGCCAAAGACTTGAGACAGAATTCACAATGCGTTTTCAGGACTTTCAGGTGTATGGACCAATGTTTTCTTTTCTGATCAAACCAGAAAGCTTTAATGAGCAGCTGGATTTGACTCGCATTAACTGGCTGGACACAGAGGACATCGAAATGCAGCTGATTGAACTGAAAAGCTCGACTCTGTGGGTCAAGATTTGCAGAACTACGAACACAGCTGGAATCTACAGCTGTGCATGTTCATGGAGCTGCATTTTCACCTGCTGTGCATCACTACCTAACAAGTTTAACTGTCTTCAGAACATTGCAGAGGCCCTATTGACAGTATTTGGCTCTACATGTCTGTGTGAGCAGATTTTCTCTCACATGACTGTCCTCAGGTAGCCGTCTGAATGGTGGACACTCAGTGACCTATTTCTCTGAGTGGGAGACCAGAGATCACATTAACATGTGTATCCCTGTATTAACAAACATGCCATATTGGCCCAGTTTATTTTTCTTATCATTATTGTGAGGAGACCATAAATAGCATTTGCACTTTCTGTTGTATTTGCTGTTATGGAGTTCTTGTTATGGATAAAAATTGTCTTTTTGTGTTTCAAAATAGCTGATAACTATTCGATGATAGCTGCCAACATCTGCAAACAAATACATTTGTATAAAGTTGTTCTATATAGTGTGTAACTGTTAATATAGAGCATTATTAAATTTATTACTAATGCAATCATATTGACTTCTGAGGAAATTGTAGATGGCACTCATCATCAGAAAGGTTGCCGACCCCTGCTCTATGCTGTTGCAATGCTGGGGAAGCAGGTTGAGGGGTCACAGATGCCAACAGACTCATTAAACTGATCCACAAGGCCACTAGCATTGTGCGGATGGAGCTAGGGTTTCACAAGATGATGTCATAGAGGTGGATGTTGTACAAGATAAGGACAATGCTAGACAAAGAGACTAAGATGACCTAAATGTGCATCACAGCGTCATAGGAAATAATTTCTGCCTGTAGAAATACACGCCCATAATAGGTGAGTGTACTTCCTTTTTACCTTGACTGTGTTCAACTAAATCTTTTGTCTCCTTTCAACCATAGTGTTTGTTCTGGCCTCATCTCTCTGTGCTCTCCTTCTTTCCCTCACCCCCCAACTGGTTTCAGCAAATGGCTGCCCCTCCCCGAGCTTGTGTTCTGCTTGGGGATTGTGTCACTGGGGTTTTTCTGCCATTACAGGTCTTTGCATCAGACTGTTGTGAGGAACTGTCAGCTACATAAAATTGAACTGAATTCATTAATTCCAGTTGTATTTAGTAGTAAACCATTTTTTAACGTTAAGACCAACCGTTTCAGATTTAATTTCGAGCTGTTAGATTAAATAAAATTATACTTAACAAACCTTGCTTAAAATTAGACGTATGAATATGGGCTACGTAAAACTGAGAAAGGTCAAACTTTGGGAAGAAATTGGGGTTGAAAAGAATCAATCTGTTATGTCCAGCAACACTACATTTATGTTTGCATGATAGGCTGTTGGGTCCTGTGTTCCAGTTGAATGGGTGTTAGGTGGCTTGTACTAACCCCTATTCTTGTCTCTTCCATGTGGGGACCGATCGCGTGGAGGCCCTCGCTCCTTGCGAGGGTGATTTGGTGTGGGTGAGCGTGAGCTGGCAGAGGATACTGGGCTGGCCAGGTCGGCATACATGTCATCTGAGTCTGCACTGCGTACAGAGCTGCTGCTGGATGACGCTGATGACACAGACGACACGCTGCTCACACTAAGTGATCTGCAACAAGAATTGACAGGTTGCCCCGTGAATACACAAAACACCATACCCAAACACAAAATACAAAGCTTGAACAACAACTGTCATACCTGGATTTTCTGTAGGATTTTCCAAGAGAGGCAGAGCATGAAAGCAAGAGAAGAGAAAATATAAATTACTGAAATATAAATTACTGATATTAGGTTGCATTGCGAGTAAATACAGATCAATAAGGGCCAAGGCAACAGATAAATAAGATATGATAGTAATAATAGTACTCAACTCTTAACTGGCAAAATGCAGTACTCAGGACAATGACTGTGAATAAGTACCTGGATTTCCTGGATCCAGAGTGTGATCTTGAGAGGGTGTTGGATGAGGATCTAGATCTGGAGCTGGAACCAGTATAACTGCTACCACTTTCACTAATACTCCCACTCATAGTTCTCCTGCAGCACATACAGAGACAGAGCTAAGAATGCAAAAAGGTTTTGTTTTTTTCTAAATAAACGAAAACCAGAGTAAGACAGGAATTTATTCAGTAGCTTTCACACAAGCAGATCATCACCAAAAAAAGAAACCTGAAGGAGAGTACATGCTAGTACATCTAATTTATTATTGACAAATGTTCTCTTGTTAATGTTCATTCTGGGAGACTTATCAAGTCACCACCCTCATTATCATCAAATAAATCATTGCTCATTGATGTATTTTTCTAACTAACATGCTGGATAATCATATTTGCAAATGATGTCAGTGTAGCTGCTGTCAATCGAAGCTCCCAAAATGAAGACCAAAAGTAATTTTTCAATGAGATTTTAAGGATTTCTGTGAGCAAGTTTTAACATTTTTGTGCGCAGAGTTAGGATGGAATGGCACAATGTACAGTGCGAGCTGAAATGATCAGAACTGATTATAATGCAGAAGTCTAAGCCCATTTTAAAGGAAAATAGCTTTTAGTGTGACTGTTTTTAATGTTGCTAATAAGGGTTATAGAAAGCAGACTAATCCTCTAGAACAGGGATGTCAAACTCATTTTACACCATGGGCCACTTACAGCTCAGTTTGATCTCAACTGGGCTGGACCAGTGAAAACTTTTATGAAGAAGTTGAACTACACATATAATCCCTGAGATATCTAATATACGAAAAAGTGCAATTTCAACAGTACATCTCAGTTTTTCAACATGATAAAGAAATGCTGTTTTTTAAGATAAATGAAAGAAACCTGTCAGTGACTCTTTGGACTTAGATTGTAATAAATAAATGTGTAAAATTCCAGTGAAGGTTCTGGTAGTTTATTCTTGTAATGATAAAACAAAGGTTCTGTTAATTCACATAGAATTTCCTTGTGTTAATATTATTATTACTTTACAACAAACAAAAATGTATGAATGACCATTAACAAGGTCTTTATCAGTAGGAAAAGCTGTAAAACCTGTGAAAATGGAGTCAAGGTTATAATTGGCCATTTTTGACATTTATATTTCACCTTTAAAAACTGTTGCCTCGCCTTGTTTGCTGTCACTCTTTTCAGCACAACCTCATAGCTGACTTTTTAGGGGTTTTTTTCTTCTTCTTTCATTTTGACATACTGTTTTAGCACAATGGACATAACATCAACAAAAATGTATCAGTTGGAACATGAGTTCTTTCTGAGCTAAATAGGTGGACACAATTATCTTGCTACTATCTCCCTACTAAAAGTCAACACTGGACAATGTTTGGCTCTTAAACAGCAAATCTTATTCCTCTGCATCACTTTTTCCCTCATCAAATAAAACCAAAATGCTGTAAAATGCAGTGCAAGTACGGCTGCAGTTACTGATTACGTTTTGTGAGCGTATTCTACTGATTATTCCATTGATTAATTGGATAAGAAATACTTCCTAAATAATAGTAATAACAATAAATAGTATTCATATAAATAATATATTCAATATTATTTAATATTCGATAATGAGCAATAATAGATATTCACCAGAGAAAAGTCATAGGTCTTTCAAAATGAACTGGTCATTGCTTTGTATTTTAGAAATTGAGTGAGCATTTTAGAAATTAAAAGATTTTAAAGACAAAGGCAAAAAAAAAGAAAAAGAAAAGCGCACATGCAATTTAAACTAACGCATTAAAAAAATTGCCTATGCTCTGTCTTTAATTGGAGGTAAAAAGAGTTTTGACAGTATCACATCTCCTGGATGAGGTGGATTTGGTGTATGCTTGGCACCACTTTACTTGTGTGGGTAAGGAGGCGACCACACGCCACATGACCGGAGAGCAGCAGCCGAGTCCTTCCCATACAGTAGGATACAATATGAGACCACCTTTAGCTTTTCTGTTCCATAAATACACTACTTAAAGCGTAGTCACTTACAAGTGATACAAGCAAAAATGAAGTGGTGGAGTCATAGCAAATGCTGTATGGTACAGTCTGTACAAGACGTCTTTGTGACAATTTTGGTAATTAGATTCTAGTAATGCCTTTTTAGTCCTGTACTGAGAACCAGTTAGTGAATATCTGTGAGTATAGCCCCTTTTCCATTAGTACGGATTGACTCGCCACAGTTTTCGGGGGTTTCCATTAGGTTATAGTACCAGGTTCTAAAATGGTGCGTGCTTGGCAGGGTTTCAAAGCGATCCAAGAAAGTAAAACGTGACGTCGTCCTCCAATGTAGAGCACCCCTTGCTGCACTCCACAGCATACACCATGTTGATTACTTTATGTTTGGGAATTTTGTCCTTAGAATGAAGTGGTTTTTGTCTGAAGGTGTGGCTGGGTCTAAAGTACACTGGGACGTCGTGCTTGGAGAGGATTTTCCCGAGTTTCACTGATTAACCTGTTACATATAAGGGATGACAATGTTATTCTGTTTGTCATTCTTTTTCTCCCATTTGCCAATTTGATGAAAGCACAAGTGGGATAACCACATTTTTTAAAGACCTTTCTTCACATCTCTGTGTTCCTTTTTTTCCCCTTCTGCATTAGAGCAAATGTTTTCTGCCCGGTGTTGTAGGGACCTGATTACTCCAAGTTTGTGTTCCAGCAGGTGGTGGGAGTCAAAGAGTGGGCACTATTCTGTGTGTGTGTGTGTGTGTGTGTGTGTGTGTGTGTGTGTGTGTGTGTGTGTGTGTGTGTGTGGGGGGGGGGGGGGGGGGGGGGGGGGGGGGGGCTTTGTGTAAACTTCAACGTTGAGGCTTCCAATCTCCTCAATGTGCACAGCACAGTCCAGAAATGTCAAACTATTATCCTTTGTATCTTCCCTGGTGAACTTTATATTTCTATCCAATGAGTTGATGTGAGCAGCGAGGGTTTCTGCTTCTTGGGTTTTGATTATGACCCAGGTGTCATCCATGTGTCTGTACCGGTGACTAGCCTTATTCTGTATTTTACTCAGCCAACTTGATAGTCAAGCTTGCTAGCCTTAGCCAATACTGTAGAACGACACTAAATATAAAACGAAAAAGGTAAATAATAAAAATAAAAGATAAGATAATTCAGAACCCCTGAAACTAATCTTTTATATACAGTTTAATCTAAATTTAAACATCTAGGTGACCAGTCACGCCCATCTATACTCTTTTTAATACTGCAAGTTTAAGTTTAAACCATCGTGTTGAAGAGGCAGACAAAAAATTACACCCCTAGTTACATCATATATATATATCGGTTCATCAGAGTGAAGTTAAAGGAAGGGAAGTAAACATAATAACAAGCGCCTGAACTGGTTTTCCTGGATTATTTCCACATGTAACTCAATCAGCCCACAAACTTGCACCCACCCCCACCCCCACCCACCCCCACACACACACACACACACACACACACACGAAAACAGCCTTGCACACACAGACTGTTCTTCCCTGCCCTTTTACTCTTCTTCCGCTTTGGCTGATGTTGCTCTCTCACACACTCTCATAAACAAACACAAACATAAGCGTACAAAAGAGAGGTTTTTCCTCAAACTATGTACCCACTCACTCGCCCACGTGTGAGCTCTATGGTCTTCCCCCAAAGTGGAATACATCTGCATTATCACTTACATTACAAAAATATGCAAATAAGAACACAGTTCTCCTTACTGCAAATGAAACTTTTAAACAACGCCGTTCACTGTTTGTGCACTTCCTTGAAAACGTGAGCAAAATAGACATGGTGGGCCAACATGCTGCCATCCACCTACACACACATGGAGAACATCCAAAATGTTTTATGCTCACTTGAGAATTTGGCAGGAGCCACACATTTAAGTAAGTAACAGAATGACAAATCTAAGTACCATAAGAGTTCTGGAAGGGCCTGAGGATTAATAACTAAGACTAAGAACTAAGAGTTCTTTTTTGTTGAACTGTTGCAGTCAGACTTCACTTAACATACAATTTCTTCTTCTTTTGACTGACATCTTTAGGGGCTGTCACAGTACATCATCTGCTTCTGTCTCTCTCTTTGTTCTGTGTGAAATAAAGAATAATATGGGCTACTCTTGTTTATGTTTGTGCTTTTGCTGGTCATTTCCTTTTGCACCCCCAAAAAAGAAAAAAGAGAGTAAAACAACAGACTTCAGAAAAAAAAAATTGAAATACCTGGAACAGAGTATTAGCTCTTTGGTTTTTGTTTTTTCTTTGCCTTTCTTCCTTGTCATAGTGAACTCTGTCACATTTTTTCCTGTTCAAGCCAACTTTTCATCTAATCATCATTTAACCTAACACAACTGAGACTGCTCTGTTAGCTTCATGAAGGACATGTTATGTGTGTCACAACTGAACCATCCTTTCCCAATTCCCAAAGAAAAGTATAGCAACACAGATTCCAAGCTGTGTTTAAATTTTAACATCAACAGATTAATGCAGTCCTCTTATTTTATGCTGATTCATTGACATTGCATTGCCTCATAAATGTCTTGTATCTAGTTAAATGTCAAACCAAATTAGGTGTGCAGACAACTTTTCCTGATTCTTGAAATAGCTTAAATTCCTTTTTCAATGTCATCTTTTTTATTTATTTATTCATTCATTCTAAATAAGAAGCAAAATCCACAACAGGCCCTCCATGGGTTTGTATCCAGGAGCCTCTTGCTACAAAACAACACTAGTAACTTCTCCTAAAGCCAATAATCTTGTAATAGATCATGTCAAATGTATAAGTGTATAACCATTTTTGTGAATTTCTGTGTCCTGTAAAACAAAACAAGCTTTAAGATGAGATGCTTACCTTCGAGGAGGATGCTGCTGTCGCTCCTTCCGCCTGCCTTCCCTCAAGTTGACAGGTTTTCCAGGTTCCCTGGGTGGCAGGGGTTTGACTGCTCCACCAGCTCCTGCACCTCCAGCATCTCGTGGATTGTTAGGAGGCTTTCCTCCATCTGGCAAGGGTTTGGATGGTCTGGACTGCAGTCCCGAAGGCATAGAAGGGCTGGAAGCTTTTTTCATGGGAGGCCTGTCCCTGCGAGGAGGGGGCATGGCATCCTGCTTCAGTGGTATGCTAGGGAAGGAAAAGGGATCTTATAGGTATACAGACAGTAATGGCAGGCATGTGATAGTAGCTAGTAGTGGTGCAACGGATGAAAAATCTCACGGTTCGGATTGGATAACAGTTTTAAGTCACAGATCGGATCAATTTCGGATCAGCAAAAATAGAAAAAAAAGACAAAAATTCGACTTGCCATTTATTTATTTAAGTATTTTTTGCTTATTAAAAAACATTCAACTGAAGACTCATTCCACGCACTTATATAAAAACAAATTAAGGTGCAATATGGACATTATGGACCATGCTGGGCAGCCTCTGCATCCTCTGCACACAGCCATAAAGTCTGTTTAGGGAAAGGTTGCTTCTCCCAAAGTCAAGAACCAGCAGACTTAAAAAGTCCTTTGTCCCACAGGCCATCAAACTGTCTAACTCCTCGCTGGAGGGGAGAGGGAGGGGAAACGGGGACAAAGGAGGGGGGAAAAAGTAGCTGTAGTGCCTTTTCACTGTGCAATAGTTTTTGTTAATATCCAACGGTGTAATAGACTCACAATACTTGAAATGTGCCGTTCCCTTGTATTCTTATTCCTATTTATTGTATTTATGCCTTTTGTGTTCTCTGTATTTATATATGTGTATATATGGTATATTTCTGCTCACATTCTGCAACTTCTGTTGGTGCTGTGCTACTGGAAACTGAATTTCCCAGAGGAAACCACCCGAGGGATAAATAAAGTTTCATTTAATTTAATGTAATCTATAGGGCAGTACAGGGCTTGTACCTACCACTCCGCTGTGATATAACGAGCGGTCACGGTCACGTGGCTTTCCGTTGCCCTGGAGGTCCACCCATTTGTAGTTAGAGCAACAGAAGATGCCTGGGACAGTGCAGCCATAACTTTAAACTTCTCCTGCTCATACCTGCTTGGAACGATCTTGTCGCTGAAGTGGACGCGCAACGAGATATCATAGTGTGGCTCAAGCACGTTCATCACAGTTTAAACCCCTTGTTTTGCACAACGGAATACGGCCTCCCGTCTGCAGCTAAACACCCCAATAGCCCAGTCGGATTGGGCAGCAAAGGGCTGCTTAAATGCCGCAAACTCCTGTACTCCGCTACTTGGACCGCTGACCATAACTACCGCTTGACAGACTGACCACGCGCACCACACACATACTTTTTTTTTTCTTTTTCGAATCTTCGGATCACGTGCGTGCCGAACCGTGGACTGGGATCGGTTCGGAATTCGGATCAATCGTGATCCGTTGCACCACTAGTAGCTAGCATGCAACTATCCAACTATGGGTGGCTGTAGCTCAGGTGGCAGAGCAGGTCAGCCACTAATCAGAAGGTCGGTGGTTCGATCCCAGGCTGCATCCTGGCTGCATGCCAAATATCCTTGGGCAAGATACTAACCCCGTGTTTGCCTACTGGTGGTGGTCAGAGGGCCCGGTGGCGCCTGTGTCCGGCAGCCTCGCCTCTGTCAGCGCGCCCCAGGGCAGCTGTGGCTACAATGTAGCTTGCTATCGCCAGTGTGTGAATGTGTGTGTGAATGGGTGAATGACTGAATGTAGTGTAAAGCGCTTTGGGGTCCTATGGACTAGAAAAGCGCTATACAAATGCAGGCCATTTACCATTTACCAGGCCATCCAATCGAATCGAATCCAACTTTCTGTATAATCCACTTTAAAACAGCCAGCACAGGACCAAAGCTCTGTACAGTAAATAAGTTGAGAACAGTAGATAAAATGAAACAAAAAAACCCCAAAACTAAATAAAACAACTAAAAGAAAAATAAACTAAGAAAAACAACATCTCACAAGGTGTCAAAGGCCAGGGTGAAGAGACGGATTTTCAGAAGTGATTTTAAAAACAGGCAGAGAAGAGGCCTGTATAGAGGCAGTTTGGGAACTGCTACAGCAAAAGCAGAGTCTCTGAGTTTACGCTCAGTCCTGGGTACATTCAGGAACAGTTAATCAGCTAACCTGAGAGAGCGCGTGGGTGTATAAGTCAGTAGCAGCTCAGAGAGATAAGATGGGGCTAGGCCATGGAGGGCTTTAAAATAACTTTAAAATGAATCCTAAAAGGAATGGGCAGCCAGTGAAGTGAAGCTAAAATAGGGGAAATGTGCTCAGACTTTAAAGTGCCAGTTAAAAGACGAGCTGCAGCATTTTGCACCCTCCGTAGATGAGTAATGGATGAAGCACTGACCCCTATATAAAGTCTGTTACAGTAATCCAGCTGACTGGTAACAAAGTTGTGAATAACTGTCTCAAAGTGCTGCCGTGAAAGATTTGGTTTTATTTTAGCCAATTGCCTGAGCTGAAAGACGCACGATTTTATGACTGCCTTAATCTAACTGTTAAGCTTAAAGTTCAGAGTCCACTTTGACCCCGAGCTTTGTGACAGTTGGCTCATTATACTGGGCCAAGGAATCTAAAGACACATTGAAGGTCTCAGTGGGGCTACCAAAAAGCATAATCTTAGTGTTTTTGTCATTGAATTTTAAAGTTACAAGACACCCAAGCTTTAATGTCATCAAGACACTGAAGTCATGGCTGTATAGAATGTGTGCCTTTTTTCTTTACATAGATCTGACAGGCATCAGCATAAAAGTGAAAAGCAACGCTGTATTTGCTCAGTATAAAACCAAGACGGAGCACATACAAAGAAAAGAGGAGGGGGCCTAGAACTGAGCCCTGTGGGTCACCACAGAAGAGAGAAGCAGAGGAGGACACATGGTTACAGAGACTGACACAAAAAGTCTGCTCCAACAGTAGGACCTGAACCACTCCAGTGCTGTGCCTCTAATGCCCACTGCATTGCACAGCATAGGAATGCAACCTTGCAGCTACCGATCAACAAGAAGCCCTTCAAGTGCAAACCTCCGCCAAAGCAGCTCACTCTCTGCTCAGGATTTACATTGAAACTTTTAAAAATTTTAATATTTACCCTTTGGCTACAACAGGCTGAAGGTCTGCTTTGTTCTTAGCGTTCCTCAGTGCTGCTGGACTTGGTGAGGGAGATGTGGAGAAAGACTGAGACCTATAAATTAGATCAGATCAGATCACTCAAATGCACAAAACAATGCGATTCATAGTCAGTTGCTTGTTTTCAATTTTAGAAATTCTCGAGTGGCTTGACATATCTTAGCAGAATGTGTCAAAAAATGGTGTTGGAGAGCAGAAACACATTAAAAACACAAACACACTATAAGATTTATGTACCTAGAGTGGCTGCCGCTGAAGGAGCTGCGTTGGGACGAGTGGCTGGAGTAGGAGCTGAATGAGGAGGAACGGCTGCGGGAACGGGACGATCCGGAGCCTGTATAGGATGAAGAGCGGGACGAGGACCTGAAACGCACATGGAATAAACCCAATTAAAATTCTGAATGGGCTACTGAAGAATTATCAAGCAATTCCTTTCTACCTTCTACACTAAAACAAAAAGTAACCAGAACAGGACGAAGGTTGTTTTTGGCTCTCAGTGCACTCCATTTGTGTAACTTCCCCCCTGAGGGTACTGAGGGGTGAAAGTATGAGACGCAAATGACCATTCCTGCAGTTAATGGGTCGCTTCTCTGCAGCTGTGACCTCACTGAGGAGAGTGAACACAAGGAAAGCGGCGGGGCCAGACGGCATCACCGGCCGTCTGCTGCGCTGCTGTGCTGACCAGCTAGCAGGTGTGTTCACTTACATCTTCAACGAGTCCCTGGCGAAGTCTGTGGTCCCCACATGCTTCAAAAGATCCACCATCATCCCTGTGCCCAAGAACAGCAAACCCTCATCCCTGAACGATTACCGGCCAGTTGCACTGACCTCGGTAGTAATGAAGGTGTTTGAGAGGCTGCTGAAGAACATCATCTCCTCCTCCATCCCAGACACCACAGATCCGCTGCAGTTCGCCTACAGATCCAACAGATCCACAGAGGATGCCATCGCCCACGTCCTACACACCACTCTCAGCCACGTGGACAAAAAACAGGGTAACTATGTGCGAATGCTGTTTGTTGATTACAGTTCAGCGTTTAACACAATAGTGCCCTGCAGACTGTTCACAAAGCTGAGGGATCTGGGACTTAACAGCCGTCTGTGTGCATGGGTGTTGGACTTCCTCACCGGCAGAACTCAGGTGGTGAGGGTGGGCAGGTGCTTCTCCAACAGCATCACCATCAACACAGGAGCACCTCAGGGATGTGTCCTCTCGCCACTGCTCTACTCCCTCTACACTTCAGACTGTGTGGCCACCCATGGCTCCAACACCATTGTGAAGTTTGCTGACGACACAGTGGTGTTGGGTGCCATCTCCAACAACGATGAGGTGGCCTACATGGATGAAGTGAAGAATCTGGCATCGTGGTGCCAGGACAACCACCTCCAGCTGAACGTCAGCAAGACCAAGGAGCTGGTGGTGGACTTCAGAAGGGGTCAGCACAGAGACTACAAGCCCATTATCATCAATGGAGCTCCAGTGGAGAGGGTGCAGTCCTTCAAGTATCTTGGTGTCCACATCTCCTCAGACCTGACATGGGCTGCCCACATTCAGGTCCAGACCAAAAAGGCTAGGCAGCGCCTGTATCACCTACGACAACTGAGGAAGTTCAGGGTCTCTCCAAAGATCCTCAGGATTTTCTATACAGGCGCTGTGGAGAGCATCCTCACACAGAACATGACATCGTGGTTCGGGAACAGCTGTGTGAAGGACCAAAAAGCTCTCCAGAGAGTGATCCGTACAGCAGAACGCTGCTGCAGGATTGCTCTCCCCCCGCTTCAGGACACCTACACCAGGAGATGCCGGACTAGAGCAGCGCAGATACTGAAGGACCCGTCCCATCCTGGCAACAAACTGTTCCAACTTCTGCAATCTGGTAGAAGGTTCCGCATCTTCCGGGCAAGGACAGAGAGACTCAAGAGGAGCTTCTATCCCCAAGCCATCCGTGCCCTAAACACACACACCCGCCCTCTCACATCATCTATAATTGACTGAGACAGGACTCTCTTCCAGACACTCTAAACCAAGGCACAATGTACATTTCAATTCCTTTAATTTTAAATATGTTTATATTGTCTATCCTGTAAAATAGTCAGATGTCTATTCATATTAATGTACAGAATTCACCTGCTTGCTGCTACTACTGCACATTCACCCAGTGTATATACTATATGTATATATATATAATGTTCTTCCTCTACACCCCCCCCCCAATTTTTGCACATGTCGAGGAGCGTGTCAGGCTACATTTCACTGTGTGTTATACTTGTATAACTATGCATGTGACAAATAAAGAACCTTGAACTAGGGCTGGGCCATATTATACCGTTCACGGTAATACCGGTATAATGTTAGGCAACGATAGGAAAATGAAATATCGCGATAGAATATGAGTAAAACGCGCATGCGCAGTGCCTTTGTTTTCATACGCACATGGCCGATTGTTGAGTGAAACAGATGAACCAGAATTGGTTTGTAAAAATGGTGCAACTTCAGTGATGTGGAACTGGTTTGGTGTTTGTCCGTCAGATACACGACAAAGCACATTTTTTTGCAGAACATGCAAGCGGCCGTCGGACTAAGATGCCCTTAAATCTGGGAGTAATCTGGGTCCTAAACTCCGTATCTTTCAGGTGAAACAACACTGCAGCATCACTAAGAGTTAAAAACTGTCTAAATTCTTTCATCTTTAATAAAACGATCAGCATTGCTGCTTTACCAGGTGTAACTATGAAGTTTAACTTCCAGGCATCCATGAAAACAAAATGTATTACATTTAACGGAGTTAGAAGCTAGCAGGAAGCTAGCGGAAGTTAGCTCGCTAGTTTCGCTAGTTAGTTCTGACTGTTCTCTCAGTCAGAACATGCATGATATTGCATGTTCTGACTGAGAGATTTCTGAAAAAAATCAAACGTACAGCTCTGCTATCACTTCCAACATAAATGAAGACAGGAAACTAAACAGCAGTGACGTTTGTAGGGTTACTGAAGTTGGGCTAGCTGGTATATAATTATGTGCTACGTGATCGCTAGCGACACAGCTATGTTAGCATAACATAAACAGTGAAGCTGGAGGACAAACACTAACACTTTTCCACTTATAAAAGTTAACGCTAAGGTTCCTCATGGTTAGAGACAAATGCAATCGCATGGCAGGATGCTGTAAAAGGACCAATCTTCAGTCAGGAGAACAACTGAGATAATCCATCCACAATACGAGGTTAGTCATTAATATACTGCAACAACATGGGAATAGAGCCGCTGCCAGAGAATTCAACATTAATGAATCAAAGGTACAGAAGTGGAGGAAGCAAGAAGAATGAGTTTAATAAAGTTTGATTTATCTGACTGCTTTGTTTCGATTAATGTGCCTTATAATCCCGCGCACCTTATGGTCCGAAAAATGCGTACTGCACACTGCAGTTTAATGTTGCAAAGCACCTCTTTTTAACTTCAGTGGATATTATACATGGTTATGCTCAGGATATGTCAGCCCATTTCTACTGGAAATGCCTTTTGGTTAAACTTTCAGCAAGGAATTTGCATTTGCACTGTTACATTTTTATAAAGCTTTAATGTACATAAAAACCAGCTTCTTGTTTAAGTGAAAATAAATGGAAGGTTGTCTTTTTGCGCTAGTAATGTTGTGGAGTTGTATTTTGTCTCGCATCAATTATATCGTCAGTTATATCGTTATCGCAAATTTTCAAATATATATCGTGATAAATATTTTTGGCCATATCGCCCTGCTCTACCTTGAACCCTGACATCTCAGTCGTGGGGCTCTCCGGCCTTGGAGGAGCCCGACAACTCTCGCTGCAGGAGTACCTCTCGGGGCAGTATCATCCAGGGTGACACTGACCACAGATGCATCCCTGTCAGGTTGGGGTGCAACTATGATGGGCAGAGCAGTGAATGGCATTTGGTCACAGAGACTGGCTCTGAATCACATAAATGTGCTGGAGCTCCGCGCGGTGCTCCTAGCCTTACGGCATTTTCTGCCATATCTCAGGGGACGACATGTTTTTGTGAAAACAGACAACTCCACTGTAGTTGCTTATATCAACCGCCAGGGCGGTACCTGTTCCCGGCAGCTACACAGGTTAGCCAGGGAAATAATTGTGTGGAGCAGCACACGGCTCCTCTCCCTTCGAGCAACTCACGTGTCAGGAATTCTGAATGGGGGGGCGGACCTCCTGTCCAGAGGGAATCCACTGTTCGGAGAATGGAAGCTTCACCCACAGGTGGTGGAGCAGATTTGGCAGAGATATGGCCGGACTGCCGTAGATCTCTTCGCCTCGCAAGAAAACACTCAGTGCCCTCTGTTTTTCTCGCTGTCAGACGTAGATGCGTCACTGGGCATGGATGTGCTGGCCCATCCATGGCCAAACACACTGCTGTATGCTTCTCCTCCCTTCAGCCTGATCTTCCCAACACTGATCAGAGTGAGTGATCAGGGGCTGTCACTGATTTTAATAGCTCCACGGTGGCCATTCAAACAGGTGCATGGGGAGATATACGATCCCCATCCAGACCAGGAGGCTCTCTGGGCCTGGCCTGTGAAAGGTGGAATTTGAAGGCAGCAGGCATGCCTCCGAAGGTTATTGAAACCATTCCGAATGCCAGAGCCTCCTCCACTCGTTCCATTTAAAACAGTAAATGGCGGGTTTTTGAAGAGTGGTGCCATGAAAAGCAGATAATCCCTTTCCAGCGTTCAGTGGTGGAGCTGTTGTGTTTTCTTCAGGACTTGCTGGACAAAAGGAGAGCTTTTTCTACCATAAAGGTCTATTTGGCAGCTATTTCAGCCTGCCACGTGGGGTTTGGTGATAAACCTGCTGGTCAGCACCCTCTTATATGTTGCTTCATGAGGGAGGCACGTCAAACGCTCCAAGTCACTAGACCACTGGTCCCTTTATGGGATCTGTCAGTCGTTTTAGATGCCCTCTTTAGATGCCCTCTTCCACCACCCCTTTGAGCCTATCGGGGCAGTGGGGTTGAAGTTTCTCTCTCTTAAAACCGCTCTGCTGTTGGCTGTAACCACAGCCAAGCGAGTTAGTGAATTAAAGGCTCTGTCTATTCACCCCTCTTGTCTACAGCTGACCCCGTGACTCACTAAAGCGTGTCTAAGGCCTAACCCAGCCTTTGTCCCTAAGGTGTTGGAAACTGGATAACACCTTTCATTATTAGGCTCCATGTTAAGCCTAATATGGAGAAGTCCCTACCTTGAGGAGTTGGACACAGAGATTGAAGAGCCTGATGGTCGATGACGCCGGCGGCCCCGTGGGGGCGAGCCCGGTGCTGGACGTCTCCTGGGGGATTTGGACCGTCGCCATGGGTCCTTCCACTCATCTGGTCGTCTCATGATTGGAACAACCTCCTTCTTTGATGGGGGCTCAATCGGCCTGCTGACAAAATTGAAAAGTTGAAATCCAATTGAATTTTTTATATATATACACCTTATATAACTATAATCTTAATGAAAAAGAAAAGTTTTAAGCCAAATCTTGCAAGTAGGGACTGTGTCTGTCTCCAAAATCCAAAATGAAGGTCTTTCTACAGAAGAGCTGCCCTGAAAGCTAAGGGCTCTGTCTTAGGAACTACAAGTAAGCCTGCAGTCTGACAGTGAAGTGCTCTGGTTGGGGTGAGGTATTTAAAATAAGATGCGGCCTGATTATTCAAAACCTTGTATGTGAGGAGAAGAATTTTAAAAAAGATTCTGGAATTAACAGAAAACCAACGAATAAAAGCAAGTATGCGAGAAATAGGATCTCTCTTTCTAGTCCCTGCAGCATTTTGGATCAACTAAAGGCTTTCAAAGAGCCGAAAATTAATAAATTACAATAGTTGAGCATGGAAGTAATACATGCATGAAGGCATTCAGGGGGTCACGTGACCAAGACGACAGCTTAATAGAGAAGCTCTGGGAACCATGGTCTACATTTTTAAAAACAACCCTTACAAACTGTCAATCTCTCTGTATAAGGACACAGTATGTCAAAAACCTACAGCAGCTAGGCATCCCACAAAGGGAAATGCCAGTGTTCAAAACAGGTTCTGTGTTCAGTGTGTGCGAGTGCTTGAATGTATAATGTATGTGTAAATTTGTGGTTTTTGTTTGTTTTGTTGGGGGGTTTTTTGTGCACAATCTAAAAGACACCAGGATAATATAATAACAACATATAGCGAGGACCAAACAGGAAAGTTTCATTGTTAATATAATGAGCTGGAATGTCAGCGCAAAGAGAAAACTAAATGAAACAAGTATTCAATAGAATACAAGACTTTAAATCTAAGATGATCTTAAATGCGATAAATGCATCTGACCACATCAGACATAAAATTGCTGACTAAATGTTTATTTCACATTTGTCTTAACAGTTAGGCAAGAGGGGTTGCCATCCCTATACACTAGTCAATGTAACTCCGCATGGGAGTTACATTGTCATTCAAGTTAATATCCTCTCACAAAAATAAATTATATGTCTATCTGTGTGTAGCCCATTGATGACAACCCGTTTTTTTGAGAGAATATTTTTAACTGTCTGCTTTAGAAGGAATCTACACTGTAGGAAGGGACTTTAACTTTACTCAGTAATGGACAGATCCACCCGGACTGACAAAACATGCAAAAAGAAAGAAAGAAAGTGCCATTCATGCGCTATTTTTTTTTTTAAATATCCAAAGAGTTACAATCCCAAGTCAAAAAATGCTTCTATATTAGATGTAGTATTGTGATTAGTGATCATGCTGCAATCTCTATGCAAGTTCAATGAGATGGAGACTGCAAACAATTTTGTTAACGGATCAAATTTTTGGTGAATTTGTAGAAAGATGCATAGACAAATACTATGAAAGAAATGAATCTGAAAACAAAGCAAGTATTATGTGGAAGGCTTTTAAAGCCCATTCTTATCCTTAGTCAGCTGTCAATGTTGCCCACTCTGGTTCCTGGAAGACAATAAACATTGGTTGCTGTTTCTTTCTATCTACTTTATTTTTATTTTTTGAGAGAAACCATTCATAAAAGCCAGACTAAACAAATCCTTTTTTCGCTTCTTATCTGCTAACCTGTTGTGCATCAGACATGTAATAATGGCTGAATAAAGCGTAAAATATACCCTGTTACTGTTTTGACAAGTCATTAATGTGACCTGCACATTATTGTGTGTATGCTGTATTTATTCAAAGCATGAGATGTAGAGGTTTAATCTAAACGTTCCAATTAGTAGGGAACATGCTCTAACTCCTCAGTCACAGCTCTTATGAAAACATTTAGTCAAGAAATTGATATGGACATGAGAATTATATTAGGAATTAAAAAGCTAATAATTATAAAAAAAATAGTGAAAAGAATAACATGTCATAATTTCAATATTTATCATCTCCCATTATGTTCTTGTTAAAACGCACATTTGTGTTTTTGTTTAGCTTATCTGTGTACGCAATTGAGTTAAAAATTGTATACATAACGTCTTATTTTATAGTGTAACCTTCATGTGTTTTATCTAAAGCACACTCTGTGGATTTACATGCTAATTATATTGACAGGATTCTTTCACTGTCTTTTTAAAGATTCACTAGCTTAGCTTGTAGCCAACTCGCAAGCAGCATGGCCTCTTCACCTGTCCTTGCTGCACTTTCCTGCTCAGTGTGCCAAATATCCTGAGCAGCCAGAAAAACTGGAGAGCTGGGTGACGGTAGGGATGAAGTACCGTCCTAAACAGAAGCCTACAGTACACCACCAACCTCTTCATGTGTCTGAGGGAAATTGAAAACAGCTGGCTAAGGGGCAAATGTAAAATCTGTAAAATTATAATTCACATTGACAATAATGACACCCGGTAATTTGAATCGGACACCAAAATTGATATTGAATGGCTGAGTAACTATATCAGTTAAAGTCTAACGAGCTTGGAAAGAAAAAGCGTCTGGACGTCTGTTTCTTGAAGATGCCTCACCTCTCATCCAAGAAGCTTCTTCAGTTCTAAGAGCAACTGGTGGAGAGTCCCAGATTTTTAAGCCCTATTGAGAGTGTCCTGGACCCCCTATTGATCCTCTGCCTAATTCCACTTAGCCAAGGTCCGAAAACGGATGCCTTGATGATGACATTTTATTACAGCAATTCGAGGATGCTGAAGGTATTACAGGTACTGCACTGCTGTGGTTTGTATCATATCTATCTAATAGACTCCAATGGGTTCATGTAAATAGAGAGTCCTCTTCACAAACTAAGGTTAATTATTGAGTTCCACAGGGTTCTGTGGTAGGAACAATTCTATTTACATTATACATGCTTCCCATAAGCCCCTTTTCGGTTTTCCCTGATGATGATGAAAAAGAAACATTTTGATCCAACACCTTCAAAGCCCTTTGGACCTCCATGTCATCCAGAGAAGAAAAGCTGAAGGGTTAAACCGCAGATTCAGTTTAAATGGCTGCAGAGAGAGCATGCTGCTCATTAAGCGTTATAAATCTAAAAGAAAAATTCAAATAGATACCCTGAAGAAAGAAAATGTTCATTACAGCAGTTAATACAGCTAACATTAAAATGTTCGTGGCAGTTTAACATTTCGATAACTGTTCAATACTGACATGTGAAGTTATTTCAGTGGAAACACAAAGACACCGCAGATGATACTTATTTGCAACAGTATCAGCAGCTAGTCAAGTTAATTTTTAATATTAATTAGTGTCTGAGAATTTAGTTTTTCACGGCCCTAGTTTAGCAGAGAGTTATCTGTTTCACGTTCACTTTTTAATTATCATTTTAAATTGTTTTACTCTGACTCTGAAATATTTATTATTACCAGATTTATTAACTGATTTGTTGACTAAGCATTGGGAATGATAACTGGTACACTTATACTTACTGCAACTTAAATTTATTAACTAATTTTTTTTCTTCTCTTCAGTTTTACTACTGTAATTTGAATACTGTGATAAAGCAACAGTTAGGATATGAGCATGCTTTCCTACATTAGTCACTGAGGTCATAAAACAAGCTCTGCTAGAGTGAGATAAAAAGCTGCTAAATGCGTTCAGACATTCAGGTGCAATGAGCTAACTTCCTCCTCATAAATGACCGAAAGAAAGTGGAAAAATGTCACTGGTACATCATAAAGTATTTTTAAAAATGTACAAAAGGTCACGCTTGATGAATGACGGATGAACAATGTCCTAGAATAACAATTTTGTCCTTGTATTTTTAGAACTAGTACTTATTACCTAAGAACATTGTCAAAGCTGATTGATTAAGTTGAAAGAGCAGAACTAAAAATCAAAATCGGCTTATTAACAGCAAAGAGCACAACTCAAAATCATTTCCCAAAACAGACCTGGGAATTTTTTCCCTTCTTTAGATTAAAACGGGTATGATGCAAACAACACTTCAATCATCACTCGATGGAGCTCAAAAATTTCTCCATTATGACATAAAGATGATCATTTTTCCACCAAACAAAACAGAGGAACCCAGTGTTTTCACACAACAATATTGATGTATGATATTAGTATTTATTATTCCCTAGCTTACATATCCCTATTTCCCACATTGTTTTGGACAAAGGTATTAAAAAGGTAAAATGACTAACTGTTATCGTTTGTGTAGCCCATTTTACTATTATGTCAGAATCAGAAAAATATTTGCCAATAAACCAAACTTTGTATCAAATGAAAATTTTTACTCTAAAAAATTTATATCAATCCATAAGTAAATAAGTCAAGTATCAACTGTCAAAATATGTCATTTAATTTTGTTTTATATTATGTGTCTCTTAAATAGAGTTAAACACCTCTAATATATTTATATTTACATATATAAGTTTTCATGCGTCGATAAAAAAGATCTTCCATGATGACATCCCTTGACTAGCACAAGACAGCTACAATATTTAAATACATAAGGGATTTTCCCTATGTTAGTTTAGTTTTGTTTAAACACTGCGAAGGTTCCAGTGATCTTCTTCAAGTGTGTATCGTGTAAATATTTGTTGGAGGAAATGAATACTAGTGGATATTCCCACTAAAGGGTAAACAGTATGTTGGCATATAGAACTCCTTAAAAATGCTCACAGGAAACCTTTTGTGATTTATTATTATACTATATGTGTACCCTGCAAACAGTTTGAAGCAGTTACCTAAAATTACATTGGATAAAAATAAAAAAAATAATGACTGCAGGTTCTTTGCACTTGCAAGTAAACAAAAGGTACACATCGCCTAGGGAACGAGAAATTCCACTGTGATGTGATGCAAGAGCAATGAAGTCATGTTACGAGATTACAACTCACAAATCTAAAAATAGAACTACAACAAAACACAAGTTATTTTTATCTCAAAATTCTTATCGACTTAATGTTTCCCGTGAGAAAGGATCAAAAAAAGGAAGTTGGGCAATTAAAGCCAGGAAGCCCATGGTGTACACCAAAGGTTATGGGATATTTCCAGAACTTTATAAGTGTAATTAATCAGATCTAAAAAGTCTTCTGGAAAGCACAAGCCAGATTAGATTTCCAGTTTCATTAATTAATTTGATTCTACGGCTATTTACTTACATATTACTTATTGCTTATTACTACTCCCAAATTTCCCTTTGTGGGACAATTAAAGGATTATTCTAATTACTTGTACATCTGTGATCTTTTTAAATTTGTACTTGTAATTTGTACTACTCTTTTGTAATTTTCATGTTTGCATGTTAAAAAGGCAGAGGGCAATAATCTCACTGAAAGTCATGGCATTAAGAATGGGAGTTGTAGAACACGTTTTTGTCTATTGTTTTTACAAGAATGGTTTGCCTTTATCCGGTTTATCCAGATGAGTAACCTCAGACTTAAGAATTAAGATGGTTAACAAAAAGAGAAGGCAACTAGACATGCCTTTTTATTAAAACAGTTGCTGTTACAGAATAGATAGTACAAATATGCTTGGCAAAAGAGCTAAAAGGCTAGTTCTGTGGTTTTATTTATGGTATGGTTTGTCTGTTAACTTATTATTAACTGTCTTTATATGCGAGGAATAGTTTTGCGTTAAATCTATGGTCTGGCAACCCTAAGTTGAATCAGTGAAGGAGATACAAGAAAAGAAAGAGGGAAATAAAAGTCCCATGATTTACTCGTTTTCTCAACCATGATAAAGTGAAAGCAGCTCTTTGAACATGTTGATGTTGTTGAGATTCCAGGACACAGAAAGGTCATCATTATTGCTTTTGAGGCTGATGAGGAGACTTCCATAATTTCAAAACTAGAGACTATGAGTGGGGAAAAACAACACACACACACACACAAAATAGTAATTTCATAATAACAAAGTAGTCTTTGTAATTTTTCTTCCTTCTGTCACCTCTGCCTTAGCTGATGTAACAAAAACAAACAAACAAATAAAACAAAAACAAAACAAAAAAACCCAAGATGAACTGGGAGTTGCTAGTACAATAATTTTCCATTGGTAACATCTCTCCACTGTGACTTACAAATAAAAATAATCTTACCAATCATTCTTTAATGAGTCATTACGATGATCATTGTGAGGAGTTCCCTTATTAAATGTTTTGGATGTTTTAATGTGCTGCGTGCACATTGTTGATATTATTACAGTGTCATGTTTACTTTAACAACGCACAACATTGTATACTTTTAGACAATATTTCCAGGGAAACACCAACAGTGCTACGAAATCATGTACTCATTAATTAAAAGTGTCCCAAATGAGGAGCAGAAAAGAAAAAAAAGACAACATAAACTACTACTACTAATAATAATAATATTGGGATATTAAAGAGATGTAGAAAAAAGATCAAGTTGCAGTTGAAATATATGAATTCATTATTAAAATAAACTTTCTATGGAACATTATTTTTTGTATTATTATACATTTCAATTTCAATGTGCCACGCAGGGTTTGACTGACAGATGGTTTTCTGGGGAACTTAATGGTCATAGTAATCGCTAACACAATGCTTACTAAATATATTAGTATAACTATCATCTAATACAAGGTTTATGGCACAGCTGCACTAAATTAACAGTATTAACAATTCCCCAAATAATTCTTTATGTTTCTCTAATAGTCAATTCACCAGTATGTGCCCTTTAATCAAAATTTTTATTTTAATGCTAAAATAAAGTAATTTTTAATTGAAACATTTAACAAATTAAAAATATATAAATAAACAAAATAGTCAAGCACATTGTAATGTTATGCTGTAATAATGAAATTATTGTATTTTGATTAAGATTGCAAATGACGCACACACACACTGACACACTCACTCACTCTCCTCCCACCTCTGTGTAACTATGTTGGTCCGCAATCATTTTCACATTGCTAAACAAGAGAACAAATATAAGGTTTCGCTGTGACCATGGCCAAACACTCCAGTTTAAATGTGGGGGACAGAGCCTTGTCACATGTGAGAAGTTTGGTCCAAGTTGGACAAGTTACATGTGAATAAGAGCAATATAAAATTTCATGGTGAATAATCGAAGTTCGCCATGGCGTTACATGCACTCAAAAGTTCTGCAATTTAATATGGCCTAGGTCATAACTTTAGACTGACCAAATGTAAAGTTGATGAAATAAAATCCCTAAGAAAAGTTCACAAACGTGTAACGAAATTGCCAAAATGGCACAGTAAAATTAAAACGGCCCACTTCCTGTTGGGGTTGGGTCACAGGTCCCATGGGCTTTTTTCTGCATTGTGGGATGTTACATTTGTGTACCAAATTTCAATCATGTAGCTCAATCTATGTGCTGGCAATACTTTCATAGGTGGCGCCATAGAGCCATTTTGCAACACCCATGCTGGAAAACAATAAAATGCATACATTTCAACCAGTTTGCCTGAAATATGTTACTCACTTCGGAGGAAGGCTGATTGGAGAGCGTGGTTTCAGTTTGTCCTCATCTTTCTTCTCCCTGGTGTCTCGAGGAGGACGCATCCTTGGCCTTTCCTTCTCATCTCGCTTCATCCGGTCCCGCTCCCATTCTTCTTTCCGCCGCATCCTCTCCTTCTCGCGCTCCCTTTCTCTCTCCCGCTCCCTTTCTCGCTGGCGCCTCTCCCTCTCGCGATGGTCTCGTTCCCTCTCTCGATCACGGTTCCGCTCCCGAGGGTCGCGATCGCGTTCACGCTCCTGCTGAGATGGGAGTTTTAAAAAACAAAAAGTGGTCCTTAACAATGCATATGTTCTGATAGAACACACACACACATTCAAATATAATTATTCTACATTATTTTTGTTGTACTTCATCTTTCTTATCGTGTCTCTGAAGAATATACAATTAATGTTTTGCAGTAATTGCATACCATTTCCAATTATAGTGTAAAGTAACAGTATGATAACAGATCACACTTGACAGTATGAATGATTCCTTTTTACTATAGGGAGGCTACTGACCTCACTGTGGCCCTTCAAACAAAAAAAGTTTGAGATTACTTTAGTCGCAGCGAAGCTGTGACCAAAGAGACGTTTGCATGATCCGATACAAAATTCAGGCCATTGCCAATGGTAACATTTTGCGCAGCCCTCCATGGAAAGAAATGTCTAATAAGGCAGCAAAAAACAAAACGGTCTATGAAAGAGATATACTTTGACACACTCTTAGCTGGCCTCATAGGCCACATAACAAACTAGGAAGGACCACCAATGGCACAGCAGCCACACCTGAGGTAAACTGTTATGTTACAGTGCTCCAGAAGACCAAACTACAAGTGTCTGGCTCTGCTTGTATCGTGGGGTGGATACTCACACTGTAGTGATAAGGAAGAGGAGCTTCAGTGTACTGCACTCTAAAATTTTCATATTGACCACCTCGCCACAGGGCTTCCATTTCATAGTCATAGTATGGGTCAGCATATGGATCTCTGCAGGAGGAAGAAAGAAAGTTAAAAAACTTTACAGAATTTAATATGCCAAACTTTTATGAATGATTTTGCTTCCATGAGCAATAATTTCATCTGCTACTACTTCTTTCCACTGGTCCCTTTTGGGGGTAGCAGATCAGCTACGTTGAGCTCACCCTATCCTAATTCAATTCAATTTTAATAACATAGCACCAAGAGGATGCTATACATTTTGGTCTATACATTGATTCCATGATTTCTTTTTTAACTCCAATTGCTTATTTGTACTATGCTTTCATTTCAGACTGAAATCAAACTGCATAATTTTCAATAAAAAACACTGGAAAAAATTGGGGTGTCCTAAAACTTTTGACCGATAGTTCACTCTCAGACTGGTGACTTGTAGTTCCTATTTTTTTTTAAACTGGAATGGGAGGCAGAGCCTTCAGCTTTCAGGGCCCCTGTTCTGTGAAACTAGGTCCCATTTGGGTTAAAGACACCCTCCCTACTGTCAAGAACTTCCTTATGTATAAAGCTTATAGTTGGGGCTGAATCAGGTGACCCTGAATCCTCTTTTAGTAATGCTGCAATAGTCTTAGGCTGCTGGGGGATTCCCATGATACACTAAGTATTCCTCCTTCATTCACCCTTTTACTCACATTGTATTTCATCATCATCATCACCTTTATTTATAAAGCACTTTAAAACAACCACAGCTAATACAAAGCGCTGTACATTGGAACTATATAATAAAATTACATAAGATATAAATAAAAGCCAAATAAAGGAAAAAGTAAAATAATTAATTAAATAACTATTTAATTATAAGAGGAACTCAGTCTCACTGAGGTTAAAAGCCAAAGAATAAAAGTGGGTTTTAAGACGTGATTTAAAAGTGGACAGTGAAGGGCCCTCTCTAACGTGCAAGGGCAAACTATTCCATTTAGGACCCACGATAGGAAAGCTTCTGTCCCCTTTGAGCTTGAGCTGGTCAGCTGACCTGAGAGACCGACAGGGTGTGTGGGGATGAAGAAGCTCAGACAGGTTAGGTGGGGCAAGATTGTGAACAAACATAAGAATTTTAAAATGAACTCTAAAAGACACAGGCAGCCAGTGCAGAGAGGGGTTATATGCTCTCTTTTACGAGTTCCTGTTAGGAGTAATGCAGCAGCATTTTGAACCAGCTGCAGACGTGAGAGCAACGACTGATCGCTCCCCACATAAAGTGAGTTACAGTAGTCCAGACGGGAAGAAATAAAAGCATGGATCACTGTTTCAATGTGCTGCCTAGAAAGAAAAGATTTCACTCTTGCCAGTTGCCTTACATGATAAAAACTGGACTTTTTATACACAACCCTGCATTTAATGAACAGCCCTGGAACTTTCTTCCTGCTAAAAGTGAGTTTTTCCTTCTCACTGTCACCAAAGGCTTGCCTTTTCTCTACTATTGTAGGGCCTTGACATTGCAAAATAAAGCGCACTAAGGTGACTGTTGTTGTGATTTGACGCTATTGACGTGAATACTGTTTCTACCCAAGTATTCAAAGAAGGCATGACCTACTGTGACAAATTCATTAAAACCATTACAAATCTGCTCAGTTGACTAGTGATAATATAGATTCTGAAACATATTCAAACTGAAACTGGTTTGAAAGCTCTGTGTTATGAGTTTTATTAAACTTACCCATATATGGGATCTCTGAAGTCCATTTCACTAAAAAGGAGAAGCAGATCAGCATCAACAGAAAATATTATGATGTGTGTACTAGGAAATAATGGTGTTTATAGTTAACGGTAAACTGGTACGAGTTTTGCTGTCTTGACAGCTACACTATATTACCAAAAGCGTTCCCTCGTCTGTCTTCAGACATATGAACTTGAGCAGCATCCCATTCCTAATTCACAGGGTTTAATATCATGTAGCCCCTCCTTTTGCATCTACAACAGCTTTAGCTCTTCTGGGAAGGCTTTCACAAGGTTTAGTAATGTGTTTATTCTTTCAGAAGTGAATTTGTGAGGTCAGAGACTGATGGTGGATGAGAAGGTCTGGCTCACAGTATCTGCTCCAATTCATTCCAATAAGGTTGAATTAGAGCAGATAGGTTCAAGTCAGGACTCTGTGCAGGACAGTCAATTTCTTCCATGCCAAACTCACCTATCTAGGTCTTTATGGACCTTGCTTTGTGCACTAGTGTGCAGTCATGTTGGAATAGGATGGGACCTTCCCTTTGGGAGCATGAATTTATCAAATTGACTACCACTTCGTAGCTGACTTGCTTTTCTTTCCAATCACCTCCACTTTGTTATCATACCACTTGTAGTTCACTGTGGAATATTCAGTAGCAATGAAATTTCACAATTGGACTTGTTGCACAAGTAGCATCCTATTACGGTACCATGTGTGAATTCACTGAGTTAAGATGAACCATTGTTTCACAAATGTTTGTAGAAGCAGCCTGCATGACTGGGTGCTTGTTTTTATACACCTCTGGCCATGAAATTGATTGGAACACCTGAATTCAACAATTTGGATGGTTGAATAAATACCTTTGGCAATATAGAGTATATTATGAGCACAAGATAAGAAAAAACAGCCAGTAGTCAGGGTTTCAGGATAACTTTAGGAACTTTCTGAAAAAAAAAAAATGAGTATAATCAAATACACCAATATCTAAAATCCCTGTTGGGATGGGACTTGTGGCCTATGGAGGTGGGCTCAGGTGTAATCAGAGCAACACTTGACTTTCTGTTTATCACCTGTTTTTCTATCGACATCAACAAGCCTAACATTCCAGCTAAACTTCAGGGGGGTTCTATTTGAGACTTATGCTTTGTGTGAATGTTACTGTCATGTGGGCTACTTTTAGGTGTTGACAGAAACTACATGAAGTGAAGTAAGTCATACTCTCTGATAACACGGTAGCTGCGTTCTCTGAAGAAATCATTTTCTTTGTCAAACTCTCTCTCATCCTCTCCAATCGTCACATTAAACCGTTTCTCCTCAAAGTCAGGCTCCTGCTCCTTACGAATGGTGGCCTTCTTCAGCACCTGTGAGATCCAAACACATACAGAACAATCTGAAATACTGACAATCTGTGACTGATGTCATCAATTAGCCCACATTAACACACAAAGTTTTATCATGACAGGAATATCGGTGAGACTATGTTCCAAGTTCAGTATGTCTAATACTATGAATGGCTTGCTGAAACTGGTCAGTTCAGAAGTTAGGTACCCCCTTGTAAGTAAAATAATTACTGTCAAAAGTGTCTGTGAAGGTTCTCAGTCATCCAGGTCATTGTAGTCAAAGGAGCTTGCAAAGAAAAGTATCTGGACTTCTTTAAGTTGCTTGAAGACATTTCACCTCTCATCCGAGAAGCTTCTTCAGTTCTAAGGTCAAATGGTGGAGAGTCCCAGATTTAAACCTAGTGGGAGTTTCCCCCCACAGAGGGACAAAAGGACCCCCTGATGATCCTCTAATCCCCTGAGCCGAGGTGTGAAACTAGGTGTGGGTCCCAATCAGCCAGGGTTTCGGGTGAGCTCATTGTGAAACTTGGCCCCACCCTATCATGCGATTTCCTGAGGTCAGATGGCCCAGGAGGTGAGTGGGCGTTAAGGCGTCTGGGGAGGGAACTCAAAACTGGATTATAGATGGCAGACAGTTGGTGTCGTAAACCACCGCCTCTGTTCAAAGATGGTCGCTCACAGTGGACATAGATGGCTTTTTTCACTCCTCTTTCAAACCATCTGTCCAAAATGTGAACACTGGCATCCTCGAAAGAGTGTCCTTTATCCTTAAGATGCAGATGGACAGCTGAGTCTTGTCCTGTGGAGGATTGCCCAGACCTCTACATTGGAGAGACCAAACAGCCACTTCACAAGCGCATGGCACAACATAGAAGAGCCACCTCCACAGGACAAGACTGCCAATGTTCACATTTTGGATAGAGAGGACAGATGGTTTGAAAGAGGAGTGAAAGAAGCGTGAGCGACCATCTTTGAACAGAGGCGGTGGTTTACGACACCAACTGTCTGCCATCTATAATCCAGTTTTGAGATCCCTTCCCAGACGCCTTAACGCCCACTCACATCCTGGGCGATTACAGGATCATCAGGGGGTCCTTTTGTCCCTCTGTGGGGGGAAACCCACTAGGTTTCAATCTGGGACTCTCCACCATTTGACCTTAGAACTGAAGAAGCTTCTCGGATGAGAGGTGAAACATCTTCAAGCAACTTAAAGAAGTCCAGAGGCTTTTCTTTGCAAGCTCCTTTGACTACTGTCAAAAATCTGTTGATGTTCTTCCAGAAACAAAAAGAGCTTGTTTCAACAGGACTGTTTATATAGTGCACCTATTTTTGTCCAAAATGATGTTAACATCTATGCAAACTAATTTCCAATACTTGACCCCGCAAGTGATTTTCCCTTTTAACTTCACTCTCTCATGCTCAGCGGGATACGTGGTAAAAAACCTTACATTTCATTTACAGTAATGTTGTCATAAACTTGATTATTATTCATTATTAATTGCACCCATCTTGTTAATTTCACTCTACATGAAAATGTGAAATCATTAGCAGTAAAGACTCTCACTATGCAAGAATTTTATTCACACATTTAAGTTCAGTGTGAGTGTCTTCACTTTCACGCTTGTAACTCAAAACTGGCACCTGAGCAGATTATCATTTTATTTTTTTTTGCTTAAGCTTCAACTTTTAACAAACACCTTGTTGGCAAAATGCAAGACATCAAAACACATTTGGTTAACAAATTAGGCTTTATAAATGTTTACCAGGCTAAAGGGTAAGGCTTTCCAAGCTGCCTACAGGAAAATACAATAAATTCTATTTGTAAGCATTTGCTTGGAATGCCGTTAAACAGACTATAATGGCAGGTAGTTAACACACACACACACACACACACACGCACACACACCGCAGTGTGATTGGCTTTCCATTTGGCGGAAGCTCAATTTAGTTTTCAGTGACAAGCAGTGGAACTGTTTACCTCTTTAGCATGGCGCAGTCCTCTCTCCCAGGCACTCTCCACAGGAGGTTCCACTGGAGGTGGTGGTGGAGGCAGTTCCTCCACAGCAGGAGCAGCCTGAAACAGCGAAGAATAATTAATTTATCTTACTTGCAGAGAGATACAGAAGAAGCCTGATGAGATTCTCAGCAGAATTCAAGCTAGCGCAGAATTCACAACATTGATTCACGTCCTACAATACAAAAAAAACAAAAAAAGCATGATAGATGGGTCTTAGCAGTACTAAGTACAGTCACTGTAACAGAGGCACACATACCCAAGGATTATTGGGTATGAGTGGGTGTGGTCCTCCAGGAGGTGCCCCATTAGGTGAGAAGAGATCTGGCTTACTGATGAGGGAATAGTTTCCTTTGTCATTGACTCCAGGGTGGATAAAGCGACAATTCATTCCCCAGGTACAATTTCCTGAAGAAGGCACAACAATATTTATTATTTATTACTGTAACTTTGCTTGGGGTTTACAGAAATTTTTTTAAGTATTATATGTCAACATTGATACTCTTGAATTCAGGCACCAATATGAGAGAAAGATTCTTGAAGAAGTACTTCCGATAGTATTCCATTTTCTTAATCTGACCAGTATTCTGTTATTTATGTTAGGAAGTATGTTGTGGGAAGGGCTACTGTTCAGTTCAAAAGATAAATTACAAATCTTTATTATCATCTTGCAGCAAATTAAGGTGATACTCAATCTATGTGAAACTTTAAAAATTTGCAGTAAAAGATATAATGGATCAACAGTTTCACTTAAAAGTTTCTTGTTTTCAAAGTTTCTTATTAAGTGTCTAAAAGCAGAGGGGAAAACTTAAAGCTGAATAAAGTTTAAAGTTCAATAGCTCCCTCTACTGTAGATAAACTGAAATAATCAGACAGATATTCTTAACCCTTTAAGACCTACCATAGAACCAAGTCCGCCAGAGCTTATATTATATTTTTACATGCTGTGGAGCCATTTTTGGGAGCATTTCAAGTTGCTATACATCAATACAACCATTATAGCCCAGATTTTAATAATATGTATTCATTAAGTGCATAGTAATTACATAAATTGCAAAAAAGTGCAATAAACTACAAAAAAATTGAAAATCGTTTTTGATTTTTTAACATATATTTGTAGTTAGAGAAATTTAAGAGGCTTATCCCTCAAAACTGTAAATACAAAAAAGTTGCACAAAATAGTTTCCCACCACAGGAAATTTATTTTGAGTGTCTTCATAGTTTTATTTTTGAAATACACCAATTTTTATACACTGCAGGAAAAACGAAAATAAATATTATACTGCAAATTTGCAAAAAAGCAGCATATGCATCAAAATAAACTATTTCCAGCAGTGCAATATGAGTCCTAAGCATCCCAGAAACGACACAGAAAGTCATAAAGTCAAAGATAACTTTTAAAAAGAGCAGTATAGGCCCTGAGGCCCTGATCGCAAAAAAGACTACATTTCCGCGAAAATGACGTCACTTCCGGTTTCGGCCAGGTAATGGCGGAAATGCAAAAGTTCGCGCTGACGTCTATTCCAACGTAGGAAGTGTTTTGAACAGCTGATCGGACCGGCAAAGCGTGTTTCTGGAATATTATGTTTTTGTTCCTGCAAGCGCTTTTTATGCAGTTTTTGCAAAGCTTTATGTGGAAGGAAACCGTGACCTAGGACAAGCTGATGGCACAATATGTAAGTACAACTCCTCCGGTTTCATATGCAAAAAAAATTTTTGCGCTAGCTTACGTGGTTTCAGTGCTACCGGGATTTAAAAATAGTTACGCATAACAGAGCGTTCCCGCTCCGATCGGCTCTAAAGGGTTAATACATTAAAAAGGCTTAAAAAGTTTGTGGGAGTTGACAATTTCTCACAGCTGGTACTGTCACATGGCAACAGCCATCATTCTTTTGGAGACTGTCACTGTCACTAAAGATGTCACTTTAAAAACTCATCTGTGTAGACTATGCCAGAGGAAAAACAGAGTTTAGGGTGTTTTCTTGAAGTTTAAAACAATGATTTACTATGATCAGATGTAGGAATACTTTGTTACGGTTCTTAACTAGAATTTTCTGGTATGTGTACTTCAAGTACTGTATTTTCGCGACTATAAGGCGCACATAAAAGTCTTGGATTTTCTTCAAAAAGTGCGGCGCGCCCTATAGAGATTGAAAATGTGACGTCACTCGGGGGTAAAACCGCAAAGAATTCTGGGAACTCGTGGCAAGAGGTACTAGCACACGCAGGCTTTCAATTGAAATCAGTCACACAGCGATAAAAAGAAACAAAAAATGCCAAGAAGCTGTTGTATTATTAACTGCAATAGCCGGTCGCATGACAGCTACGGGAAGCCGACGGGTAAAGAGATCGGTTGTTATCGGATTACGTCGTTGAAGAGAAATTGTTCGAGCCATGTTTCCGAAGTAACAAAGAGGCGACTGGATTGCAGCCATTCAAAGATCAAATATAACGTCCCAGAACACTCCAGCTCACAGGTTAGTCTGCTCCAAGCATTCCCACAAAGGTCAGTCTGCTGTTGTAGTTAATGCGTCATTTTTCTTAACATAACTGGTGATACAGGTTACAAGCAAGTCTGGCACTGAACAGAAATGGTCGCACTATGCTCCTTTATTTATTGTGCATAAATAGTGAATTGTCCTGACACAATATTGTGTTTCGCTTCTGTTATTACCATGGTACATTGACAAAAACATACTTTTATTCACAGGATAAAACAGTTGTTTTGTATCACTAATTGCCCAGTGCGATTACAGCATACAATATTATTGTCACTGCTACATTTCTGTGATGCTACCAGAAATTATTTCCACTACTAATTAATTACCATTGAGCTCAAAGGTCCTATTAATAAACGGTTAACGAATGTGTATTTATGACGACGATTTGTCAGACTGGTAAACTTATGATACGTACGATGGTCTTTACTTTCTACACGGTGCATTTCAAGGTCCTGTACCCATCCGTCGGTAAACTGTACCTGGGCTTGTTGCAGTGACCTGAAGTTACTAAACTTCATGAGTGTATGCACTCACTCCAAGAACCGTATAATTATAAACATGAGCGTGGTGAAAGTTGGGCAGCACGCTAACGTATTTTGTCACTCTGTTTGCTCGTAAGGGTCTAACCCTTTCACTGGTTTGATTTTTTTCCTCGTATCTTTTCTTTGACTTTTCATCAAGTCTGTCTTTGTTCGGACCGGCATTGTTCTCCTTCATTTTGTACATACCTTTTTGGGGGGCAAAGAAAAAGCAAGAATTTATTGGAACCGAAGAATGAACGTTTTGCGGTGCTGCAAATGCTTGCATTTGATGCAGGTACTTGGATTGTTTTGCCACGAGTTCCCGGCATGCAATGCGCGAAAGTCACGTGGTCTGTCAATCTCTATAGTGCAGTGCGCCCTGTGTGTGTTGTAAGGAGGACGTAGTAGAGAACACCATGAGAACGCTGAAGGGTGGGCGTTGATTGTATATACCGGTACAATCGCACATACCTGTATAAAAGGACAGGTATGTGCATTATGTGGAACATCGTTGTTTTAACAACCCTGAAAATGGCAAAGAGACACGCTTATGAAGCACAGTTTAAACTGAAGGCCATCAGCTACGCCGAGGAAATCGAGCAGCCGCGAAAGAATTTAAGATTAATGAATCGATGGTTCGCAAGTGGAGGAAGCTGGAAAACAAGCTCCGACAGGTCAAGAAGATGCAGGTGAGTTTCCGCGGACATAAGGCAAGGTGGCCTGAGTTGGAGAAAAGACTCGAGCAGTGGATCATCGAGCAAAGAACGAGCGGGAGAAGCGTTTCGACGGTTACCATTCGACTAAAAGCAGTTTTGCTAGCAGAAGAAATGAAAATTGAACATTTCCAAGGAGGTCCGTCTTGGTGCTTTCGTTTTATGAAACGGTGCCATTTTTCTATCCGGACCAGGACTACGGTAGCGCAGCAACTTCCAGCGGATTATAAGGAAAAGCTGGCCATCTTCCGCTCCTACTGCAGCAAACGCATCGCCGACAAACACATCCAGCCCAGCCACATCACTAACATGGACGAGGTCCCGCTCATTTTCAACATCCCAGTGAGTCACACTGTGGAGAAGAAGGGGACCAGCACGGTAGCGATATGCACAACGGGGTATGAAAAGTCTTCTTTTACTGTTGTGCTTGGCTGCCATGCTAATGGACAGAAACTGCCGCCTATGGTGATTTTTAAGCGAAAGACTTTGCCTAAAGAGAAGTTTCCAGCAGGAATCATCATTAAGGCAAATGAAAAGGGCTGGATGGATGAGGAAATGATGAAAGAGTGGCTGAGGGAGGTGTATATAAGGAGACCAAGTGGTTTTTTTCCACGCATCACTATCGCTGTTGATCTGTGACTCTATGCGTGCCCATCTCACAGCCGATGTGAAAAAACAAGTGAAGCAAATTAACTGTGAGCTTGCTGTCATTCCGGGAGGCCTGACAAAGGAACTCCAACCGCTGGACATCGGTGTGAACCGGCCGTTCAAAGTAAGGCTGCGAATGGCGTGGGAGCGATGGATGACCGATGGAGACCACAGGTTCACTAAGAGTGGAAGGCAGCGCCGGGCGAGTTACGCCACAATTTGCGAATGGATTGTAGATGCTTGGGCTAACATCTCTGCTGGCACTGTTGTTCGAGCTTTCGCAAAAGCCGGCATCATTTCCGAGGAGCCGCACGGCACGGAAAGTGACTCTGACGGTGAAGAAAGTGAACCTGGAATGTTTGATGGAGATTTAGCGCAGCTGTTCAATTCAGACACAGAGGATGAGGACTTTGATGGGTTTGATTTATGATGATTACCGGTAATAAAAATGTGAGTAACCAATCTGAGTCTGAATGAAGGGAAGAGCAAAACATTAAAAGAAAATTCTGATAAATCCAGGATATATCCTGCCTTGAGTTGATCCCCGGTTAGGCCCTCCTGACTCGATTTCCTGAATGCTGCAGTTTTATCGTGGGGGATGTTGATTCCTGTGCATGAGAGTTTCTATAGATAGGTGTAAATATGGGCTGTCTGGATACACGAATGTGATGAGGTTGAGAGCCATACAGGGGTAAAGGGGTGGGGGGATGGTGGGAGGGGTTCACATGATGTGTTTTCTGTCTTGCTCACTTTTTTTTCCTTTTTTTTTTGAGTTCTTTGTTTTTTGTTTTTTTTTGTTTGCTTTTAAAAAAAATTCTGTAATTATCAATTATCAATGTTGTTATGCTGTTGTTATTATTATTATTATTATTATTATTATTATTATTATTATTATTATTATTATTATTATTATTATGCTGCTGCTTGTATTTTCTGTGTTTGGTTTTCGGATGTCTGAGGTTATCCTTGAAAGGCATAGATACAAGTTGTGAGTTTTCAGTTTGTTTTTTTTGCTTTGGGGGGCGATCGTGGCTCAAGAGTTGGGAGTTCGCCTTGTAATCGGAAGGTTGCTGGTTCGAGCCCCGGCTTGGACAGTCTTGGTCGTTGTGTCCTTGGGCAAGACACTTCACCCGTTGCCTACTGGTGGTGGTCAGAGGGCCCGGTGGCGCCAGTGTCCGGCAGCCTCGCCTCTGTCAGTGCGCCCCAGGGTGGCTGTGGCTACATTGTAGCTTGCCATCACCAGTGTGTGAATGTGTGTGTGAATGGGTGGATGACAGGTTGTGTAAAGTGCTTTGGGGTCCTTAGGGACTAGAAAAGCGCTATACAAATACAGGCCATTTGTTTGTTTGTTGTTATTTGTTTTCCAATTTAAAAATGAAAATAAAGCTTGGGGGAAAAAATCCAGGATATATCACACACGATGACATGAAAGATTCAAAAAGATATAGTTTATACATAATTTATAGAGCTATAATCAGGGGTCAAAGTGGGTTGCAATGGCGTTTGTGGTCACGCAGCTTCAGCAAGTCTGCTAGCTAAAAGGTACAGTTGCTGTATTTATGGAGAGAAAGTGTGTGAAATAACTTCTCACCCTGGTAAAGAGATGGGGTTTTTTTTAGTTTAGTGCTGGAAAAACACGTGATCTTAAGAAAGCTCATGAAATATTTTCACATGATGAATTCAGTTGTATAAATCCACAAAGAACAATGAACATCAGAGCAGCAGTAAGCACTAAGAAAATTTCTTTCAACTCACAAAAGAAATTATGATGAGTTGCGGCAGAGTCACCCTTTACAATGTCGGCAATAGCAAATAGCAGTTTTTGAGAAGCTAATAATATTTCATTGTTACATCAATATAGCACAAAGTAGAGATAGCTTAGCAGAAAAATAGTTAGTGTAAATGTCCTCCAAATAACCATTTTACTTTCTTACTTTGAGTAGATTTAACTGAACTTTTTCACTTTTACTTAAGTTAAAAAAAAAAAAAAAAAAGAAAAAAGTATAGTATAGTATAGTAGTAGTATAGTATTATTTTTTAGAAATAGGATATGGCATTGCTCAGAGAAAGAATTACAAAATGTACATCTTGACCATAGCTACTAGGGGTGCAACGTTAGTCGTATCGATATTGAACCGTTCGATACAGTGCTTTCGGTTCGGTACGCATGTGTATCGAACAATACAAAATTTTTTATTTATTTTATCAACTTTCCTTCTGACGATGCTGTCTGTGTTGAGCGCTCAGTGGATCTGCGCTCGACAGTGCAGCCTAGGCGGAGCAGTCGAGTGCAGATTCACTGAGCGCAGGGCAAGCTAGCGAGACAGAAGTTAAGCTCGTTGCAACATGGCAAATTGAACCTCCCCCACCCTCATTCAGATGTGGCGTTTGGAACTATTTTGGTTTTCATGTGACGTATGACCCTGATGGTAAGCGCGTCATGGATAAAATGCTCAATTACATTGATGGGAACTAGTGCGTTAGCGCAGTTTGCTCGCTAACGTGTTGGCTGTCCAGCCCCACGCACGGGGCGATCCGCGGTAACTCGTTAACGGAGATTTGCCGCGTTGTGGCGTTAACGTAATTTCAACGAGATTAACCTGAAAGCACTAGTGGGAACACAACGAATATGGCTGCACATTTACTCTGACATCACCCTAGTGCAAAGACAAGTGGAAGCAGACAAAAACAACAAGCATGCATGCTACAAACTTTACCCGAGTCATTTAGACAGTCGTTAGCACATGATTCTCCTTATGGGGACCTGATATGTTTAATATGCTGCTGAGAATATAGCCCAGACGAAGCGTATAGTATTGCTTTTATTTTGGAAAGAGACTCTATAATAAACTCTCTTTTCCAAAGATGAGTGATTTCTCGATCAGATATTTAATTTTTATTACTTTGTTGTTTCAGCAACATTGAATTTAAAAACTGTACTTTTGAGTTAAAATATATATTTATAATTTTAATAAATGACAAATTAAAAAGGCATGAACATTTTTTTTTGTATTGAAAAAGTATCGAACCGAACCGAACCGTGAATTTTGTGTATCGTTGCACCCCAAATACCTACATATGAAGGTTTTTCACAGGTCATTAAATAGGAACAGTCACTGAGTGAATCCGTGTACCGTATTTTCCGCACTATAAGGCGCACTTAAAATCCTTTCTCCTTTTCTCAAAAATCGACAGTGCGCCTTATGTATGAATTCTGGTTGTGCTTACTGACCTCAAACAGATTTTATATGGTACACGGCGCTCAAAAATCTGTCAAGAAAATGTTTTATTACGACTTTGGTAAGCTACGAAGCCGCACCACTTGATTGATCAGGAGTCTCGCGGAGTAATCTGGATCCAAAACTCTGTCCGCTTCAGGTCCCAAAGTCAAACGAACACTGCGGCATCACTGAGACTTAAAAACTGTCTAAATTCTTTCATCTTTAATAAAATGATCGGGTTGCTGCTTTACTATGTGTAACAATTAAGTTTAACATCCGGGCAACCATGAAAACAGAATTTATTAAATTTAACAGAGTTAGAAGTTAGCAGGAAGTCAGTGCACTAGTTTCCACCTAAACATGATATAGCATGTTCTGACTGAGAGATTTCTGAAAAAATTAAAACGCACGGCTCTGCTGTCACTTCCAACATAAACGAAGACAGAAAACTAAACAGCAGTGATGTTTGTAGGGTTACTGGAGATGGACTAGCTAGTACATAATGATTTGCTATGTGATGGATAGCCACACATCTATGTTAGCATAACATAAACACATAGACTAACTTTTTTCCACTCCATAAAAGTTAACATCAGGTTTCCTTATTGTTAGGGACAAATTCAATCGCATGGCAGGATGCTGTAAACGTACCAAACTTCAGTCAGGAGAACAACTGAGATAATCCATCCACAATGTGAAGTTAGTAATTAATATACTGAAACAACATGAGAATAGAGCAGCTGCGAGAGAATTCAACATTAATGAATGAATGGTAAGGAAGTGGAGGAAGCAAGAAGAATCAGTTGAGTAAATTTTGAATTATCTGACTGTTTTGTTTCGCTTAATGCACCTTATAATCCTGTGCGCCTTATGTATGAAAACAGACGCGTTCATCGACAGTGCACCATATGAGGTGAGGTGACGCAAAAATTTCCCCGTTGTGGGATCAATAAAGTCTTATCTTATCTTATATATAATCCAGTGCACATATGGTCCAAAAAATACGGTACACCAAAAATCAGGACAAATGTTGAATAATCTATACCAGGGGTGTCCAACTCCAGGCCTCGAGGGCCAGTGTCCTGCAGGTTTTAGATGTGTCCTTGATCCAACGAAGCTGATTTAAATGGCTAAATTACCTCCTCAACATGTCTTGACGTTTTCCATAGGCCTGGTAATGACTGAATCATTGTAATGGTAATAATCATTTGAGTGAGGTGTGTTGATCCAGGGTGATGTCTAAAACCTGGAGGACACTGGCCTTTGAGGCCTGGATTTGGACCAATGATAAATGCTTTATCATTTGATATAACTGATCATTACATGGATGAAGAAAACTGTTCAGACATTATGTAAGTTGTGTTCAATTAAAGCACACTGATAAGCTAGGTTCTAATTAAAATACTTTTTTAAAATACATGCCAACAAGGTATACAACAAGAGACTATTTAGTCTAGTTAGTCCAAATATTTTTCCTCATTTAGTCAACTAAGAAATTAGTCTCCAGGAACATCTCTAATGGGAAAAGAAAAGTATGAGGAAGAAGAGAAAGAGCCCATACCACATTACCTTATCACGGTGGACGCAGCCTTATGGTACGGGTATGTATGGGCTACTGTTCAATTCTATTTATAAAGTGTCAAATCACAAAAACAGTTGACTCAAGGTTCATTATATCGTAAGGTAAAGGACTTTACAATAATATAGAGAAAACCGCAACAAATGGCCCCTTATGAGCGAGCAGTTGGCAACAGTGGGAAAGAAAAAAACTCCCTTTTAATAGGAAGAAACATCAGACAGAACTACAATGCAACTGGCTGGGGTTGATGGGAGGAAGATTTAAAAAAAAAAAAAAAACACTATGGAAGAGAGTCAGAGATTATGATAATGATCAGTGTATAAACACATCACAAATGAAAAAGGTGAGTGACAAAGAAATACTTACAGGGAGTGCAGAATTATTAGGCAAGTTGTATTTTTGAGGAATAATTTTATTATTGAACAACAACCATGTTCTCAATGAACCCAAAAAACTCATTAATATCAAAGCTGAATGTTTTTGGAAGTAGTTTTTAGTTTGTTTTTAGTTTTAGCTATTTTAGGGGGATATCTGTGTGTGCAGGTGACTATTACTGTGCATAATTATTAGGCAACTTAACAAAAAACAAATATATACCCATTTCAATTATTTATTTTTACCAGTGAAACCAATATAACATCTCCACATTCACAAATATACATTTCTGACATTCAAAAACAAAACAAAAACAAATCAGCGACCAATATAGCCACCTTTCTTTGCAAGGACACTCAAAAGCCTGCCATCCATGGATTCTGTCAGTGTTTTGATCTGTTCACCATCAACATTGCGTGCAGCAGCAACCACAGCCTCCCAGACACTGTTCAGAGAGGTGTACTGTTTTCCCTCCTTGTAAATCTCACATTTGATGATGGACCACAGGTTCTCAATGGGGTTCAGATCAGGTGAACAAGGTGGCCATGTCATTAGTTTTTCTTCTTTTATACCCTTTCTTGCCAGCCACGCTGTGGAGTACTTGGACGCGTGTGATGGAGCATTGTCCTGCATGAAAATCATGTTTTTCTTGAAGGATGCAGACTTCTTCCTGTACCACTGCTTGAAGAAGGTGTCTTCCAGAAACTGGCAGTAGGACTGGGAGTTGAGCTTGACTCCATCCTCAACCCGAAAAGGCCCCACAAGCTCATCTTTGATGATACCAGCCCAAACCAGTACTCCACCTCCACCTTGCTGGCGTCTGAGTCGGACTGGAGCTCTCTGCCCTTTACCAATCCAGCCACGGGCCCATCCATCTGGCCCATCAAGACTCACTCTCATTTCATCAGTCCATAAAACCTTAGAAAAACCAGTCTTGAGATATTTCTTGGCCCAGTCTTGACGTTTCAGCTTGTGTGTCTTGTTCAGTGGTGGTCGTCTTTCAGCCTTTCTTACCTTGGCCATGTCTCTGAGTATTGCACAAATCATACAGGTAGGGCTGGATCAGATGACCCTGAATCCACCTTTAGTTATGCTGCTGCTGCTGGGGGCTTCCCATGATGCATTGAGCTTTTCTCCTTTTCTCACCCCTTTTCACATAACGTGTTTAGACTCTGTATTTTCACTTTTTTCCACAGCATGTCTTTAGTCTCATCTTCCTCCCGTCACCCCCAACCTATCGCGGCAGATGGCTGCACCTCCCTGAGCCTGGTTTTTCAGTGGTTTCTTCTTGTTAAAACAGAGTTTTTCCTTTCCACTGCTACTAAAGTACTCAGTCATAGAGTCTGATTAAAGTGGTGGGTGGGCTCTCTAACATTTTGAAAGAAGCCAATTTAGCCTAGCGTTAGCCTCAACGTGCTTTGAGTCACAGTGGCTATATACAGTGCCTTGAAAAAATATTTGCCCTTTTGAAATTTCTTAGATTTTTTTTTCTTTGCATATTCTTCACACAGAAATGTTTCCGATCAAACAAATTTTGATATTAGAAAATTATTCCAAATAAATACAATCCAAGTAAATAGAAAAAATTTAATTATTAAAACATTATTTATTAGAGGAAAAAAAAGCTATCAAATACAGTGGTCCCTCGTTTATCGTGGGACTTACATTCTAAAAATAAGCCGCGATAGGTGAAATCTGTGAAGTAGCCAACTTTATTTTTTACAATTATTATAGATGTTTTAAGGCTATCAAACCCCTCACTACACACTTTAATAATAATAATAATAATAATAATGGATACTTTATTGATCCCCATGGGCAAATTACTTGTTTTTCTCTGCATTTGACCCATTCACTCAGTGAAGCAGTGGGCAGCCCACTAAGCAGGCGCCCGGGGAGCAGTGTGTAGGGACGGTACCTTGCTCAGGGGTACCTCAGGGTAGCCGTTAGGTGGATTCGAACCGCCGACCTTCCGATCATGGGGTGACCACTTTACCTACTGAGCTATCCCTGCCCTATATCCCTTTATACAGTTTTCTCAGACAGGCATGAACATTTTCTCGCTTTTCTCTCTTGTTTAAACACTCTCAAAGTTCAAACCTTCGTAGAAAAATAAGTCCAGTATTATAGAATGAAACCAAAGACGCCTGCGGTTGCCTTTGACGATGCAAAATGTTTTGTCGACATTGTTGTGTTTGTTGGGGAGAAAACTTACTAACATACACAGTACAGCACTTCAGAGTCACACTGCTAGCGATCGAAGATTTATGTAAACAAGATTGATTGACAATGGTCTACAGCCAATCAGGACGCAGAACACAATGTGCTGTAAAAATATTTTTAAAAAGCATGCAAAATTGCACCCAAAAAAAATCCGCAAACCAGCAAAAGGTGAACTGCGTTATAGCAGGGGACCACTGTATAACACTGTATATGCCCCATGTGAAAAAGTAAAAAGGATGAAGGTAAATACTTTACTACGACACTTCATCTGCTGTTCACCACCTACCTTTAATGAAAAACCTGCAGATGGGACGTGGTCGGATCTTCCTGTCTGAAGGATCTTTGACCTCCCCCTCCTCCAGATCATCATCCTGCATACACATACACAAGCCAAATCATGACACTTCACAACACATCACTGTATCCAGACTATTGTTGTGAAGTGTGTGCTATTTGTATTTCAAGTGCAAAGTAGAAATTATTTTAAATGTCTAATGAGGAACAATCATTGGGGATGGGTTAAAAAAAAAAAATTTCCTAATTCAAATCAATTTTAATTTGAATAATCCGATATCGATCAAATCCTGCAATCATTTTTTTAAATTAATGTATTTTTCCAGAAATATCAGAATCTCAGCTAAAAGCTCACAAAACTATTTCAACAACCACCAAAGAGATAAAATAGAAAAAATTAAAGAGCAGATAGACAGATTCTACACAAAGATGTAAACACACGGCTTGTTCACTCGATGGCACGGGTGCTGAAAGCCAACATCTCATCACAGAATCCAAAAATGCAGGTTTCGTCACTGCGAACTCTGAATTTTGCAGCATATTTTCAAGAGGGTTATGTGCTATAAAAGATCAGGCCAGTAAAAACTCCTTTATATTTTTCTGGGTTTTAGCCTCAGTTACTTTGACACAAAGGCATCTGCTGTGATGCTTACACCTCTGATGAAGCCTCACGAGTGTCAGCATTGTTTTTATACCTAGATGGTTTACACCAAGTTTGTAATTGCAGAGAAATAGTCCGTTCACTTTGGGCATGTCATTTTCCAGCAGGAACCTCAGAAAAACCCCCGAGGCTTTACGGATTAAATAATAAGTCCAAGACTGTAACTGCTTTAGGATCCGTTTTCCTAATTTGGAAATAAATATATTTTATTTACAAGGTTTAGAGGGTTCTTTCAAAAGTACATATCCAAGATAAATTATCCTAATTATAATATTTCTGACTGAGTCAAAAACGGAATTGAATCGAACCGGGGCCTTGTGAATCAGAATTGAATCAGTTAAAAAAAAAATCAGTGAAAATACCCAGCCCTAACAATCACTAGTGTGTGACATTCTGCTGATCCAGGCAGTTATAAGATAAAGACTTTTAGTGCCCATTCTGCCTCTCCACTAGAGGCAGAACATGACATCACTTGGCTGGTTGGTACTAACAGACTTGTTAGCCCAGTCTGTTGACAGGAAAAAGAGGACACCAAGACTAAAAAGCCGTCTAATGGTAGCCGCTTTTGCACTTCTCTTTGCTGCAGCAATCAGTTTTATGTTTAAAAAAACCCCCACAAGTACATTCTGTCCACTTTTACGCTCTGTCTTTTAGGCAGTAAGTGCCTCCTCGTTGTTGGCTAGCTAAAATGAAACAGGAAAATCCACCTGTTAGCTGTAACGTTGGGGTTTGTAGAATACGTTCTGAATCAGGTACACTGACAAGTTGCATTTCAACACACTGATTTTTTTTTTCTTTTCTTGTCAGGTCAGGTGTACAGGCCGAGGAGCGCAATCACCTGATGTCTTCATGATGTGTCCTTCGGATGCTCATTGGGCAACATGTCTGACAATCCCCATTATATGAAACGCTGCCTTCAATTTGGAGACAGTACTAGGGCTCACTCCAAACAATGTTAGAACTTGTTTTTTTGAAACATCAAAGCCAATTTTCCATCAGTACCTACTCAGATCAACTCATAACGACTCAACTGGTTTTCCATTATATTTCAGTACTATCTTTTGTGCATGCTCGTCATCATAGCAACAGTGCCAAGCATCCTGTGACGTAATTAACATGCGACACGAATGCTACAACAAAGATGGACGCTGAGAAAACAATATACTTGGTGCTTGGTCTGTGTTTTGTTTTTGTTTTTTTGTCAGACTCGGGGAACATGACGTTGTTTTTGTTTAGCCATTTCCCTTGTTGCCGGGTTTCAAAAATAGTGGTTTTGACTTTCGTGAATGAGAAGCTCTCATGACTCATTGAGTGATGCTACTGACCAACCAATAGGTGGCATGCAATCTAATGACGTCACATTTTAGTACTTGCTCAGATCGCTTGGAACCCCGGCTGAGTAAATAGCAAAAAACTGGTAACTGGTAGCCCTAGTAGTACCTGGTACCAGTTACTAGGGCTGCTCGATTATGGCAAAATGATAATCACAATTATTTTCACTGAAATTGAGATCTCGATTATTTGACAATATTTATTTAACAATAACAATGTATTGAATAATGACTTTAAAGATTGTCAAAAAATAATATAAAATAGTGTGCAAATACTGATAACAGTGCAAATGTTTGCAATATAAAAAATAAATGAAAAATGTAAACATCTATGTTTAGTAAACTTCGCAGTGTTGCTCTGTGGTGCAGCTATGACACCGTAGCAAAGTTTACACACTGTGTCTACTTGATCCACGTCTGACTCCGCGGACCCATAATGTTTCCACACCACTGAAGTTTTGTTTTTACCTCTCTTTTCAACCAGCGGCAGTCACTCTCCTCTCCAGATAACTTCTGCTTAGCTTTCCGAGCTTCCCTCGGGTCCCCAACAGCCGGGCCTCGGACCGGTACCGGTCCGTGAGTCGTTTGGTACCGGGCCGCGAGAGTTGAGGCTCAGGTGTGAAATGTATAGTTTTCAGGGTTTTTATCGGTTTTCAGTGTTATTTTGTTATCGTTTTTATCGTTTACTTGGTTTTCCTGGGTCTTTTCACGTGTGTTATGAATAAATCTTTTTTTTCGGTACCGGTACTAGTTTTATTTTGTTGTATGTATCCACGACACCTTAAAGGCCGGTCCATGAAAATATTGTCGGGCATAAACTGGTCCGTGGCGCAAAAAAGGTTGGAGACCGCTGCTCTTAATTGTTGTGACACGTGTTCGAAATGCAGAGAGGTGCGCTCGATTTGCCACACGGAGCAGCGCGAGAGTAAAGTACGAGGGAGGGGCTAATAATCGGCTCAGTCATTTTTAATGATCGTTGAAAGCCCAGATCGTAATCGTGATTAAAATTCGATTAATTGAGCAGCCCTACCAGTTACTATGACCTAATTCTAAAATGACCGAATTAAGAATTCACACCCTTAAAACCCTTGTGTTTACATTCTGTAGTGCGCACAACAAGACATGCCTAGGCATGTCAGAGAACAAGAACCCAAAACCCCCGCAAAAAAAGAACTAAACCAAAACACTTAAGTTGAAAGCAAACCCTTTTTCACCACTTAAGGCAGAAGCAGGCTACAAATACACATAGGACTATGGTGGAGCAAATGGGTTGTCCAGAAGTTGTTATGGCTGCCTATACTGTGGTGTGTAAAAGTGTTTTGCCCACTTGCTGATTTCCTATTGTTGTATATGTCAGTCACACTTAAATGTTCAGATTATCAAAAAATGTAAACATTAGCTAAAGATAACAAAAGTAAACATGAAATTCGGTTTCTACATGAAGGTTTTTATTATTAAGGGGGAAAAATTCCAAACCTACATGGCCCTGTGTGAAAAAGTGATTGCTGCTAAATCCATTGCAATAATTGGGAATAAGTATCTTGGAGGGCTGTGGAGGAATTTTGACCCACTCATCTTTGCAGAATTGTTGTAATTCAGCCAAATTGGAGGATTTTTTAACAGGAACCACCTTTTTAAAGGTCATGCCACAGGAATTTCAATAAGATTCAATTCAGGACATTGATTGCCTGTTCCATAGTCTTCATTTTGTTTCTCTTAAGCCATTCAAAGGTGAACTTGCTGGTGTGTTTTAGATCATTGTATTGATGCAAAAGACAATTGTGCTTCATCTTGAGGTCATAAACACATGGCCAAACACTGTCCTCCAAGAGCAGAATTAGCAGTATCTTCCCAAAAGCCTTGGGGATCATAGAGATATTTCCTGGCAAAACTTATTCACCCCCCCCCCCCCCACGCACCTTCATTTAGAAATTTAATTTTGTGTTTACTTGTGTTATCAGTGTGTAACATTTACATTTGTTTGATGATCTGAAACGTTTAAGTGTGACAAACATAGAAATCAGGAAGAGAGTCAGAAAGGGGGAAAAATACTTTTTCACACTAGTCTATAAAACATTCAAAACTGAAAACATATTTCTAGTTTTAGTTATTTGACCGTATCTGTGCAGAGGTTTTAAAGGCCCAAGATGCTTTTGTTTTGTACAGCTCAAGTTGTTGAGCTGTTATTTTATACTTACTAAATACTAACACACCTAAATTTAAAAATTGTATCAATAACAATATTATTTCTGCTTAGCATCGTAAATATTGTTATCACAAACATTCTTGAAATATTGTGATGTAATTATGAGGCTATATCACCCAATCCCAATGAAATACTTGTGTAAAACCCCTTGAATTAAAATTGAAAATCTGTACTTCAACCACATTTTGATTTGATTAAAAATCTAATGTGATAGTGTACAGCGGCAAAACTTTCCAGAACTACTTGATTTAAAAAAATAAATAAAAAACAAAACAGAATTGCATTAACGCATCAGTGGTGGGCCGAATATCAGTATATGTATTATATTGCAAAGGGACTTGTATTGTGTGCTTTCTCATCCACAGCTCTATTCAGGTTTTACAAGAATGTATAAGTCAACTATTAATCAAATACTAACTCTATTTGGACGTTTTTTGGTTTTCCCTCTTTTGCTCTTCACACAGACCGTTTACTCGCATGCTAAAACGTGACTCGTGAGAAGAATATGGACTTCAAACACAAAAAGAAAGAAGAAACCTTTGAGTTCTGAAAATGTTAAGCCTACAAGGCTTCATATTCTTATTTCCCTATTATGAGAGTGTAACACACACTCAACACACTCAGCAGTAGCATAAAGAGCATCCAGCCAAATTAGGTCCAGTCCACTTGGATTTTTTTTTCTCTTCAGATTTAACACCACTCTTTATGTTTAAGGCTATTTGTTCTAAAGGTTTATCAATAAAACAAAAACACAGTAGCAGTGCTTCCTGACTAAAGGCTTATTTTCAAACACAAGGGATTTTTACAATTTACCTGCACTCAGCAAATCAGGCAGCACTACTACCAATAGAACTACAATAACTTACATCAATCTCTCCTTCATCAATTTCTCCATCATCCTCATCCTTCTTCTTGTCTCTGAAGGATTCCTGGCGTATCCTCTCCGGCCCTTTCGACCCATCTGTCCTCCTGGATTCGCTGTGTTTAGGAGATGGTGGAAGGATTGATTTTTTCTCCTTTTTACTGCTTTTGTCCTCGCTTTCCTCCTCATCTTCATCTCCCTCTACTTTTGTGTCTTCCTCATCGTCCTCCTCGTGTGTAGGGATGCCAGGCTCCTCTGGGACCTCCTCATCATAATCAAGCTCATGTTCGTCCAGTTCCCGGGAAACTGACACAGAGTCATCCTTCACTTCCCTTAGCGCAGCAGCTCTCCTTGTCTCTTCATCTCTTATTCTTCCATCCTCTTCATCTTTGTTTTTGTAATCCTCCTCTTGATCATCCACTTCAGCTACCTCACATTCTGCAGAGGCAGCTTTTATGTAGTCATCATATCCTTCCTTCCAGTCTTCTCCATCTTTTCCAGCACTAAGGCTCTTGACATGTTCTGGCTCAGAGTCTGGGGATAATGGAGTGCTAACAACTCTCTCCTCATCCTCCTTTCTTTCCCTCTCCTCCGCCACCTGAGGACTGTCTTCATTCCCCTCCATAAGCACAATGCTCTCATCATCCTGTCCCAACTCTCCCATTTCTCCAAAAGGTTCCTCATCCTCTGGCTCCGACACAAAGTCAGGCACCACCTCATCCTCCTCTTCCTCTAATTCCACATGTTTTCCATGGCTTTCCAGCATTTCTATGTCCCCTTCTTCATTGAGGATCTCGCTGTCTGAAATGACCCTGTCCTCCTCTTCATTAGGAGACTCCAGCAACTCACTGTCAGAAAGACCCTTCTCCTCCTCCTCAGGAGACTGAGGGGACTGGGTAGGGCTTTCAGGAGTATCCATGTGAATCCACTCTGGTGCAAAACAAAAACAAAAAAAGCAATCTGCCAAAAAAAGAAAGAAAAGACAACTGTATGTCACCAGTAATCTGATAGCAATTAAATACTGTTTAATGTAATGCTACGTGCCTTTTGTTAATCGATTTAAAAACAGTCAATTAAAAACAGTCACAATTAACCAATAAAATGTCTATAATCACAAATTAAATTTAAAATGATGCACCACAAAAATATGTTAATTCCGCTACCCACTGAAAGAAAAATGGTACAGTTAACTTTTATAGTAACATATAACTGTCATACACCATAACGTTAAATACTTGTTTTTGTTCATTTGGTGATAGCTGACACAAAGAACGGAAAAGAACCGATTTCTATTAACTTTGATAACACCGTTCCTGAGATTAAGACGTAGCTATATGTTGATCACAGCAGTATATGTTTTATATGAAATTAGTTTCCGGCGCTGCTAATTCACCAGCAAAGTAAACGTTAGCTATAACAAGCTAACTAACAACCACCATTTAGTTTTAGGTGTATATAAGTCTCCATATAGCTCCATGGTACAACTACATGTGTATACATAATTAGATAACATGCTCAAGTTTATAAAGACTACAGGTTTCCCTGTAGCATAATGTCACTGGTAACACTTACAATGGCTGGGTCGCGCTAGTTCGCAACAAGGCCCATAACTTGGCGGTGCGAAGACAAAGCTAATAACGAGTAAAGTGTCCCCAACCTATGGATAGTTTTCTTCAGCGATTATAAACGCTTGGCTTAACCGTACAAATAAGTGGACACTACCGGTTTAGTACGAAGCGTTCGCACCAGTACACTTGGCCGTCTTACGGTTAACAATGTAGCCTCCCCTGAAGCTAAGCTAAAAGAGCAAGTACACTGTGCTAGGAGCTAACAACACATTTTTAATCACCTTGCCGACACGAAGCTCTATAAAGACCACGCCTCTACCTTTTCAGCTGCACTCTCTCGCGGATATAACTTTTTACAGTCTGCAATAAATATTAGACGGTTTTATTTTTAGCCGCTGTAGCGATGAAAATAAAACACCCTGCACGGCACAGCGAGAGCGGCCATTACCTCAACGTCATCAAAATACGACAACCGTGTGGTTGGAACCGCGCTGAAAGCTAATCAGGGCAGATCTGAGATCAGTATGGTCCAACGTTGACAGGAGGATATCTGTAATATTTTAACAATGTTGTTAGACATACATGATTTTTAACCAGTTACTTAGAAATAATGGAAGACATTTTTGGGGAGCAGTTACGTCGTTCCATGTAAGTATTATTTTTGATTAATGTTTTCTCTTCAATTCACTTGGTGAACTCTCATCTCTGTTGACAATAACTGTAATATGGATACAATGTTTTACCACTAATTCTTTTTGAATTAACTATTTGAGTTAACTCGTCTAATTTCATTTATTTCAGTTCTCCATATCCAAAGACTTTTTTAAACCTTTGTTTAGTTCACTAAAGAACAACAAAGTAATCATCAGAATCAGAATCGTGTTTATTGGCCAAGTATATGTGCAGACACATACAGGGAATTTGGTTCCGGTAGATGGTGGCTCTCAAACACAGCAATGTAAATCACACACACACACACACACACACACACACACACACACACACACACACACACACACACACGTGTCTATATATACACATTACACATACATACACAAAGCTCTGTAAACCAACTATAAATAACTAATCTAACCTTATATACATAAAATACAGAAATTAATGAGGTGGAATGAATACTACAAAATGTACATAAGGTGCAGCTGCAGTCTGGCAGTGGGAGCAGTGTGACAGGTCAACTGTTAAGAAGGGAGATGGCGAGGGGAAAGAAACTTCCTGTGTTGGGTGGTCCTGGTCTGCAGGCTTCTGTACCGTCTGCCAGAGGGCAGCAGATCAAAAAGTCTGTGTGCAGGGTGTGAGGGGTCTGTGATGATTTTCCCTGCCCGTTTCCTGGTTCTTGAGAGGTACAGATCCTGGATGGAGGGCAGGGGCGTGCCGATGATCCTTTCTGCTGCCCGTACAGTCCGCTGCAGTCTGCTCCTGTCCTGTTTAGTGGCTGCACCATACCAGACTGTGATGGAGGAACACAGGACAGACTCAATGACCGCAGTGTAGAACTGGATCAGCAGCTCCTGTGGAAGACTGTACTTCCTCAGTTGTCTCAGGAAGTACATCCTCTGCTGGGTCTTTTTGAGGATGGAGTTGATGTTGGTCTCCCACTTCAGGTCCTGGGAGATGGTTGTACCCAGGAACTTGAAGGTCTTCACAGTCGACACAGGGCTGTCTGATATGGTGAGGGGGAGCAGAGTTGAGGGATGTCTCCTGAAGTCCACTGTCATCTCTACAGTCTTAAGAGTGTTCAGCTCCAGATCGTGCTGACTGCACCAGAGTACCAGCCGCTCAACTTCCTGCCGGTATGCAGACTCATCACCATCTTGAATGAGGCCAATGACAGTGGTGTCATCTGCAAACTTTAGGAGTTTGACAGCCGAGTTCTTGGAGGTGCAGTCATTAGTGTAGAGGGAGAACAGTAGTGGTGAGAGGACACATCCTTGAGGGGCACCAATACTGAGGGACCGGGTTTCAGAGGTGATCTCCCCCAGCCTCACTTGTTGCTTTCTGTCTGTCAGGAAGCTGGTGATCCACTGACAGGTAGCTGGTGACACGCTGAGCTGGGAGAGTTTGGAGGAAAGAAGTTCAGGCACGATGGTGTTAAAAGCTGAACTAAAGTCCACAAACAGGACCCTGGCATAAGTTCCTGGGCGGTCAAGGTGTTGCAGGATGTAATGCAGCCCCATGTTCACTGCATCATCCACCGACCTGTTTGCCCGGTAGGCAAACTGCAGAGGGTCCAGCTGGTGGCCTGTAATGTCTTTCAGATGGGCTAACACCAGTCGTTCGAAGGATTTCATGACCACAGACGTGTCATATCAGTATTATGACCAGTGACCATATAAAAGTAGGTTTTCGTCAATGATGTTGATTGTTGCAGTTAATAAACTTTTTAACATAATTCTTGATCATTGTTATTTATTTATTTATTTCTTTTTTGCCTTGAAAACAGTAGCTCACATTAAGCTCACAGCAAGTTGAGTGGCTGAGTGAAAAACTTAATGCTTAATACTGGTGGCAGCCAGTGCTATCCCTCAGCCCCCTAGTAGATGCACTTGTGGCATAAATTTGAAAATCTTAAATAAGTCTTAAATGAGTTGCTGTTTTCAATAGGCAAACCAATATAAACTGTCTAAACAAGAAAGGCCACTTTGTTTGAGCTAACTAATCGTTTGTAGATTATAAAAAAATTATTTGCTTTTAGTTTGATTAAACTTAAAATGTCTGTTTATTTCCAGAAACGTCTAACTTGAAAAATTCTTGCCCATAATGAAACCAATCCTTATTTCTTCATATTTTGTTAGTAATATAGAAAATGAGCACAGTAATGTGTAAACATGAATACGGTGTAACTAGGTGGCACCAGAGTTACTACGGGAGAGGCTCAGAGTACAGCAGGAGTCTCCACCACATCACTTGCGAACAGGGCCTTTTTCAGTAGCTTGCCAAAGGGATCAATAACAAAAGTGGTCAAGAAAATAACAAATATAATTTGTAGATTGGTGAAACTGGCCAAGCTTTCCATCCAATTAAAATTAAATATACCCCTACCCCTCTTGAGATAAAACAATTATTTGTCAACTAGCTGTCAATCAAAAGTTTGTGTCGTCAGCAATTGAAGCGGTTAGACGCCGTATGGAGGTAGCAGGCAGACGAGGTGCCAGGCTATTAGCAACAATGATAGCAGCAGAGTTTGGTTATGCTAGTAAGAGGGAAAAAAATATGTTCTTGAGGAGTGGGAAACAACTTGTTTTTTTTTCCACAAATGTGTGCGTATGTGTGTTTGACCTGTGGCACGAACCTTGGTGTCTCTAAAAAATGCAACACGGAGCAGCATTTCACCAAAGTTCACAGCAACCTTTCCCAGGACTTTGTAGTGGGAAGCAACCTCTGCAAAAAAAAGGTAAAAGAATTGAAAACTATCCTCCAAAAACAACCATCTAAACAGACAAAGAACGCTAGCGCATCAACCGAGGCATCATTTAAAGTGGTGCACATCCTCACCAAGCACAAAAAACCCTTCATCAATGTCGAGATCATTAAAGAGGCAATGGCAGAATCATTGAGAAAATAAGACTGAGATTCTTTCTGCTATCGCTAATGTTCAGCTTGGCTTGAACACAGTCAGCAGATGCAGAGAGAAAGCTAGATTTGGACCTGCACAGGTGCTCCTGGTATTTACTTCAGTCTGATGAGTCTGTGGACTACAGTAATATGGCACAGCTAGCTGTGCACACATGGTGATGACTTTTCTACAAAGGAGGAATTTTTGACGTTGCTGCCACTGAAAACCAAGGAAGTTGGCATTTACAATGCAATGAAGCGGTACTTGTTGGGGGGGGAAAAATCCATTGAAAAACTGGTTTCTATAACAACTGATGGAGTAGCAGAGGTGACAGGACCTCACTCCAGATTTATTGCACATGGCAAAGTGCACCCAAACTTTGCTAAATGTTCGAACTATCACTGCATCATTCATCAGCAGGCATGACGTCACATCCGGATGGCCCGGATTGCAGCCGTTCGAAGACCAGATATAACGTTTCAGAACAAATACTCCAGCTCATATGTTAGTCTGCTCCAAGCATTTCCACTAAGGTAAGTCTTCTGTTGTAGTTATTACGTAATTTATCATAACATAATTGTTGATGTAGGTTACAAATAAGTATTATATTGACTTGAATAGAGATCAATGACTGTTTTCCACAGTCATTGATAGAGATTGACAGACCACGTGAATTTCGCGCGTTGCATTGTGGGTACTAGAGGCAACAAAATCAAAGCACTGCATCAAGCGCTAGTATTTCCAGCTTTGGTAATCATTAATTCTGCGGTTTTAATCCCTACTTGCATTTTATTTGCCCCCAAAACAGTTATGTACAAAACGACGGAGAACACGGCAGGTCCGTACGAAGACAGACTTGACGAAAAGGCAAAAAAAGAGGACAAAGAAAAAAATCAAAGGAGTAAAAGGGTGAGACCCATTTGTGCAAAAGTCACATGGAAGTCCGGTGTTGAGCAGACATAAGCTTTTTTTTTTTCTTATTGGGTGAGATCGAGGCTTTCATGACAATGAGAGGAGAGGATAACATACTACTAAGAGATGCTGAGTGGGTGATCTGGCCAAAAATCCGGATCAAGAAATTAAAAAGCTGAACCAGCAGTTGCAAGGTAGACACAAAAAAGTGTGTGAAATGATCGGTGCTGTGAAGGCATTCACAGCAGGTGCAGCAGCCACTATTTTGTGGTCCATCCCTTGAGGAACTACTCTCTTGTTTATACTCCTCCTGTTTTGCCTGTGTTGTTTTGCCACAGTTACTTCTTGCCCGCGTGTCTTGCTATTTTACCTGCATCATTTGTTTATTTCTACTAGCTTGTTTAGTGATTTGCTCCAAAGGCCACAGAAGGTGCCAAATGGGAATTCCTTTATGTTGTGTTTGAGCTAGGATTACCTGTTATAACAACAGTCACTGGCACAGCCGACAGTTCACCAGTTGAGTGTGTATATGTGGGCGACCGTGGCTCAGGGGGTTGGGAATCGCATCTGTAACCGGAAGGGCGCCGGTTCAATCCCTGGGCTCTCTGTCCTGGTCGTTGTGTCCCTGGGCAAGACACTTTACCCTACTTGCCTACTGGTGTTGGCCAGAGGGGCCGATGGCGCGATATGGCAGCCTCGCTTCTGTCAGTCTGCCCCAGGGCAGCTGTGGCTACAATTGTAGCTTGCCTCCACCAGTGTGTGAATGTGAGAGTGAATGAATAGTGGCATTGTAAAGCGCTTTGGGTGCCTTGAAAAGCGCTATATAAATCCAATCCATTATTATTATATGACTATTTGGCTTGTGTATTTTAGCGTGTGTGTGTGTGTGTAAGACATTTTAACACTGTATGCCTGGAGTGGATTTTAGTAGTTTTTCTTGTATGAGTCTGATGTCAATTCTGCCATGGTCTGCCATTCTGGACTATGGTCAATGAGCCACAGGTGTCCTCCTTACAAACCCAGTGTGTTCCCCGGAGGCTTCCATTAGGGGGTGCACTATCACAGCTTCCCAGTCTTTTTATTTTTATTGCCCACTGCCAGTTTCTGTCTCATCTTTTCATTCTTCGTCTCTTTTGTTCTCTCCATGTGTTTGAGGCGCTGTATTTACCTTTTCCAGTGGTAGTCATCCTTGGTGCCTGTCAGTAGTGGGAAGTAAAAAGTACTTTACTACTGTACTTGAGTAGAATTTTCAGGTATTTGTACTTTGTTTTACTATTTATTTTTCTGACAACTTTTACATTACTCCACTACCTACATTTTTACACAAATGTAAAAATGTACAGCAGGCAAAGAGGGAGCTGCAGGGAGGGTTTAGTGGTGTGCTGTCAGAGAGGCAGACCAAAATGGCTGATCTCCATCGTATAATCATAGGATGAAGAGACCACACAAGAGAGCTGTGTGGTGTGTTGAGCTGGAAGAAGCAGCTGGAAAGCTGTGTGAACTAAAAGTGAAAAGCATTTGTAAATAGCTATTCATGTGCATTGGGTACATTGATTACAATATTTTTACCTAACAACATATAGACATTAAAAAATTTTAAAATTTGGAGACATCAATAAATGACAGCAGCTGATCTGTTTTTCTTCCTCACACAAGACGACTGACTGCATTACCGAAATTATTATACCTACCACTAGAGGGAGCCAGAGCATCAAGTCAAATCAAGGGGCTTTAATGTCATTTTAACGATATACAGTACACAGTGAAATGAGACAGAGTTCCTCCAAGACCATGGAGAAACATATAACAGAAAATACACACAGGACTACATAAAGTGCAAGTGTGCAAAAATCAATGCAACACCAGAGAGAACGATACAGACACAACAACACACAAAAATTTCAGGTCGATCGAACCTCTGTTTTCATTTTTAAATGAGTGATGAAAAAGTAAAAACAGCTTCTTCATTGGGCATTAGCTTCAGTTGTGAACCAGTCCAGAACATTCTTCTTGTTCTCTTCAACCCATTTAATGTTAGCGATGGTTCTCTCAATGGATTGATCCAGTGCTAAGGTCCCAGAGCCAAAACCAACATCGGAATTGTCAGCCTTGAACTGCTTCAGCTGATGCAACAGACACAATGTAAATCAGGGGAGTAGTTTTAAAGAAATACATATACTGAAAATACATGGCTTTGTTCATATCACTCATCTCTTTTGTTATATTACAATTATGTTTTTTTCAACATTTTAATAATGAGACATGTTGTTTGTCATTCATAAAATGCTACAAACACTCAAACCTTTTGTTATTGTTATTGGATGAATGTTCCTCTTGCACACAGTCACTGCAACTTTTTATAAACTGACCAAATATTGCAGCTTGGTTATGGCACAAGACTGCACTGCTTGCATGTTGATGTTAAAGTTGTCATAGTCCTGAGTCTCAGGCCAAGTATTTTTGAGTTTTGTTCTGGACTTCTGATTCTCTCTTTGGACATTTGAGATAAATCATATTCAGGGTTTTGTGTACTGATTTCCTATTACTTGTTTATCTTTTTTTATTCATATTTCTTGGTTTCTTGTTTGATTATGTTAGTTCCTTTTGGTGCCCTGTCTGTCACCTCTGTGTCCTGTCCTCAGTGTCCATCCATCCAATCATTCGTTTCCGCTTATCGTTTTATATTGTTTGTTTTATCTTTTATGACTTGTTATCTTACGTGCAGTACTTTGTGATTCTGTATAAAGAGGTGCTATATAAATAAAATTTTATTTATTTATTTTTGTTTTCAAGGTTGCGGGGGGAGCTGGAGCCTATCCCAGTTATCTTAGGGCGAGAGGCAGGGTACACCCTGAACAGGTTGCCAGTCTGTCGCAGGGCTAACACACAGACAGAGACAACCAATTGCAGTCCCATTCACTCACCCATTCACACCTATGGGCAATTTAGTGTTTCCAATTAACCTGTCCCCACTAACTCAGTGTCTCCTGTGGTAATCACAGTGGTTGTCTCCATGTTTGTATCCCTTTGTGTCTCCCCAGTCACTCATGTCTCTGTGTAGCTCCGGTCTCTTTGTCAAGTTCATGCGTCTTAATCTGGGTCTCAGTGTGTGTTACTTCCTGTTTTATTTTCTTAGACCTCTCTCTTGTGTGTATCATGTTCAGTTTTGGATCCCTTGTCTTGTTAGTTCTATTCTTCACAGCTGTGCTCCCTGGTGTGTCCACTCTGTGTATATATTCTCTGTATCTGTGTCCTTTGTTGTGTCAACCTCTGTCAGTCTGTTTCTATGAGTCAGTCCAGACTAGTGATGAAGCGTCATGAAGCCTTGAATTGAAGATTACCAATAGTCAAGGCTTCACATTGGCTCTCTCTGGTCAGATCTTTTATTGCAATTTTAACTTTGTGTAACATTTAACTTTGACTTTTTTAGCTGTTGTCTGCCTTGCAACAGTCTGAGCATGGAAATAATCATTACCAAGAATAGAAATAAAAACATGAATGAGTGTGTGTTGTTCGTTTATTCATCTAATCTGTTTTTGGTTATGGTGTGATAATAGAAGTCTATCAATGCCCCCAAAAGTGGATTCTGGTCATCTGGACATAGTGTGTTCAGTGGGAGAAAGGTTTCCTCACTCATCCAAGTGACTTCTTCAGTCTCAGCTGACTGCAGGACTGTAATCAGCCATCTTACTTTCTGTATGCTCATACTGACATACACTCTTATTTTACTTACCTGCATTATTGAGCATGCATAAAGACGTTTTAACCCACTTTGGCAAGGACTGCCTAAAGCTTGTACGTCAGTATGAGCAAATGGCATGTAAGATGGCTGATTTCAGGAACCACCTGAGATTCAATCTCAGATGTTGATAAAAGAGGATTACTCCTGAAAGTCTGCAAATGAGCTCTTCTTCTGTCTCAGCAATGACAAGCCCCCAGCATCCAACATCAGCATGGAGGAGAGGAAGGTACTCACATCATTTAGTAATGACAACAATATTATCATCCTTCCGGCAGACAAGGGTAGGTGCAAAACCAGAAAGAGTAGCATGAGAAAATTTTGTCACTGGTCAGTGATGAAAATACTTATGAGCCCCTTATGAGGTTTGATTCTCATCATCCACTAGAGCAGACCTTCCCAAAGTGTAGGGCCCGCCCCCTAGGGCGGGGCTCCCACACAAACACAAAGCAGGGGATGAAGCATCGCTGAATATGTTTCCAAGCCAACTTCATTCTGAGCCAAAGACTAGAAAATATGGTGAAGCATATCTTCCCTTTGGCTTCACCTGTGTAAAGTGTGCATGTTAGTCCCCATAGGGAAATAGTTCCTCTGCATTTAACCCATTCACCCAGTGAAGCAGTGGGCAGCCGCCAGTGCAGCGCCCGGGGAGCAGTGTGTAGGGACGGTACCTTGCTCAGGGGTACCTCAGGGTAGCCGTTCAGTGGAGTCGAACCCCCGACCTTCCGATCATGGGGCCACCACTCTACCTACTGAGCTATCCCTGCCCTGATAAGTGCCGAGGTAGGTCTCCCCTGCAAAATTGGTTTTCCCTTCGTCGGGAGCAGCGCTGGGGGACAAACAGTATCCCACATTCTTGATTTTTAGTTCATTACTTGTTGTGACATTTTGGAGACGTTAGCTCTTTATACAGTAAAGTTACAGCTGGATACAAATAATATCAGGCTGATCCTGCCACGATTTGTTCCCCCTTAAAATCACGGACAAACAGTATCCCATAGCTGTTTATGTTTTTAAACCAATTTCCACAGAGAGGCATTTTTTGAAAAATGTATTGATAGCAATGTTGAATATTATTACACAGGAAAAAACACAACTACATGTAAAATAATCACACTGTGACGCCTCTGCCTTTCTAAATGGAGGGACAGTAACTGCGTGTTTATATGTAAGCGTGTAAAACCTGAAGATAGAGACAAAATACCGTCACTGTTAATCTGACTATCTGCCATTCTGCAATTCCTCTCATGTAAACAATAACTTGGCGCACAGCGTGACGTGAAAAAAGGCACATACCTTTGACGTTGCGTGACAAACTCTGTATTCCTTGTCCACACGTAAACGCAAAAAATGAGTTTTAAAAAAGTCTCAGTTTTCGGTGATTCGAAACACCGTTTACATGTGGACGAAAGGTCAGAACGCATAGAAAGAGCTGCGTTTTTTTTTTTTTAAATACCCGTGTAGGTGTGGACATAACATAAAAGAGTTAGTAGTTTATTTTCTTACTACCTGTAACTTATTGCAGATTACTTGTATTTACTTAATTGTTTACTAAATGTTTGAGGTGTGAAATAAATTGCAATGGAGCAAAATATGGGTGTGTGTGGTTAAAGGGAGGACGCAAACATTTTTCTTGTAAAACAAATGGGGGCCTAGCAAAAAAAGTTTGGGAACCACTGCACTAGAGCATAAACTGGGTGTCATCAGGACTCTATAACATAGAGCAAACACCAACCCCGCAGACACAGTGGCCAGGGAAGCAGAAGAACATCACATCAAGAAGGCCCTGAGTAAATGTGGTTATCCCAGCTGGACTTTTATCAAAGCTGGGAAGGCGCCTAAAGAAAGCTCCAGCTGATCCAGGAGAGAAGGACAACCGCTGCCTAAGCGAAAACCCGTAGTGATTCCTTATGTCTCAGGAGTATCGCAACAGTTGAAATGCATTTTTTAAACACTGCGTCTCGTTGGCTTTTAAACCCCAAAATATGCTGCGCCAAAAATTCGTCCATCCCAAGGATCGGGTCCCCCAACACAAACAGAGTAATGTAGTGTACTGTACACTGTTAGGGGCCAGGAGGATTGCCAGTATCTATACATCGGGGAAACCAAACAACATCTGGCGAAGCGGATGGCACAACACAGAAGAGCTACCTCATCAGGCCAGGACTCTGCAGTCTATTCACACCTACAGGCCAGTGGACACTCTTTCAATGATGACGATGTACACATCCTGGACAGGGAGGAACGCTGGTTTGAGCGCGGAGTCAAGGAGGCCATTTACGTGAAAAGTGAAACACCATCTCTGAATCGCGGAGGGGATCTAAGGGTCCATCTTTCACCATCTTACAATGCTGTGATTGAAGGCATCCCCAACTCTCTGTGAATGGTACTCATGGCCATTGATCATTGGTCTTTGGTCAATGGCCCATTGTTTCCTCAGTGGTGCTAGTTTCAGTCATCAAATGACATCTTCTATAACAGAAAATCCTCGCTCCATCTCTTTCTGGAATATTAGCAAAATTAACCCTGATACCCTTTCTACTGCCTTCTCTGGGTGTTTGCATTTTAATAACCTGCTCAGCCTAGAGGATTTGGTTTTCTATTATAACCACAGTCTCAATAATATTTTAAACTCTGTTGCTCCACTAAAAACCAGATCTGTATCATTTTCCCCCTCAGCACCCTGGTTTGCATCTGAACTCAGGCGTCTGAAAGCAAAAGGTCGACAGCTTGAATGTCTCTATAAGAAAACTGCATTATAAGGACTGTATTAGTTAGTCATCTCCGTCCTTTTCTCTCCCCACATGCCACTGCCTTTCTTGTTCATAGCCTGGTCACTTCCCGGATCGATTACTGCAACTCTCTTCTTTTTGGTCAAAAATTGATCCATAAGCTTCAACGTGTCCAGGACTCTGCTGCCCGTATTATCGTCAGGACCCCTTCCGTGCACCACCTCACCCCTGCTCTGCAGCAGCTTCATTGGCTTCCGGTTAAATACCGCATCAATTTCAAGATACTTTTTTACACATTCAAGGCTATCCATCATCTCTCGCCTTCATACCTCTCTGACCTGGTTCAGATCACCATTCCTTCTCTGTGTCTCAGATCCTCCTCCTCTCTTTCTCTGTCCATCCCTTCTCCCCGGCTAGCCACCATGGGGCACAGGGCTTTCTGTTGCTCTGCCCCCTATCTTTTGAACTCCCTTCCTCCTGAGATAAGAAACATCTCTTCCCTCCCTCATTTTAAGTCCAGACTCAAAACTCGCCTGTTCACAATGACCTATTCCACATAAAACTTTCCATCCTGGAATTATTATTATTATTATTATTATTATTATTATTATTATTATTATTCATAATAATAATAATAATAATAATAATAATAATATTATTATTATTATCATCAATGGGTTAATAAATGTGGATATTTCAGAGTTTAACATCATATAAGCTAAGTAGCAGAGTTTCTTAGTTCCAACTATCACATATCTATCTGATTTATGAGTGGAGACTGGTGTCTGCTGTATTTTGAAATTTGTCTTCACTCACTGGTCCACGTGTCCATCAGGAACTTTGCTCCTGTTGTTTGTAATTTGTTTGTAGTATTCAAACAGAGGGGAGACTTTTTTTCTGAGATATTACTGAAAGCAACAAAGACTCCTCAGAAAATGTGACAACCTATTTGTGTTTTGTTTCTTATACTTCATGATACTATTAATTAATATCTGCTAGGTAAGTATTTTAACCCACAGCCTACCAACACCAAAATACACGGACTACTGACCAGGATGCCTGGGGACCCCGATAATCCAGAAAAATAGATTGATAGGATTATTGCAGTTATAATAAATCTGCATTAAAATAAAATACAAGTTTCATTCTTTGATGCAACTTGCAGATTTTATCCAAAGTATACTATTACATAACAGCTTGTTATCTGATTCTGAACCATCTGATTCTGGTATTCAATTCAATAATTTCAAGAAAATATTGTTTGTATTGATCTTTAGATGATTAAACCATACTGAGGTCATATTGATCCCATATTAAAAAAAAAAAGCTGAAATAAACAAAATGGTAAATGGACTGGTTCTAATAAAGTGGTTTCATACTCTACCTCAGCACTCAAAGCACTTTATACAACTTAACTCATTCATAAAAGCACTTTTTCTATGCCTTTTCTATGTAAGTGCTTTCTATCTAATATTCACATACTCGAATGAATGCAGTGGAGAGCAACTTGGGGTTAGTACCTTGCCCAGGAATATTTGGCATGCAAACTGGCAAGGGATCAAACCACCAACCCAACTAGATGACCTGCTCTACTTTATTTAGAGCCTGTTGATGGCTAACTAATCAGACATAGTTGTGTCAGACAAGCAGAAATGGCTGTAGTGATAGATGTAGCTATTCCAAATGATAGCAACATCAGGAAAAAAGAACACGAGAAGCTCAAGAAATAGCACGGGCTGAGAGAATGTGGAAGGCAAAAGCAACAGTGGTCTCCATGGTGATGGACTGAGGGAAGTGTCCCTCACATATATCAAACATTCCCTTTAGAAAAGACAATTATTCATGTCTTCTCCATTTGCGGGTAATGGCTCTCCCAGTGATTCACTGGAGTCCCAAAGCCTTAGAAACGGTTTTGTAACTCTTTCTAGAGTAACAAAGTCAGATGCAAATGACATCTGACTTTGTTCTTGAGTCTTTTAGAATCACCTGTTGCTTTTTGCTAAAGTGAAAAGCGTTCGTAAATAACCACTCACGTGCAATGCAAGGGTGTGTGCACTGAGTATTTTTATTACAAGATCTTTACCCAACTCCATATAGACAGTTAAATGTTTTGTTTTTTTAATTTGGAGACATCAGTAAATGATAGCGGCTAAGTGTGGTCAAGTCCTAAAGCATTGCCTAAGAGTTTTGCATAGACCCGTTTTTCTTCCTCACACAAAGCGACTGATTGCACTACCAAAATTACAATACCTACCTTTAGAGAGAGCCAGAGCATCAAATACAGTCAAATCAAATGGCTTGTCACTGTCACTTCAACCATACAGTACACCAGGGGTGTCAAACTCAGTTGGAGGGGGGGCCAAAATTCAAGGCACACTTTAGGTCATGGGCCAAACAAGATAAACATTTTTGAACACACTAAAACAAGGTTTTTTAAACATAAATATGAATAAAAACAGACAGGAATATTATTCCAGAATAAATACAATTAAAAAAATAAACTATAACTTTAAATATTTTGCTCTCCATAAAAATATATCTTTTCAAAATTATGCAAGTTAGAAATATAAACATGCTGCCAAAAACCCCAGAAAAAATAAATGAAAGCATACACAAGGTTCGAGCCGCATGTAGATGGAGCCAAGTGCCCCAACTTTGTTCAACATTAGTTGGCAACAGGGAAAGTGAGGCAAGTTGCGCTGGTGCATTTGTGACAGCTTCACTTGAAATGCCTTCACCGCATCATACATGCCATGTCCATGAACTGACAGGTTTCCTTGCTGAGCTCAAAAATTATATTGAGAACTTTTCCCCAACTCAGCCAACAGACCTCTGTATGATAAGGAATGTCGGCAAACTCTGAATCTATTTCCCACATAAAAGACTGAAATTGAAGGTGATTTAAACTTTTAGCTCAGATAAAATGTATGGTCTGCGTTATGGTGATCATTACATGCTCGATTTTTAAGACTTTACCACACTGCGTTTCCTGATGTGTGATGCAGTGATCTGCTGTTAATTCACCTGCATCTTTACTAGATCCTACATCCTACACAACACCAGCGCTCCATCTGTTGTCCCAGGGCAGTTTCATGTCGGTTACACTTTGAAATACGTTTTCAAAAATGTCTTTTCCTGTCGTTGTCCTGCGCATCGATTTAATTTCCAATATTTCCTCTCCACGGATGAAGATGGTCAGCTGTGCAATGTCCATCATGTCTGTACTTTCATCCATAGCAACAATTTAATGTATTTCTCCTCAAACTCACATTTGCCAAAATCTCCGTTTTGTCTGGACACAAGACGTCGCACACCTTCATCGTGCAGCTCTTCAGAAACGCTCCCTCGGTAAATAGCCGGGCTGATTTGGTTATCTCCTCTGCTACAATAAAACTTGCTTTCACAACCAGTAGCGGTTTTAGATACGGGCGACACGGGGGGTTGCCCGGGGCGGCATCGTGGTGGGGGGCGGCATCACGGGCATCGGCAAAAAAAAAAAAAAAAAAAATGCTTGCACTCATGCTGGCCCGACGTCAGCCAGCGCATATTGGGAATGGCATAGGCACCGATCGGCTTTCTATCGCCCATTTGCTGGGAGTAAGGGCGCCCTTCGTTTGCCAGGTGCGCCTGCTGCTTGCGGCGCAGAGAGGAGAGGGCGGGGCGGCGGGGGATTCTCTGACCGGCTGGAGCAGCATCTAATAACCAACTCGCAAAGTAACACAAAATAAAAAGAAACCAACAAACACGAAAACACCAGACATCATGATACAGACTTATAATTTGCACCGATGTTTTTTCGAAATTCTATACACGAAAAGTGAGCGCGAGAGCCCTCGGTGCGCCTGCTGCTGAAGTCAAAGTAAACTTTATTGTCATCTCCGCTACATACAGTCCAGTATATAGAGCAGGGGTCCCCAATCCCAGTCCACGAGGGCCGGTGTCCCTGCACGGTTTAGATGTGTCCTTGATCCATCACAGCTGATTTAAATGGATAAATTACCTTCTCAACATGTCTTCAGTTCTCCAGAGGCCTGGTAATGAACTAATCATGTGATTCAGGTGTGTTGACCCAGGGTGAGATCTAAAACCTGCAGGGACACCGGCCCTCGTGGACTGGGATTGGGGACCCTGATATAGAGAGACGGACGACAAGGCTCCAGTTACAGCAGTGCAAGCAAACAAAAAATATATGTAAGAAGAGTAAGAAAATAAATATACACTTTAGGACCAGGGGTAAAGGGATCAATAACAATTTAAAATTTACAGTTTGATGATTTAAAGTCTCACACACAAGCCATCGAAGGGGGGCTTGGTGCTTCCAAATAGAGCACATTTCATTTATAATGTTGTAAATCCAAGCTCATTATGTATTCATGATTTAAATCCTGGGTTGTGTGAAATCTCAGAAATGCACCCTAGACAAAGTGAATCTGTGAACTAAGGTGTAGGTGTGTTAGATCATGTTGTGGTGATCCTTGGGTTGAGATGGGTGTTCATACTGGAGTGCAAAATTAAAACCAATGGAAGACGGACAAGAAAAGTTCAAAGCCTCAGTTTAGAAAAAGAGAAAAGAAGAGGAGGAGAAATGAGCAAAAGATGCAGGTAAGCAGATGTGTCATTGGATACTGGCAGGTCATCCTGAAACAATCAGAATCAGAATACTTTATTAATCCCTAAGGAAATTATGTGAGTTACAGAAGAAATGGTAAAAATAGCAACAGTAACAGACTAAACTCCAAACAGTACATTATGTTACAGATTTTAATATTAATAATTAGTCATTGTCAGTTGTTGTTTCGTACTGTTCTCATTGTATGACGAATTATGATGGCTGTTTGGTAGCCGTTTGCATACTATGCATACTCTCTCTCTCTTCATATGTGTGTGTACAACAATTTTATGTTAATGTACAATCCTTAATATGTTTTGTGTGTATGCGTGTGTGGGGGGGGCAGAGGGAGTGTTCGCCCAGGGCGCCAAACTGGCTAGGACCGCCACTGTTCACAACAGCTTCACTTTGTGATTTTGCTCTGGTGAAAACCATCTGCTGAAATGTCAGATTCTTCTTTAGCTCTTCTACCTTCTGTAGTTTCTGCTCTGCATTTCGGTTTTTCAGCTTATCCTGACGTTTTGTCTTGAAGTGCCGCCTTAAATTAAATCCCTTAGTTACAGCCACATTAGCTCCACAAATAAGATGCGGGTTTACCAGCAATGTTTGTAAACATACATTCAGTCTCCCGCCGCCGGTGCAGAAAGGCTCTGTTTTCAGAATCAACTTTTCTCTTCGCCATTGTGAGCAGCTAGCTAACAGAAGTTTGACTTGATTGAGGGGGGAATGTTCCCAGGTAGCCGAGCGTTCGGCAAGGAGGCTGCAGCGCTGCATTATGGGATCTGTAGTTTGTGTGTTATTAGCACCTCATATCGCCGGGCCATGCATAACAATAATAATAAATCTACATAAAATGATCTCTCTGGCCGGATATAAATGTACGCCGGGCCGGATGTGGCCTTGACTTTGACACATGTGCAGTACACAGTGAAACGAGACAGCGTTCCTCCAAGACCATGGTGCTACATATAAAAGAAGATCAACACAGGATTACATAGTGCAACTGTGAAAAAATTGCAAAAACCAATGCAACACCAGACAGAACAGAACAATATGAACACAACACAGTGAAGCATTGACAGAATGTAAAAAAAGGTGTGTGTGTGTGTGTGTGTGTGTAACCAGTGAATAAAACCACTATTGTTTTTAGACTTAAAAAAAAAAAACTTTAATCAAACGTTACTGATTTTCCCTAATGAACAGAAATAAAAGTGTTCAGACAGAAAAATCAAAGGTGAAAGATTTATTTGAAAATTGCTGAAGTGGAGAAATGCAAAATGACACTTATGAAACTTTATGAATCAGAAAAAAGACAAAGAAAGAAAGATACAATCTGAGAACACGCTATATAGTCCAGTAAAGTTACACTACATATATTCACCATTAAGAGGAAAAATGATCACATTTTCAGTAGTCTACTCTATGAAAATCTGACATCTTTACAGTTTTTTCCTCTCTACTCATGTATAAAAATTATTTTTAAGAAGATACAGACTTGGTTTTCATACGCAAGAGTCTAAAACTTTTTCTTAAAGCAGTGAAAACATTTCTGGACTCAAAAGTCGTAATCCATTCCAAATTGTAACATAAAAGGTTTAACAATTAAATGCACTTCATATACATTTTTCTATTTTAAAAATCTGCAAAATTAGAAGTAACTTAAGCTTTCTTTTGTCAAATTTGTGTTTGAGACTGTTCAAATAAATATGAAGAACAAAACAGATAGGCTTATAATTTTTAAACATTTAAACATTTTTAAACATATATTCTTGAAAGTTTTACATCCCAAAGTAAGAAGAAAAAGAAAAGAATAAAGGTTTGGAGAATCCTGGTATTAAATATATAAAAAACAGAAACAGTAGACGCTGACACAAACTTAAGGCTTTTGTGACACTGTAAAATAATGATTCTAGAAAGTATAAAACCTCAAAGATAACTGATGTAAGTACCTTTTAAGTACTTAATGTATCAATTTAATTTATCATAATATTTAAAGTATCTATTTTTTCTAGTTCAACTTTTATCAAAGCGAGGTTTAGCAAAAGTTCGGTAAACTGATTTTGTTCCACATGTGATTATGTAATATAAACATTTTCAGGTCGATCGAACCTCTGTTTTCATTTTTAAATGAGTGATGAAAAAGTAAAAACAGCTTCTTCATTGGGCATTAGCTTCAGTTGTGAACCAGTCCAGAACATTCTCCTTGTTCTCTTCAACCCATTTAATGTTAGCGATGGTTCTCTCAATGGATTGATCCAGTGCTAAGGTCCCAGAGCCAAAACCAACATCGGAATTGTCAGCCTTGAACTGCTTCAGCTGATGCAACAGACACAATGTAAATCAGGGGAGTAGTTTTAAAGAAATACATATACTGAAAATACATGGCTTTGTTCATATCACTCATCTCTTTTGTTATATTACAATTATGTTTTTTTCAACATTTTAATAATGAGACATGTTGTTTGTCATTCATAAAATGCTGCAAACACCCAAACCTTTTGTTATTGTTATTGGATGAATGTTCTTCTTGCACACAGTCACTGCAACTTTTTATAAACTGACCAAATATTGCAGCTTGGTTATGGCACAAGACTGCACTGCTTGCATGTTGATGTTAAAGTTGTCATAGTCCTGAGTCTCAGGCCAAGTATTTTTGAGTTTTGTTCTGGACTTCTGATTCTCTCTTTGGACATTTGAGATAAATCATATTCAGGGTTTTGTGTACTGATTTCCTATTACTTGTTTATCTGTTTTTATTCATATTTCTTGGTTTCTTGTTTGATTATGTTAGTTCCTTTTGGTGCCCTGTCTGTCACCTCTGTGTCCTGTCCTCAGTGTCCATCCATCCAATCATTCGTTTCCGCTTATCGTTTTATATTGTTTGTTTTTTATCTTTTATGACTTGTTATCTTACGTGCAGTACTTTGTGATTCTGTATAAAGAGGTGCTATATAAATAAAATTTTATTTATTTATTTTTGTTTTCAAGGTTGCGGGGGGAGCTGGAGCCTATCCCAGTTATCTTAGGGCGAGAGGCAGGGTACACCCTGAACAGGTTGCCAGTCTGTCGCAGGGCTAACACACAGACAGAGACAACCAATTGCAGTCCCATTCACTCACCCATTCACACCTATGGGCAATTTAGTGTTTCCAATTAACCTGTCCCCACTAACTCAGTGTCTCCTGTGGTAATCACAGTGGTTGTCTCCATGTTTGTATCCCTTTGTGTCTCCCCAGTCACTCATGTCTCTGTGTAGCTCCGGTCTCTTTGTCAAGTTCATGCGTCTTAATCTGGGTCTCAGTGTGTGTTACTTCCTGTTTTATTTTCTTAGACCTCTCTCTTGTGTGTATCATGTTCAGTTTTGGATCCCTTGTCTTGTTAGTTCTATTCTTCACAGCTGTGCTCCCTGGTGTGTCCACTCTGTGTATATATTCTCTGTATCTGTGTCCTTTGTTGTGTCAACCTCTGTCAGTCTGTTTCTATGAGTCAGTCCAGACTGATTGAAGATTACCAATAGTTAGGGCTTAACATAACTGATTTCAGTCAATATTTAAATAAATCCAAATAGGATATGATGAGAGGTATATGTTAATGCTGTTTATGTTAAAAGTGTTTTCAGAAGATGGGAAAGTGATTGTGCTTATGAATACTGGAGCAATGGGAGGCCACTGTGCTTTGATGCTATGGAGGGCCATGAGAACCAAACCACTGTCTTTAGGTTTCAAATCAAATCAAATCACTTTTATTGTCACATCACATGTGCAGGTACAGTACATGTGAATGAAATTCTTGTGTGCGAGCTTCACAAGCAACAGAGGTGTGCAAATACTGGTAATGAGAACACTATCACACAGCAGTAAAATGCCTGTCCTGTCAAACTTATTAGTTCAAGTCAGTTCAGATTAAATTAACATCTTGTAAAGTCGGGAAGGCTTGAAATCAATACTTGAAATTTGAGATTTTGAGACCAGAGGATGACTTGAGATTTGATAACGCTTAAAGTATCTACATTTAAAAGTAGTATAACAAAATGAACAAAAGGGAAACCACATTGTGGTAAAGTCATTTCAAAGAAATATCTAACCTGCTGAAGCTCAAATTCAGTGGAGAAACGTTTGGTGACGCCGTTTACGAGGTTGGAGAATGAGAATGAGCCACCACCATACCTGTGAGAGGGAAGCACAGTTGAAGGCAAACATCAGTTAGCAGAAATTAAAGTCCAAGTCACTTAAGAACGGTCTTCTCTTTCATTGAGAACGTGATTATCATCTGTGAAATTACTGAATTTCTACATGCTTTCATAAATTACATATAATTCATTACAAATGTATATATACTGTATATTTAATGAGTATACAATAGATTATATTTTTTAAATACTCTGATCATTTAAGAGTGCAGTTCTATCCAAACTGTAACATATACAAGCCATTTATGAGAAAAAAAAAGAAGAGAAGAAAGAAAAGAAAAGAAATTTAAGAAAACCGTACTAATGATTTTGCGGGATGAAATCTATTTATCTGAAATGATTTATAATAATCTTGCTTAGAGTAATGGCTCTTATGAAGCCCTACAAACTGAAGTATGAGACATGTTACTCCTTTTTTGCTTATGAGAGAAATAAATTATTTGCTTTCCCTTTGGCATTTTAAGCAACTTTAATAAAATATCTGGTGATGTTTCTCCTAATGTCTCCTAGTCAGTTCAGGCTCTGCTTTAAATCCAAAACTTGGAATCACATGGAAAACAAAACCATCATCAGTCCCACACCAGCATAACACTGTGCACTAACCACAGTGCATCCACAACTGATGGTTGCATCAGTTATGGGTCCAATCATGTAAAGATTATGTTATGATTATGCTGTAAGTGTTCTTTGGTTCATATAGATATGACACACAACACTTCATATATGTGTTGCAACCTTTTTTAAATTGTCACTTTGAAGATAAACTGTAATTCTTTTTTCATATTAAAAACTATCCTTCCTAAAATGAAACTCGGGTGCCTTTTTAGAGTTATGTTGTACTCACTGACTGAAGATGTATGACCATCGAGCCCTGACAAAGTCCCATGCCAGAGACTGACCAACCACATTACTGGCAATGTCGACAATGGTGGCGGTGGCATCCTGCTTTCGGATCATGTCTGGATCCAGAGTGTATTCCAGATACCTGAACAGTCACAGAGTAAATATGTGTGCTAGATAGTAACTTTAAGTTACATAGTGTGGCATATTTATTAATAAAGCAATGAATGTACCTGTTGAGCAGCCAAGGTTGTTTGGTGCAGGACAGAGCATAGCGAAGTTTATCAGATTCAATAGCAGTACTGTCATTCTTAATAAACTGTGACCAAGCAAAATCCCATTCTTTCTTGCCACCTGCTGCAATAGCATTGCAGTACACAGTGGAGCGCAGGTTAGGGTGGATCCTAGAAAAAGAGCATATTGTTAGACTTCAGTACACCATAGATTATACAGAGTATTACTTTAAACTAAAGGGGAATAATTATTTGATCCCCCTGCCAAATTTATAAGGGTGCTTAATTACAAGGAAAGGAAATGAACTGTCTGAAATTTTTATAGTTTCATTTTAAGTGATGTTATTGGCTGCTGCTTCAGAACTTGAAACTTCAACTCCCTCCCAAGATTTTCTTTAGGATTAAAGTGTGGACACTTCCAAAGTCACTACATGACCTTATTCATGTGCTTCTACGTGTGCTCCTTCAGATTATTAACAAGCTCATCCCTTGCTCTATTGGATTAATGTCAGGCAAACATGAGGCCTAATCATGGGTATCGATTCCTTGATCCTCCTGGTACTGCTCGCATACGTACTCGGGAATTGTTGTCCACCAGGAGGAACCCAGGACTCACTGCACCACTGTAGACTCTGACAGCTGGACCAAGGATTTCATCCCAGTATACTCATATGACATGTATGACTCTATGTTGTATGAGTGTACATCTCATAATCCTGTCTTTATGTTTTTAATATGTGCTCAAGGTGAATGTTCATAGAGGGGATCTCTGCAGAGACCTCAGACTGGGTCTGCTGGCACCAGCTGGCTCGCTTGTCTATGCTTTTCTCTGCTTTTCTCTGCTTTTCTCTGCTTTTCTCTGCTCTCTCTCCAAAGATCGTGGTAGCTCTTATACCACCAGCTCCACAAACTGTGCCTGCTCTCCAGGGGCCCAGGTTGCAGCCACTGTGCACCAATGGCTCCAGTAATTCACTCCACAGGAGATTTCCCACTAGAGCAGTCTCGTGAAAAAACTCTACACCCAGCCTTTGACCAAGTGATAAAAAGTGATCTTCATATGGTGCACCCTAATGCAGCGCTTATCTATCTGCATTTTGTATTGATTAAAGATTAAAGATGGGCTGACGCTCACACAAAAGAGGAACACACCCAGTTGTTGGTGCCAAAAAGCCACCAAGAAATTATTTTCCCGGTGGCTCATCATAACCCCATGGCAGAGCATATGGGATATGATAAAACTGGAGTGAATCATGGCCTGATATTATTGGCCTGGATGTGGATGTGTTCAAATGGTGTGCATCCTACCTGGAGTGTTAGCTGCTATTTCAAAAGTGCCCTTGTGCCCACTAGTGCCTACCTTAAAGGAGGTGCCATTTGAGTGCATTGGGATGGATCTCATCAGTTTACCAACTGACACTTTGTTCATGTCTCACACACTAAAAGAACTGTACCAATTACTGCTATTACATCTATTCAGTCCAGGTTCCACCACCGTCAGACTGAAAGGCTGGCAGAGTGGCTGAATAAGACTTCTATTCATGAGGATGAACCCAGTTGAGATCACTGGTTAGACCCTATTTTGTTTGTAGTGGGAGATTTTCTCCCTTTAACTAACTGTTTGTCAGGAACTTGTGTGGGTGCGTTTGACCTTATTAAAGAAAACTGTGAGCAAGGTCCAAGCCGAGCTAAAAATGAAATTCATTATGTTCTAGACCTGAGAGCAAAGCTATACACATTGGGGAGTAACACAAGAGCTCCAGGCCCAGGAACATCATTAGTCCCTGTACAACAGAGGGGCAAAACTCATCTCGAGGTAAAGTGCTTGTATTGCTCCTTTCTTTTAGCTCAAGGTTACTTGCCAAGTGCCAAGGACCCTTTGTGGTCAAACATGGGGTGGCTGACACTGACTATGAAAAGGGAGGAGCCACACTGGTATATCACCTCAATCTCCTAAAAGTATGGCGAGAAGCTGGAACTGTTTCTCTGATGAGCCTGGTTAGGGAAAGAGATGAGTTAAGGTGCCAAATTCAACCATTCCCACCTTCCTCCATTATGATGACTATCTCACAAAGGTCTAGAGAGCAGATGTTGCTTGCATTGCAACAGCAGCTCTACTTGAGGAACTGCCAGTATTCTGGAATCACCTCCATATATATATATATATATATATATATATATATATATATATATATATATGGCCCCAAAATTGACATGGACACACACCTGTTGGTGTCAGTATCCATCCACTCTTGAAACCATGTCATGACCAGGTTTTGGCATTCCTCCAACCCTGTCCTGCAAGCCAGGCTAATTGCATTCACCTGATTATACCTGCAGGATAGACAAATAGAAAACAGAAGTATTGACAAGAACTTTTAGGGAAAAACTGGGGAGAGCAAAGAATAATGAATACAGATATTTCGGAGTTCAACATCATATAAGCTGAGTAGCAGAGTTTCTAAGTTCCAGCTATCACGTGTGCTGAACTGAATTTGTAGAATTACACATTTTAAATAATTCATTTAAAAACTGTATCCTGGGTCCAGAAAAGAACAACTTCTACAATTACATCACAACATAAATTATGTTTTATTGAAAAAGTCTAACCTATCTATCTGATTTATGAATGCAGTTTAGACTGGTGGCAGCTTTATGTTGAAAACTTAAAATGTGTTTTCACTCACTGGTCCATGTGTCCATCAGGAACTTTGCTCGAGTTGTCTGTCATTTGCTTGTAGTATTCAAACAGAGGGGAGACTTTTTTCACGAGATAATCCTGAAACAACAAAGACAGAACTCAGAAAATGTGACAACTTATTTGTGTATTGTTTCTTTTGTATGTATATGTCGTTGGAAGAAGTTCACCTGCATGGGGCCATAGACTTCGCTGCGGTCAAACATGAGGTAGAAAAAGTCCAGGTTGTTAAGGGCTGCCTTCCATGGAATGTAATCTCTCTCATTACTCAGGTATTTGGTGGTATTAAGCGCCTGCACTGTAGAAATGATCTTGGCTCTAAGAGGTAGAATATCGTAAAAATTTATCAGATACTCCATGTTCATGTTTTCCATTGTCATAATTTTAAGATATTACCACGAGTACTATTAATTAATATCTGATAGGTAAGTATTTAAGCCCACAGCCTACCAACATATTTAAAATACATGGACAACTGGCTGGGATCCCTGGGGACCCCAAGAGAATTCGTAATATCAGAATAAGAATAATAGTAAGGCTTAATTCTTCTCATAGTATCGCTGTTACCACTTTAATGTCACCATATGAAAAATAGATTACAATTATTATTATAGTTATAGAATGTGCACAAGTTTTATTGTTTAATCAACTTGCACATTTCATCCAAAGTATAATTACATAACAGCCTGACTCTGGTATTCAATTAAGTAATTTCAAGAAAATATTATTTTTTAATATTGTAAATAATTAAGCCATACTGAGGTCATATTGATCCCGGTATAAAAAAGCTGAAATAAATAAAATGGTAAATGGACTGGTTCTTATAAAGTGGTTTCATACTCTACATCAGCACTCAAAGCACTTTAAGCTACTTAACTAATTCACAAAGCACTTTTTCTATGCCTTTTCTATGTAAGTGCTTTCTATCTAATATTCACATACTCGAATGAATGCAGTGGAGAGCAACTTGAGGTTAGTACCTTGCCCAAGAATATTATGCATGCAGGGTGGCAAGGGATCAAACCACCAACCCTTTGATTACTAGATGACCTGTTATACTCTATTTATAGCCTGGTGATGGCTAACTGATTAGAAATAGTTGTGTCAGACAAGCAGAAATGGCTGTAGTGATAGATGTAGCTATTCCAGCAACATCAGGAAAAAAGAACACGAGAAGCTCAAGAAATAGCACGGGCTGAGAGAATGTGGAAGGCAAAAGCAACAGTGGTCTCCATGGTGATGGACTGAGGGAAGTGTCCCTCACATATATCAAACATTCCCTTTAGAAAAGACAATTATTCATGTCTTCTCCATTTGCGGGTAATGGCTCTCCCAGTGATTCACTGGAGTCCCAAAGCCTTAGAAACGGTTTTGTAACTCTTTCTAGAGTAAATGACATCTGACATCTGTCTAATTGATATATCATTTAAACATGTCTGTTAATAATCAGGCTAGTGAAATTGAACTTATAATAATAATGTATTTAATCAAAGTATCGCAGTTGATTCACGTTTTAATGATCATGAAGTGACAAAGCTGGAACAGAAGTAAATAGTTTTTCACAGCAGTGTACATTTCGGAATTATAACAGTTATCATGTACATGTGAGACAACACTTGCAAACTTACCTGGCCAGATTGAAGGCATCATCCAATATCTGAGCTCTGTTGATCCGTGGAATGAGCTTAAAGAAACATCAGGAAACATCAAGAAACACGTTTACAATCACTGATAATCACTGATAATGACTGTGTGTTGGGCTCCTCTGTCTTACCTGATGATTACTCTGCAGAACATCTAAGAGTTTGGCCCAGTTGTCATCATCATAGTTGACCCTGTAGTAACCAACCATGTTGACATTGGCTAGCACCCACTGATCTTGTGTTGCTTTCATAGCTTCAGATGTTTCTAGAAATAGAACTCAAAGTTGGTGCACAAGAATAAAATAAATGTAAGCTTTTCTTAAAAAGTTGCCTTAGTTTATTGAGGGTTGCAGGTATTCATGATCCACAGTTCTCTTAAGATCCTGCAAGAGCTAATGGTGGCAAAAGGACAGCTATTCTGCACTTAAGTAGAAGTACAGATACCAGTGTTAAAAATACTCCAGTAAAAGTTGAAGTAGTGATTCAACTACTTTACTCAAGTAAAAGTAAAAAAAGTACAGGCTTTGAAATTTGCTCAACATAAGAAAGTAAAAATCAGCTTTTTGGAGGATGGTTCTACCCGCTATTTTTGTGAATAGCTAAGCTAAGTCTTGTGCTATAATAATGTAATAATCAAATAATATTAGACAACGGAAATACAAACTTTAGTCTAATTTTTAATTCTAATAGTCCTCAGGTTGAATCAGTACAAAAAGAAGGAAAATAAAAAAAATCTTGATTTTGTTAGGCCTACATTATAGAGTGTGACTACCTTAAAATGAAGGGAGTAATAGTAAAAAGAAAAACAAACTACTTAATTAAAGTACAGAGTGGTGCTGTGCTTTTGACAATTGTCCAGTTATATAGCTCAGTTTTGGCCAAGTTTCAGCTGTTGTCAGTGTGCTGGGTCTTTTGACCCAGCAGTTTGAGCTTGAATTGTGTTTTTTGTGACCTTTGTGTATTTGAAATGACGTTCAAGTTTTAACTCTCTAAACTGTCAACAGACTGCAACTGTTTTATTTATGAACACAAAATCACCATCATGTTGTTTGCTCTATCTCAGGGACATTAAGGTACTATAGAGAGACCACAAGAATTTAAAGGTAATATAGTTTTAAAAATACAAAATTTTGAGTCAATGTAAATATTTACATGTAAAAAAGAAACAGAACCAATTATTCAGTGGTTTCTGCTCACGGAGAATCAACTCCAACAAGCAAATTGTTAGAAGTTGAACATAAATCAGTGAAAACACAAAGATGAAAAAATACTTAGAAAATGCTTGTGTGATAATTGAAAGATTGTGATTAAAAGATTGGTGGACTGCAGAGGACCACCACATTTTGAAAATGATGTGCAGTCTTAAGCTGGGAATGGATTATCTACCTGATTTGGATGTTAGCCACAGTGGATTCTGCATATTTCCAGTCATCATCCATTTGATTGGAATGATCCATTGATAACTACGGCAGAACATTTGAAACATTATTTCTGCAGTTTCTTTTTCTTTATTTTGCTTTTCATTAACTAAAAACCGCCTGTTACCATTTTGCCATTTAAAAATAATAAAAATTGAAGAACTGCATAAAGAATATGGTCTTCACTTGATATATTAGGAGGAAAAGATAAAAAAGGCAATGCAAATACTTGAAGGGGGATGGAGTTGTGACTACAGCTTCTGGATCCAGAAGGAAGTGCTGCTGGGAAACACTTCCAGTCCCAGTGTTAATGGTAACCACAGGAAAGCCCATCTGCAGCACCCAGGTGTTCATTATGTTATCGAGAGTATCAGGAAGCTCTAACTTGCTAGAATCAGCAGCCTGTGAAGGTCCCAAAAAATCCAAAAAGATAAAGTAAATATGGTTTGTGTGTGTGTGTGTGTGTGTGTGTGTGTGTGTGTGTGTGTGTGTGTGTGTGTGTGTGTGTGTGTGTGTGTATGAATATATATATATACAGCTGATCCTTTCTGATGTTTCGAAAGCACTAGAAAAAAAAAGAGATCTTAAACTAAATATTCAAATAAAAAGAGCAGAGAGATGATAACATGCCTTTTGCAGATGATACCAAAGGTCTGTGTAGACTGCATTCCCAAAGCTAAATGCACTCAGATAGGACTGCAGAAAAAAACAGTAAACAGAGATATGTCAGACACACTGCTTTGGATAAATGAGGGATTACTGTGTTAGCAAAAGTTTCCAAAAAATTGTACAAGTGTTCAACATTTCGCTACAATGTCCTCCAAGTTCTTTCATTGAAAGGGATATCCTTTTCACAGATGACAGGATATGATTTCTTAGGTTATTTATATTTCTCACTCATCATTGGACAAATTGTAATTTGTAATTTGAGAAAGATAACTGGTGTATGAATGGGTTGTTTAAGAATATATAAAAGCATTTCAATAAGGAGAGATTGCTTGGAAGAATTAAACATGATTTACTGAGATATAAACATTCATGTATTTGGTGATTAGACTCTGAAGACCCATCATGGCAGAATGGAAACCCAGCGATGATAAGATTTAGGACAGGGCCCCCCAGAGTTGACACGCTGGAGGTGGTGAAGATGAAGACTGATGCTTGGATTGGACTATTACTGAAGTGTCCATAAGTTGCCCCTCCATATTAGACTGGCCCAAATTCTTGAAAATTTCAAATCACTTTTAAATACACACCTTTTTTTCCAAGGCATTTTAGGAGTAGTACCAGAGTCGGCTTGTAGTCAGTTTTAGTCCGTTTTTGGTCGCTTTTAATCTTCTTTACTTTACTGATTCATTTCTATCATTTTTTTTCATTTATTTGTTTATTTATTCTATTGTTATTTAATTTTCTTTGTGTGTTTAATGTAAGATTTTAAACTTTTTTCACTGTTTTTTACTGGAAAGCATTTTGGTCAACCATGTTGTTTATAAAGTGCTCTATAAATAAAGTTGGATTGGAAAGTTGGAGTGTCTGTGAGGTGGAAATGGAGAGTAGGTGGGCTGAACAGATACAACTCCACATGTGGCTGCACAAAACAAAACCTTTATAGAGGTTTGGCAGACATGTGACCGCTTACCACATACCATTAAGTTGTTACCCATTTTGGACACACAGTATTCCTAAATCATACTCAAAAACCTACTAAACCTCATGTAGATAAGATAAATTATGGAAACTATGGTTAAAGAAACAAGTGTATATACTCTCTCAGAGGAAGTAAAAAGCTTTCATCACTAGTATCTTGCTTGTTATGTGCAGAAACTGGACAAGGGACTTTCACTATTGCAGTGAACGTTTAAATAATTATTTGAGCGAGAAGTTTTGTGCTTTTGCAACAATCGTGGTAACCAGCATGACTGAGCTGGTGATCACCTTCTGCATACAGCGGTCGTCTGCAAGATGTTTAACTGTTGATATGGTGTTTATTTACTCCTTCTTGTTGATCTATGAACACTGACCTTAACTGAGGCAGTGCAGTTCTTTTAGTCTTCTTCTGGTACATTTTTAAAACAATGTAGATATTGTCCTGTTGTTACAGCAAAAACCTCTGCAAGGATGACTGGCTGGTGGACTCACCTTCATAGTAGCACACTGTGTTCTGTTATATTGTGGTCCTTACCCTCAGTCCCAGCTGGAAGACATCTTCAGTGAGGAAATCTGACAACATCCTGAGGACAGATGCTCCCTGATGAGGAAAAAAACACACTGTTAGGTTTTTTTGTTTTTTGCTTTTTGTTTTCATGGTTTTGAGAGTCTATGCATGCTTTACCTTGCTGTATGAAATAGCATCAAACAGCTCACTAATCTGTGCTGGCGTCTGGATATCTTCTTCTTTAGATGACAGAGGGTGAGAAGAAGCCAGAGCATCAATAGCAAACACCCTATGAATGTCACCAAGCACGATGAGGTCTGTCTATTATAAAACAAATGAGACTGTATACTTAACAACTTTGTCGAGCACCAATACTTACATTCAAAACAATTTGGTGTTAATGAAATTCTTACCACATTCCACTCAGGTTCAGCATTATTTGCTCCCAAGTACTCAACATAGGATGCAAAGCCTTCATTCAGCCACAAGTCATTCCACCATCTGAGTGTCACCAGATTACCAAACCACTAGAGGGACAGTTCAGAAAAAAAATGTGAGAATTGACTCATGCATTTGAACTAGTTTACAAAGAAGTGAATAGAATTTGAAGTTTTTTATTCACTTAAGTCTCATCTTGAAGTTATTTTCTGGGACTTCAACCCTTTTCTATGACATATGAATGGGTGTGAATGGGTGAATCAGCCAAGCTGTATGTGCTCAGGTAGAGTAGAAAAGTATGTAAAAAGTAAAACTATATATCCAGAATATCAACTATATAATATATATCCAGTTACCAGTTACTTGGAACTATATCTGAAATTGCTTTCGGGGGCCCTGAGAGTTGACATGAATGTTTTCCAAAGCACTTAAAACTTAATTACTGCCTATATTCAGCATCTCAATAATCCTCTTAAACTTTATTTCCAGGACTTGAAACTCACCATGTGAGCCAGTTCATGAGCAATGATCGTAGCGATCTTTTCCTTGTTGGAGTTGGAGGAGAATGCTTCATCGTACAGTAGAGCTGTCTCCCGGTATGTGATCAGACCCCAGTTTTCCATGGCCCCTGCATTAAAGTCTGGGATTGCTATCTGATCTGTGTTAGGACAGAGATTATGTTAATGTGGCTGATTAGTTGCTTGAAGTGAAAGAGGTTACCAGTTTAAAACAGCAGAAGTGCTTAAAACCTTTACCCAGTCACAGTGCAACAGTGTCAATTTAATCCACTATGGGTAAAAAAAAATAATTGATTAACATCCTACTTAGTTAAAAGTACCTATAATCACGTAAATAAAAGTTTCAAAGGTGTCATAAATATCAGTTTATATATGCATAATAAAATGTCAAATAAAATAAGTGCGAGTACATCAAATCTTGGCCTGCAACATAGGACAGGCTAAGATTATATAACAATGAAGAATCACATTTTACCTGTTAATAATTGATAATGAAGATGACCTTCTCATAACAGGTCATAAAAAGTCACAACTGAAAGATGTGCGTATGATAAGAACATAATGGAGCTGACTGGATGCTGCAGCCAAGGTCTTGGGCAATAAAACTATATATTTTACAGTTTTGCCATAAACATACACATGATGCCAATAAACATGAGACCAAAAACTGATCTGAGATCTAAGATTAGATCAGTACACTGAGTAGACACATGTCCCCACTTTACATGTGAGCAGAGACTTAGGTGCATTTATTAATGAACAAAATGAACTTCAATCAGGACACCATAAAGATAAGGCATTTTTATGGTGTGTTTTTTTGTACACTAACAGAAACTGTGATGCTGCTGAAGTCTATCATATCAACTGGTAAAGGAAAAAGTATAGCATTTTTTGTACACTGTTTTTTAATTGCTTTGTCATTTTGTGGTAGTTTTTTGAAGAAATATAATCTCTTCCAAATGTTGTCCCATTTGCATAAAAACAGCAAACAAAAAATAAAATCTTGATGTTATTTTGCATCTTTTTAATGAAATTTTGCATTTTGCTTATGGTCATTTAATGTCACTATAGGATAGGTTTTCTTGCCCTCACAGTCTTTGATTTGAGTTTAGTCACTTATGACAAGCAAGAAATATAAAGTCACTTCATGACAAGGCCTCAGATCAGGTATTCACTTAGTACTTGATATGTTAGTATTGTTACTTATTAAATATAGACTTTTATCAAATTAAATGTACATAATAGATATGAGATTAAGATTTCATAGACTTGAGAAATCCATGCTGGTGCATCAGGACAGCTGTGCTGACTCATGATACAGTGAAGCTAAAAAGTGTGCAGTAGTAAACGTGCAGGCATGTAGATGTCTAGCTAATTGTGTGGTGGTCTTACCAGACTTGGGTAGAGGGTACGTGGCATTGTAATACTGCTCAAAGAATTTAAGGATTGGTCCAGTTTTGTTAAGGGCATACTGTCCTTGACCAGCTGCAATGGCGGACCTCCGGGCGAAAATGCGGATCTAAACCCAGATTACACAAAATAAAATAAAATTGAAAAACACTTTACACCACTTTGCAAAATAACATTATTCTATACACTTGTATTTCAAATAGTTTAAATCTATAGAAAGAGTACAGGGTACAGTCTAGGCACCATGATCTTAAAAGTACAGTCAATCATCTCCAAAAGTTGATTCTGTTCATCTGGACGTAATGTTTTCAGTGGGAGAAATGTTTCGTGACTCATCCAAGTGACTTCTTCACTTGCTGACTGCAGGTTTCATCTTATAAACAGTACATCTGCATCATGACTGAAACCAGCCCACTGAAGGAACAAAGGGCTGGGAGGTCAGTTCCTTCATCATCATGAGCATGCATCAAGACGTACCGTCAATATTTTTTTTTTGCAGTTATAAGAAAAAAATAATAATGTTGAACTGAAAAATATGCATTATTAGTCTGACTTATGTCTTATGTGTTCACTTATGTGAACTTAGAATGAGTCCATTAAAAATATACAGGTGTGGGCACTGGTTTGTGGAAGCCACCAGGTTGCCCCGCCACTCAGGAATACAGCCCTCAAGATGGACATCGCTGTTCTGTCTAATTGTATTTTATGTATGTGGGTAGAGACCAACCTGACACTGGCCCGGTGGCACCAATGTCAGGCAGCCTCGCCTCTGTCAGTGCGCCCCAGGGTGGCTGTGGCTACAATGTAGCTTGCCATCATGTGTGTGAATGTGTGAATAACTGAATGTGTAAAGCGCTTTGGGGTCCTTAGGGACTAGTAAAGCGCTATACAAAAACAGGCCATTTACCATTTTACCATTTATTAGTTGATGATTTCCATCTCAGTCTTTTATTTCTGAGCATGTCTTTGTTTGTTGGGATTCTGTATCAGGTCCTGATTGTTTTGTGTCCCAGCCAGCTAATACTGCCAGGAAAAAGTCTGATTTTAGTGAGCTGACTCCCAAGACTCCTAAGACTGTGTGTTTCAAGACTGTTTATTCTGGGACTGTTTGTTGTTTGGCTGAACAGGGCTCCCTTGAGACAGAAACTCTGCCCGGATCATGGCCAGAGTTTAAGGTCTTAGTTGACCCCCAGAGGTTCTCATTCCTGCCTTGCTCCGGGCTCAGCCGAGCCTGCCCAGCCTCTGGGGCCTCCTGGGGGCCAGATGTTAAATTGACTTGATGCTATTTACTTGATTAAATTGTTCCTTTAAATTTTCTGTATCTTCAGTTGGATGAGCACAAGAAACTTTTACTAATTAGTTTTCTGTTTTACTAATAACATATTTGCTCTACTTGATTGGAAGAAAAGGCAACTGTGAAAATTACTGAAATCCACGTGTGAAAGTTTCTTGGAAATCAAACCACTTTGATTAAAGAATGTCAAAATTACTATGGGACAACAATTACCTCAATGCCATCAATGCTGTTACCAATACTGTCGTAGTCACTGACAATGAATGCCAGCAAGTAAGTCGACATTTTCTCCGTTCGCTCAAAAACTGTCTTAAGCAGATCCTGGCCATCATGGTTGATTTCAGTTGTTTCTGAAAATAATTAAAATAAAATAAAATAAAGAGGTAACATTTTTATTTGATTGCTTTCCACTTCTTACCATTTTACTGACTAGACACAAAGTGTTTTTATATTGTTGTTGTCATATTTTATTGTTTAACTATGTGTTACATCCTCAATATTTAACTATGTAGTGACATCAATTTTTAAAACAAAAATATCTGCTCTGTTCTCAAACTAACCTATGTCCTTGCCATTGGACAGGGCTGTAGTTCCACGGTCGTGGATCAGCGTAATGAAGAAGTAAGCTTTCATAGCTGGCTCATCAAAGCAAGGGAAAGATTTCCTAGCATCTGTAGGCTGCATCTGGGTGGTAGCCATGACCCTGACAAGAAGAAGATAAATTAGCCTTGTGTGTAAAGAAGGTGCTACACAATTTAAACAAAATGGTTGGATGAAGGTTCTCCAAAATCCAGAAGATGTAATAGCTATATGCCCAAAACCTAGTTGGCCTATATAAGCAAAATAACAACAACAACATAAAAACTAGTAATTTCAACCAAAGTCCTCAACTTTTCTTATCTTGTAAGCAGTACTTGACATTGGTCAAGTTCGCGTCAAGTTACTTGAAAAAAGTAATCAGTAACTAATTACTGATTACTCCCCCCCAAAGTAATCCCATTACTTTACTAATTACTTATTTTCAAAAGTAATTAATTGCTTAGTTACTTAGTTACTTTTTAAAAACACGATTTACAACCCCTGAATAGGTAATAAAGCGATAGATCTTCAGCCCAATTCTACTTTTTCTGCATAATCCATCATACAAAATGTAATCAAATGGAAAAGTATCTTTTTAAAACTTGTTTTATTAGTTTTAATCTTTTAACTTTATGCATCAAGCAAAAGTTTAATTATATGCAACATTCACTGACTGGAAGAAATTAGTTTAACATTTAAACCTATTTTCTACACATTCCAGCGCATAAAATAAAATATTTTTTGTGTTTACACTCACTCTTTCAAATAGATGCAAGTGAAACACAGCAGAAAATAAATAAAATCAAAGACTAGCGGTCCTGTTGCTCTATTTTCACCTGTAAAGCAGGTGTGGGGTAGGCGGAGGTTTACCCTGGTGCAGGTGTGCCGCGGTCAGTGGAAGAATCCGCGAGTTTCTCTGTGAGTTTTCCATTACCTCGTAGCGCACTCGGTGCTTGCTTGGAAGTTTAGGAGTTTTTTTCGCTGTAAAAAGAAGTTTTCTTCCCACGCACGATGGACGCTGATGTTTTTGTCACTTTTTATGGAATTAAACTCAAAGTAAGGTCAGTGCTTCCACGCTTTAAACGCTGCACGCTCATACTCTCTCCCGCACTCGATATATGATCCATTGTTGATCTGCACACAGCTGTTGTCATGAACGTCGCACTTACGTCACTGTCATGAGACATTCTCGCAAAAAAAATCATGGTTTTAGTAACGCAGTAACGCAGCGTTCCTACGGGAAAGTAACGGTAATCTAATTTTTGCAATAGTAATCCCTTACTTTACTCGTTATTTGAAAAAAGTAATTGGATTACAGTAACTGCCCATCTCTGCTTGTAAGACAGTAAGATTCTTATTTTCCGACACTTTGTCAAACAAAAGATATAAAAGTATGTACTGTGGGAATTTTCCGCTAATTTATGATAGTATTCATCAATTCATTATTGAAATAATTGTCAAACTGTAACCGTTGATTTTAACAACTATTTTGTAGTTGTTCTAGATGTGGTTGAAGTTTGGACAGAGATTAACTAAATGATTCAAACAAAAATGTAATTATTAAAGACATACTCTTTTTTGCTATTTTCATTGTTACCCATGTTGATATGTTCCAGGTTTGTTGACACTATATACACTTACCTTTTCTCTCCATCCTCCATGTATTCGCTCCTGTAGAAGCCTCCAAGGTCATCAGCTAGTTCTCCAATGAATTCAGTGTAGAGGCGATACTTGTGTCCCTTTTTCAGTGTACCATCCAGCTCCAGGACCAGGTACTGTGTGACACCTTGGAGCCAGGAGGACTTGATTGCGGGGGCTTCAACACTACTCACTGACATGAGTCTTGCCAACTGGTTCTCAAACTCGGTGTAATTCAATTTATTAGAATGGATAAGAATCAGGTCAGTGTCCTCCACACATTCAAAGTCCACAACGGAACTGCCTGAAACACCAAGAAATAATGTGCAGTTTAATCAGTTGTTTAAACGTAGAAACCTTCACATTATTTGGAGTCACATTAGGATATGTGACCGGTTTATCCAATCCATGATTTTGTTGCCAAAAAATATAAACTCAGTTGCATCAGGTAATGCTATTAGCAATCCCCTAGCTAATACACTTTAGTCCAACTTTAAAAACACCATAACTCTCGTGCCACTATAGAATATTTAAACAGCACACTGAAAAAAAACAATTGGCTGCACACCTAAAAAGGACTTTAAGTTTCAGATGCTTTATTTATTTTTCTTCATTCTCTGTTGTTTACTATTGTTACATTTAATTTTCTCACTTGTGTGATCAGATCTAAACTTTTATAAGAGATGAGAACTGTTTTTCAGTAACAGTTTTTAATATCATAGGTGTGATAGTTATAAGGTCAAACTCAAGCTTTTAATGTGTTTTTAATTTTTGCAAATACACATGTAAGAGTAATTTAAAAAATAGCAGCACTGAGTTGGTGTCATATAAATTCAAACTAATTTAGTTTTTAATACTTTTTAAAAGTTTTTTTTTACTTCAAACTGTATTTGTCTTTTGTGTTTCTAAAGGACAGCATAATGTAAGACAAATCGTTTTGTGGCTTTAAAACTATCCATTCGCTTCTGCTTATCCTATTCAGAGTTGGGGGGCTGTCTTAGGAAAAGAAGCAGGGTACGCCCTGGACAGGTCACCAGTCTGTCGCAGGATACAAACAACCATTCGCACTCATATTCACTCCCGCATTCATACCTACAGGCAGTGTTGGGAAGGTTACTTTTACAATGTATTCCACTACATATTACAGATTACATGCCCCAAAATGTATTTTGTAACGTATTCCGTTACGTTACTCAATGACAGTAACGTATTCTGAATACTTTGGATTACTTAATATATTATCATGCTTTTTACAACAACGTGAATGTACTATTGCTGTGTGATTTATTACTGTTACTAAGGGTTACTCGCCATACCAATACCAACTAGATTTTTAAATCTTAGCGTAGAATGAGTAACAGTAGGTGGACATTAAGTAAGGCTGCACTTTTTGCAGCGATCTCGTAGAAAACTATTCCGCGCATATATAAAACAGGTCCGCGGCTCCGAACCGTAGTAAAGGGACCTCTGGCTAATACGTCGGGTTCCGTGTAGCTGAAAACTAGCTTTACTTTGTTTTCTGTGTCAACTTTGCTAGTGAGAGACAGAGAGAGGCGTTGAAAGGCTGCTCCAACGAAACTCATTGTTTCGGAGGAAAACACGAACACGGTGTACAGTCGAGTCTTAATAGCTTACTTACAACTGGGCTCGTCAGGCACTCTTCTTGGCTGCAGTGGTTATTATTATATTTCCGTGCTTCCAGCTCCCGTTTTTGCTCAGTGACAGCACGTACTTTCCGACTTTTTCTCTCTCCCTCACTCACAGACACATAACGGGTTTGGCAGTCCATTCTCCCTGCAGCACGGACTACACTGCCCATGATGCTACATTCTTTAGGGCTATGCCTGTAACACACTGCATATTGCCTTCATATTAAATCATTTTTGTGAATAATTTTAAAAAATATTTCTTCACGTCATTATGTAATGACGTGAAGTAGAGGTGACATGGGCCACAGGCATTAGAGCCTCTTAATGCACGTTTTGTTTGGGTTTCCACCAGCGTGGAAAGCAAAAATAAAGAGGGCATAGCCTTATGAAAAATGTAATCCATTCATTTCAACAAAGTAACTGTATTCTAAATACCACCCTTTTAAACGGTAACTCTAACGGTAACTGTACCGCCATTACGTATTTAAAATACGTAACGGCGGTACATGTATTCCGTTACTCCCCAACACTGCCTACGGGCAATTTAAAGATTCCAGTTAACCTGTCCCTACTACCTGCATGTCTTTGGTCTGTGGGAGGAAGCCAGGGTACGCAAACACGGGGAGAACATGCAAACACCACACAGAAAGACCCCGGCCTGATGGTGGAATTTAACTCAGGACCATCTTACTGTGAGGCAACAGTGCTCATGACCATGCCACCGTGCTTAAAAACTATTTCTGATTAATTCAAGTCCACATTTAGATTCACGTTCAGCACATTTATTTTTGACAATTTCTGACAATTCATTGTTGGAGCACCACAGGCTGAAAGTGTTGAGCTTAAGTTGAAATCTGATGTTAAAAGAAGCCAAATTTCCCCTCCATTGACTTGGTTTTGAAGTTTTAAATTAAAAGCCACCTGGACTTACCATTGCTTTAACTATATCAAAACTGCATGCATATTTCACTATAGCATTCTAAGCCTTTCCACCTCAAATGTTCCTGTTACTGTAAGTATTGCTGTCTCTGTTGTTTAACTGCAACCTGTTTTTCCAACACAGTTTACCATTAAAATGTGCTTCATTTGTGCTTAACAATATTTTGCTTAATTTCTGTTCCATACAGTGCGCAACTGTTAGTTGGGCTTAGAATGGATTCAACAACTCTCATCAACTCTTCAAAGACATTTCAAGTGTGATCAGTGTTATTCATTCTATTGTCTGTTCTACATTATACATTTTCAGTCATCCCTTGGAAAACTAATAAAAAGCATTACAATCATACTTCTACCTCTGAGAACAATGCTGGTAAACACCCTCTGGCTTTAGTTCTTGCTGATACCGGGAGGGTCTATTATATGAACATTACAGAGAAAGAGAGAAAAGTACTCATAAAGCCTTACCTAAGAAGGTGTAAAGACCAGTTGTTGGGTCTGGAGTCAGTCTTGGCCATAAGGTGACATTATATGTCTCTGGCACCAGGTTCTTGGGCAGCCGATACTTGTCCCAAGGTTTATTGGATGGAATGGGTGTTGTGGTAGGGGGTTTGGAGGTTGTTTGTTCTTCATTTTGATTATTGTTTTTCCCCTTTTCCTGTGAGTAAACAACTGACAAAGCTATGATAGTGGCTAAGGCTCCCACACCTGCGATGATCCCCAAAATCCCAACAGTTTTACTAATAAAGAAACCTTTCCCCATGTTGCCTGCCTACCCAGGAGCCCCACACTCAGACACTGAATTCAGAGGTGGAAGGTGAACTTGGATATGTAGCTGTGGGTAGCATTTCTCCTCCCATTTGCAATAACAGGTGATACATTAACAATAGCATTGTAAATACCAACACAGCAAAATCTCCAGTGTTAAATTAACACTAGAGAGTGTCTATATGGGTGCACACCTCTGAGTGTTAAATACAACACTGTTGAGTGTTAAATTAACACTTTTGACAGTGTTATATGTTTAAAAGTAACCTAGTCAGTTTTGAAGATTAACAATGGCTAACACTGAGCAGTGCTGATTTTCTAACACTGGAAAATAACTCAAAATGTTAGAAATATTCCAGTGTTAGAAAATCAGCACTGCTCAGTGTTAGCCATTGTTAATCTTCAAAACTGACTAGGTTACTTTTAAACATATAACACTGTCAAAAGTGTTAATTTAACACTCAACAGTGTTGTATTTAACACTCAGAGGTGTGCACCCATATAGACACTCTCTAGTGTTAATTTAACACTGGAGATTTTGCTGTGAATGTCATCTGCTGAGGATAGAGCAGACTTTTCTTGGAAGAAACAAAACTCAAGAAAGCCTCTCAGTTACCTCAGGATGATTACATTTGATTGTTGCTCACTCAGTCATATTTAAAATATTACTGTTTCTGATGTTTTCTGATGAGAATTGATTTTGATATTTGCTCTTGCATTTAATGAAAAGAAAGAACATATTGAAATTTTTAAGTTTTTATTCTGAGTATGTCAAATCCATGTTAGAACATAAAGTTCATAAAGATCACTGAAACGCACTATTTGTTGGTATTGATATTTTACCATGTTTCAACATAACTTTACCGCACTTCTAACTTAAAGCCCAGAACATATTACTGAGGCATGCAAAATAAGGTTAGATGTTTAAAGCTGCCATCCAGTCACAGTGAAAAAAGTTTTGGAACTACATTTGCATTACTTACAAATAAAAGACAGACATAGTACACTAAGCCATACTACATACTACAAGAAAGTTTGCTAACTTCTCACTTGACTAAGAATCTCATAAACTACTGCATTTATAGTTTCATACCTAAAGTGCAGCATGATTTTTGTTATTTATGGTCCCATTTAGAGAAAACAGAAAACAAAACAAAATATAATTTAGGGCCTGGGTGCCTTGTCATTGACAAGTGGCTATATTTTGGGTGGCCCTGGGCACTTCACTACCATGTTTTGGTGTCTCTAAACATAAATGGACAGTGTCTGTATTCTAACAACCTTTAAAGTCACAATTTGTTATTCTTCAACACATCCATAACTCTCTTTCTTCTTGATTCAAATTATTTTTTAATTCAATTCAGTTCAGTTTTTATTCATAGCGTCCTCAAGGTGCTTTATATTGTAAGATAAAGTCCCCACAATTATAGAGAAATCTGCTACACCTGTAAGAAAAAACAAACATACAGCATCCGGAATACAAAAAATAGAAAATACACAATACACAGATACATAAATCCAAACTTTTGTCGTAGTGTGAATCAGTGACAAAGAAAGAGATAGAGAGAGTGTCTTTGACACAAATGTACTTGATAATGAGGCAGACGTAGATGGAACCAGGACAACCATCCGCAGCTCCCAAGAGTACCGAAGACCTGGGGGCACATGTCTCAGCAACATCCGTGCGTTCCTCCATTTCTTTACTAACTTTAACTTTAACCTGTTAGCAAAGAATTTCCAGATTTATTACCATGTTCAACGTTCTCCAAATGCAGCCTTTGCATCAGACATTTTGTTCTCTCATTAATGATGTCATTTTATTCTAGTTTTAGTTTTCTCAGGTTGTTAATTATATGTTCTTGTGGTGAGGCAACATAGGCTGATTCCAATTATTTATTTTTTGTCCTAGTTCTGACACAAGCATTTTTTCCTTCTTTTTCTTATATGAACATTAAATTTTGCTCTACATTCCTACCTTTCCCATTTCCCATAGAATACATGGGGATATTCACTGAGTTCATTATTATCTAACTACATTATCTGCTTCTTTTTGAAATAATTAATGAAATCTTGTTCTTTTAGCAATGATGTATTAAATCTCTAGCTCCTAATTGGTGATGTGACTCTTTGCTATGTCAGTGGAAAGATAGCAGTGCATGATCGCTGACAGTTGAAGGAATGTGTCTTTGACAAGTGTTATTGTTGATTTTCCCAGCAGCTTTCCTGTCAGCCCACTTAGCCAAATGGGGGCAGCTGCCCTGCCAGCCACCCTGGCATTGATCCATGAGCCCACTGCACCATCCCGCCTCTGCAGTGGAGCAGCAGACCGCACCTCTGTTACAAAAACAAAAACAGGTACACAGGCTTTGCTGGCTATTGCTAATTGTTTTATGTAGTCAATTCCATTAGATTAGTGGAAAAGGAGAGTGAAAACAAAAAGTGAAAAGAGAAAAGCAAAAGACAATCGTGTAAATACACGTCACCTGAGTCATAGCCATAGGGTGTTGTTTTGGTCCTGATAAAGCTGCCTGTTGACATACAGATTATTGACTGTGACAAAAGCTCAAGACCCTTCTTGGATAAAGTTTTTTTCAGATTGGGAAGGACCTTGTGTCTCTCCAGGATCTCCTTGGGAAACTGATTGTTTACACTGACGTCCGTTCCTCTGAACGTCTGGCTTCAGCTCTTCACCAGATGTTTTTTAAGTGTTTAAATTGGTTCAAGATTGGTCTGGGCCTGCACAGACAGACAGTCAGACAGACAGATAGATAGATAGAACTTTATTAATCCCTTGAATAGGTTCCTATAGGAAATTAAGTTTTACTGAGAATAAGATAAAACAAAATGCTATGTAATTTGTATTTGGTAGCAAACCAAATTTTCTTTTCACTACAGTCTTATGGAAGAAAAACTATTCAGAAGAAATCTATGCAAGTTTTGTTTCAATACATTTCTTAATAAGTAAATTATAAAATTTTTATTTCATCATGTGTGGTCTCCAAGTGATTTGTCTTATATTTGAACCTTTAGTTATAGTTTAACAGAAACAATTTTTCATAACACTTTTACTTTATGAGTGTCATTTTATTGTCACACAGCTATAAAGCACAGTGATTATGAACAGGAGAGTTAAACACTTATCACATCCATGACATCCATTTGTAACCTTTGTACTTTCCAGTTTTCCAAGCACTATCTCTAAATCAACCTTCTGTTCTTCTTCTTAGTTTGAATAATTTAATAATTTACAACCTCTCGTGATCCTACCTGTGTATTTTAGTTCTCGGTGTTCCCCTGCTTGTTGTCACATTGCACCACCCTCTATGTTTTTTTCCCTCAGTGCTCCTCATAGTTTCCTAGGTGTTTCCCAGTTTAGTTCCTTAGCTTCCCAGTGTCATAGTGTATTGATTTTTGTCCGTATTTCTAGTTCCTCACTTTTGGTTTGGTTTTCTGTATGTTTGAAGAGTTTTTTACAGCCTAAATAAAGCTGCCTCCTTTAGTTCACTCTTTCATTTTCTGTGAGTCCTGCATTAGGGTCCTGCATCCTGCCACACAGCAAACATGACACTACCTGCTGTACAGTAAAAAATTAGATACAGTTTAGTTATTTCTACATTTTACACGCCTCACTTAGGCATTTCCATTGTTATGGAAAGGGCACGGGATGTTTCTCTATGAAACTACCGTAGATGACAGAAATCAATTAGTTTCAACCCAAATAAAATATATCTTAGATGTACTCCAACAGGCATATGCTAAAGATATAAGAGGCCTGGATATCCTATAAAAAGAGATAGCTGATGCAGTTTAGCTAAGTTACAAATAAATGGCTAATCTTAGCTTGCTTGAATACTTTAAACCTCTAAGGTCAAAGTCAGCCTCAGTAATGACTTGATGACTACACTAACATAGTCTATGCAATATAATTTTGTCTTTACTAAATTATTTTACCAAAACTTGGCACTTACGATGATATGGAGGCAGTTGGTCTGCTGTGGTGTCCCCTACAGACAGTGACCAAAAGAAGTAGCTGTTCCCTATCCCCAATATCCTCCTCTGTTATCCTAGCCCTTCTTCAATAAATCTATAAATCTTCTCAGTGGTCTTCCTCCTTTCCTCCGGTCTTACATTTCTGTATACAGCCTCCTTTGTCCAATATATCCACTATACCCCTGCTAAGTATGTGGAGAGACAAGACTACAGCTGACCACCCCCATTAAGCAATGGAACTGTTCAGTGGGGACCAAGTCTAAAAATCTAGTCTAAAAATTAGTAATATACAAATTGTGTTTTGATTTTAAATTTTAAATTATTTAAGATCTAGTGACCTACACCAATCAACAGAGGGTTTATTTGGGATCAGTAAAAACAAGTAGTTGATTATAGTCATAACCATCATTTTAATTTTGGCTACCCTCTCTGTGATTCATACAAGTATTCCAACGTGTGAGATCATCCTCTACTATTTGCAGTTGAGGAATGTGATTCAACCCTGACAAATCTGAAAACCAGGCAGAAAAATTTATACGTATTCCAGTTGATGGAGTATTCTGATATAGATGAGAACTTATCTATAAGTGTGATCATCTTCAGAAGAAAGATTTGTGAGTTCCCAAGGAAAAGTATTACATCATCAGCATATAGGGTTATCTTATGGTCTGCATTTTCAGTTTGAATTTAATGTTGTAGAAATATTTGAAACCAGAGGATTCTAAGGCAAATTCGGAAGCCTCTGCAATGCTGTCCCATTAATCTGTTCAGTATTACATAGCTTCTATGATTTAAAAAATTAAAAAAAAAAAATATCTCAAAACGAGAATCAGAAAAGGAAATGCACGTCAGAATCTGGCAATTATAACTTTGGCCAAATTACTGACAATAAAACCTCCCAACAAAAAGTTGTCCAGTCTGCAGCAAACACATATAACTGCACATGCACGACTGAATGGGAGTGCTTCAAAACATGCTCTAGAATTCTTGAATGTTGTTTAGTATTAAAGTGAAGCTTAGTGATAAATCAGCACATCCACCGCTGCACAATAGAAATAACAGCTGTAGGTAAACGGCAATTTCAAAAAGACTGATGTGTGGCACAGATGAGTTCTTTCATATTTAGAAATAAAAAATAACTACATAAATGGAAATATTTGATTATTGTTTGATTATTGTACAAAAAATATTTAAGCAATGAGAACAAACAGCAGATAGATGTGTGATGTTTCCCTGTGGTCTTAAGACCCAAGAAGGGAGACCAGAGCGATGGATCTACAAAAGACATAACTGAACTTAAGCCAGTGATTAGCTGCAAAGAGATAACCACAAAGCATAAAAATGTAGCACACAGCAGCTAAAAGTATGGTCCATCCATCCATCCATCTTCATCCGCTTTATCCGGGGCCGGGTCGCGGGGGCAGCAGCCTAAGCAAAGAGGCCCAGACCTCCCTCTCCCCAGCCACCTCCTCCAGCTTATCCGGGGGAATACCAAGGCGTTCCCAGGCCAGCCGAGAGATATAATCTCTCCAGCGTGTCCTGGGTCTGCCCCGGGGCCTCCTCCCGGTGGGACATGCCTGGAACACCTCACCCAGGAGGCGCCCAGGGGGCATCCTTGTCAGATGCCCGAACCACCTCAGCTGGCTCCTTTCGATGTGGAGCAGCAGCTGCTCTACTCTGAGCCCCTCCCGGATGGCCAAACTTCTCACCCTATCTCTAAGGGAGAGGCCAGCCACCCTTCGGAGGAAGCTCATTTCTGCCGCTTGTATCCGCGATCTCGTTCTTTCGGTCACTACCCACAGCTCGTGGCCATAGGTGAGGGTAGGGACGTAGATCGACCGGTAAATTGAGAGCTTCGCTTTTACACTCAGCTCCCTCTTCACCACGACGGACCGGTGCAGCGTCCGCATTACTGCAGCTGCAGCCCCAATCCGTCTGTCGATCTCTGGCTCCCTTCTACCATCACTCGCGAACAAGACCCCGAGATACTTGAACTCCTCCACTTGGGGCAGGAACTCATCCCCGACCCGGAGTGGGCACTCCACCCTTTTCCGGCTGAGAACCATGGCCTCAGATTTGGAGGTGCTGATCCTCATTCCCGCTGCTTCACACTCGGCTGCGAACCGTTCCAGTGCGAGCTGGAGGCCCTCACCCGATGAAGCCAACAGAACGACATCATCTGCAAAAATCAGAGATGAGATTCTGAGGCCACCAAAGCGAAAGCCCTCCGCCACTTGGCTGCGCCTAGAAATCCTGTCCATAAAAATTATGAACAGAACCGGAGACAAAGGGCAGCCCTGGCAGAGCCCATCACCCACCGGGAACGAGTCCGACTTATTGCCGGCAATGCGAACCAAGCTCTTGCAACGGTTGTATAGGGATCGAATGGCCCGTAGCAATGGGCCAGACACCCCATATTCCCGCAACACCTCCCACAGGACACCCCGAGGGACACGGTCGAATGCCTTCTCCAAGTCCACAAAACACATGTAGACTGGTTGGGCAAACTCCCATGCACCCTCAAGTATCCTGGAGAGGATAAAGAGCTGGTCCAGTGTTCCGCGACCAGGACGAAAACCGCATTGTTCCTCCTGTATCCGAGGTTCGACTAACGGACGAACTCTACCCACGTGAGCATTGAAGTCTTCCAGCAGGACAACAGAGTCACCCTCCAGCACCCCCCCCCCCCCCCCCCCCCCCCCGGGACTCTAAGAAGGCTGGGTACTCTGAACTGCCACTCGGCGCATAAGCGCAGATGACAGTCAGGACCCGTTCCCCGACCCTAAGGCGCAGGGAACAAACCCTCTCGTCCACCGGGAAAAACCCCAACGTACCGGCAGCAAGCCGAGGGGATATTAGAATACCCACCCCAGCCCGCCGCCTCTCACCAGGGGCAACTCCAGACTGAGACAGAGTCCAGCCCCTCTCCAGGAGACTGGTTCCAGAGCCCAAGCCATGCGTAGAGGTGAGCCCGACTATATCTAGCCGGTACCTCTCAACCTCACGCACTAACTCAGGCTCCTTCCCCACCAGAGAGGTGACATTCCATGTCCCTATTGCCAGTCTTGGCAGCCGGGGGTCAGTCCGCCAGGGCCTCCGCTCCTGGCCGCCACCCGGCACACAATGCACCCGACCCCTATGCCGCCTCCTGCGGGTGGTGGGCCTGCGGGAGGATGGGCCCATGTCTCCTCTTTGGGCTGTGCCCGGCCGGGCCCCATGGACTAAGGCCCGGCCACCAGACGCTTGCCCTCGGGCACCCTCCCCGGGCCTGGCTCCAGGGTGGGGCCCCGGTAACCCTATCCCGGGCAGGGTAAACTGTTCCCTCGGTGTCCTTTTCATAAGGGTCTTATGAATCGCTCTTTGTCTGGTCCCTCACCCAGGGCCAGTTTGCCATGGGAGACCCTACCAGGGGGCAAAAGCCCCCAGACAACATAGCCCCTGGGATCCCTGGGACACACAAACCCCTCCACCACGATAAGGTAGCGATTCAAGGAGGGGCTAAAAGTATGGTGCGTAATATAATCAAAATGAGCCTTTAGATTTACACACATTATAGCAACAATCTGAACTATTTATTAGACACTAGTTCAGACAAATCAGCTACTTACCAAAGACAGCCTGTCATATAATCTTCTCCTGTGCACCTCACAGACTGTCTGTTCAGAGAACCTGACACATTATCTGGATGAAATATTACAGTCTAGCCTGAACCCACAGTGAGTGGAGCTCTGCAGCTGTGTACAGCTGTACACCAGTGAGTGATGCGCACTCACTGCCAACAACATAAAGGCATTTTATATTGGTGCACATTTTGTAAAATTACGTTTACTCAATTGAATAAGAAACAATTAATTTTTTTCTTAGGAATGATGTGTGCTTCTCATTATGATGATTTTTTTTAAATCATAGAAGCTATGTGATACTGCACAATCCACTTCCCTGGATCCAACATTTTACAGGGTGCGCAAGGACAAGAGAAAAGACATGAAAAGTGACAAATGATGCCACCTGAGAGCCATTCCTAAGTGACCAAAATTAATAACAATAACAACAAAAAGAAAACATGCTTTTTAAGCCAGCATTACTTGTTCTATGTAGACAGGTGTCTAAATCAGTGTCACTACTGAGAACAGGAAGGCTGTGCAGAGGGTAATTTACTGCCAAAAAACGAGTGGCTACTACCCCTGGAGGCAGCCCATGATCACAAGCTCCTCCAGTCTCAGGAAAACCAGGGCCATCACGGGTGACACCTTGCACCCTGCCAAACACCTGTTTTATGTTTGACCTGCTACCTCGTGTCAGCACCTCAGGTCACTCAGGTCCTGCACCTCCAGACTCACAAACAGCTTCTTTGACCATACATTTTATACAGCTTAAGCACATTATCTACCTCACATTTATGGTGAGTTAAGAATTAATAGTTAAGCTAACATGTATGTCTTTGGGAGGAAGCTGGGGTGGCTACCAGCTGTGAGGCAGTATACTGCACCATCTCGCCGTTCAAATTTCCCAACTCTAAATGTCAGCCTTGACAACCAAGAGATAGGGCTAAAAGTGATGACTGGTAATGGGCCTTTGTGTTGTCAGTATCTTACAAGGTTTGACCTCTGAACACTGAGTCAAAGATGATAAGAATCTTTATGTTATCCAATGAGTGAATTCTCATTGGACATGCAGTGTTTTATGACTGATATGTAAACAGGCAGTAAAACATTATTGTGCAGTTTACTACTACAAAATGGAAAGTCATCGTCAACAGCAGCACAATTCCCACAAGTGCCAACCTAATTTATAATCCATTTATTTCACACATTGAGAGGACTTGATTGTGGCAGAAGGGGAGGTCGTAGTTAAATGCTGATAGTCACCTCTCTTTGTCATTCACAGGAGATTCAGCAAACCAGACAAGCTCAGTTTAAACAGGGCTTTGCTAATTCACAACTGAACTGCCACTGAAGACTGAGATCAGGGTTTATTCAACAACTGGACTTGTTCCACTCTGCCATTTTGTTCACATCTATCTGTAGGACGTCTTTGCAATGGGAAAAACCTGCAGAGTCAGTACTCTGTGTGTTTTGTGTGTAATCTTAGCCTTGGTCTCCATAGCAACCATTGTCACATTGTGGACTCTTGCCCTGACAGATCATGGTGATGTTACAGCTCCTTGGGACAGGTAGGATATTAATTGGCAAAAACATACCTTTTATTGTTTTTATTACCATTTTGTAACCAGGGACCTTATAATTACTGCAACCTAGTCTAGCTGAATTAATGATTTCTGAAATGGAAGAACTAAAAAAAAAATGGTTTGATGTAAACAAATTATCTTTGAACTTGACAGAAACTAAATTTATGATTTTTGGAAATTGGGTAAAAGACGAGGAAGTAACTCTGTCCATTGATGGAGTTCCGATTGAGAGAGTTACCGTTTTTTGGGGGTAGTATTGAATGATAAATTAACATGGAAATCTCATATTGAACATGTTAGAAAAAAGATGTTTAAAAATATTTCTATTTTGGATAATGTCAGATATATACTAGATTATAAGGCAATGCGTATTTTATATTTCTCACTATTTTTCTCCTATCTCAGTTATTGTGCTGAAGAGTGGGGGAATACATATGCAACTAATATAAATCCTCTATACTTGTTACAGAAGAAAAGTGGTACGAATGGTTCATAATGTTAAATATAGAGAACATACAAATAATCTGTTTATAAAATCGAATTTGTTGAAATTTGAAGACTTAGTGAAATTACTGACATTATTATTTATGTTCAAGGCAAGAAATAATACATTACCTCTTAAGTTACAAAGTTTGTCTGCATTGTGTTCAGGAAGTGGGGATAACAGAAGGACGTTTGACTTGAAGCATCAGTTTGCTAGGACCACACAAAGGCAATTGTGTCCGACAGTTAAGGGTATAAGAATATGGAATTCTCTTCAAGATAATCTTAGGAGTTGTACAAATATGCACCGTTTTAAAATGTGTTACATACTTAAAAGGGTAAATCAATATGAAGAACATGAAAGTAATTTGGGCTAAATGTGGAAGGAAAATTTTTCATTGCCATTTAGTGCTGTATATTGTGATTATACTGATTTGTTGTTAGTTTTGCATTGTTAAATAAAGATACATATTAGAGGGTTTTTTGGGTTGTTGGCGCCCTCTTGTAAGAATAATTAGATTGCAGATAGGGGGCAGGTGCTAATAAGAATTTATTCTTCTGCTCCTTTTTACCCATGGGTGCAGTGTTATATTAATGGGAAGGAGGATTTGTATGAAGGAAATGAAACACTGTTGAACCATGTGTGAAATAAATAAATAAATGAAATGGAATAAATGAAATTTAAATGTTTGTTTACGGTCATGTACTGTTTGAGGTGTTTATATATATTTTTAATATTTCTGTTATTTAGACATACTGAACAGGCATAATATCATGGTCACTTCCCTAATATTGCATTGGTTCCCTTTTTGCTACAAAAATAGGAACACAACTGTGATGCACCATGTATTCTAACACCTTTCTATCAGAACCAGCATTAACCTTTTGGTAATTTGAGCCTACTGGATCAAACAACACGGGCCAGCCTTCACAGCATGGATTAAATAGCCTTGACCAACCATGACCCTGTCACTAGTTCACCACTGTTCCTTCCTTGGACCACTTTTGATAAATACCACTGCAGACTGGGAACATCACAAGAGCTGCAGTTTTGGAGATACTCTGACCCAGTCGTCTCCCTATCATAATTTGGCATTTTTAAACTTGCTCAAATATTGATGCACAATCCTTTTTTCTGCTTGTAACACATCAACTTCAAGAACAAACATTTGTAAATGATCAAATATAAATAAAACAAGCTGGATAGCAATGTCTGAAATAAGTCCTATTATTTTTGTGCTTATTCTCCTAAGCTACCGTCTCTCCATGGATGTGATTCCTGAGTACTACAACATCACCATATGGCCTCGTCTCAGTCCTGACCCAAACAATGGTCTCTACATTTTCACGGGTGAGTAAAACCTTACTGTACAAATAGTTCCCTGTGGCCTAAAGTAAGGTGTATAATATGAAGACTGACAGTGCATTGACTATCATTTTGTATTAATTATCTGTTCTTCATAGTGGTTGAAATGGTGTTTAGGTCCTTTATTTCAGCAAAAGTAGGATAGGGAATATCAATCTGTATTGAAATTCAAATCCTACTTCAGCAAAAACATTTTAATTATGACACACATTGGATGTTCAGAATGTCATTCCCATCATGCATGTCTAGCACGAGGACCCTAGAGTGTGTTGTAATCAGCACCAAAAGAACCAAGCCACATCAGATAAGCTGTCTGAGTATGTTTTTCTTATGCACTGTATGAAGTTGATATGTCAGTATGTGGTTATAAAGTGACAATGATTATGTGCATTATTCACACAAATATGTATAGCATCTGAGCACATGGTAGTATGCTTAGCAAGCTAGCAAACTAGACCATTAACACAATGCTAACAAGGGAAATACATTAGCATAGAAAGAAAAACTTGCTGAATTAGAACCCCTCTGAAAGTATTCAAAGTGAATGACCAAGCACTTTTCATACAAGAAGTCACATAGTTAAAACAGCAGCAGCAGAGATGGTTGTGGTGTATGACTAGCATGTTTATTTTGAAAAACAAGGCTTATCTGTTCTTGCATATAGTCATTAATGTGTGTAATTATAAATGCTGATTTGTAGTTATCTTCACTCACATGTAACATTGTGTTTTACAGTTATCTCCAGTAAGCATCACAAGGTTATACTATGGTAATAATAGGTTGAGATGTGATGTTTGAGATAAAATTAAAGGGTAAATTTGTAGATAATATTTTTTTTTATTGGATGAGAAAATTGTGCCATTTTCTTAAGAGGGAAAATATATCAAAATAGCCTGTATTTCTATAGCGCTTTACTTGTCCCAAAGGACCCCAAAGCACTTTACACATTCAGTCATCTACCCATTCATACACACATTCACACACTGGTGATGGCAAGCTACATTGTAGCCACAGCCGCCCTGGGGCGCACTGAGAGAGTTCAGAGCTGTGTTGAAGGCTGATGCTTAATGGGTAAATGGGTCTAACGGTAGAGATGATATAGACACATGTCATCCTTAAAATACTCAGTGCTGTAGATCAGTTTACCCTAAAATATATAAAGCTCATACAAATCTAAAACAGTAATGTGCAGACAGTAATGTAGCAGTAATATTCATAAAATTTAAACCAAAAAGTAAGGCAACACATCTTTGCAACATCCCTGAACCCATCCCAGCAGAAGAAGGAGGACACCCAGATGGGTTGTCATGGAAGGCGCAGCAAACGATTGGCTCAGTAGGCATCCCCACTCCCCACATCCCACCACGGTGCAGGAAGAAGTCGGCCTGGGGCCCACAATGTCATCGCCCTGGAAGACCAAGTAGTCCGGGGCAGAACCCTCAACACAAAGAGTAGACTGGAGTGTGCAGATGAGTTCCAAGGCTCATCTGTACACTGCGTCACAACACCAGACATTTCTTCAGTTACAGACAGTAAAGGGACTGGTCTGGGTCCAAGACAAGCTGCACCCGGCAACAGGTGCTCCCTTTTCTGGACACCCCACCCCACCCAATTGGCCTACGGGCACCCATGAGTCCTGGAGGCACAGATCAGACATCTCAACGTGAGCTGACCCACACCACATGGTGAGGTGGCCAGACCAACTCATCACAAGGAGAGACCCAGCCAGAGACTAGACAACCACGGGCACCGGGGCCTCAGACCTATCACCTGGCCCTGCCCAGATCAGGCCAGCCACCCTAGCCAGGAGCCAACCTCTGCCACCACAAGCACCCCAGCCCCACTACCTTACTAATGCTTAATAGTCTTGATATATGATCAATCATCCAGGTAAAGAAATCCCAAAAAATTGATTCTGGACGTCCAGATGAACAGAAGAAACTTTTAGGGAATGCCTTAATAGTGTGTCATTATTATAAAGGGTTACCTTCAAATGTTTTATTCACTGTTATTAGTGATTTATTTTCTCTGTATCTGCATTTAGGTTTCTCTACTATACTTTTATTTCCGCAGAGATTTCATTGGTGCCTGTGTTAAACTACCGCTGCAATGGAGGTTGCATTAATATAAGTTAGCATTTTTCTTTTTTTCATGTGTTTCAGGCCAGTCCACTGTGCAGTTTGAGTGTGTGAAAGAAACAAATTTGATACTGATTCATTCCAGTCAACTGAGCTACACCAGGCAAGACAACAAACACATGGCCAGTGTCACCACTGCAGGTACCATCAAAGTCTTGATACAAAGTAAAGTAACAATTCTTAATTTTATTAGGATCTCAGAAATCATTTTACTAGTTCTGCAGTTAATACTATTGCATACATAAAACTGTGAGAGCAGCAGAAGATGTATTGAGTTACAGATGTTTTCAAAGATATTATTACCTTTCTGATATTAACAAATTAAGTATTGCTGTAGGATAACACATTTTAAAAAATCAAAATTTTGAAGAAAAAACTCATTTATGCATGTTTAGCTTTTGTTTGTGAAGGTTCTCAGTCATCCAGATCATTGTAGTCTAAGGAGCTGCGTCTGGACTTCTTTAAGTTTCTTGAAGACGTTTCAGCTCTCATCCGAGAAGCTTCTTCAGATCTAAGAGCAAGCCCTATTGGGAGTGTCCCTAAGAGGGCTGTGGACCCCCTATTGATCCTCTGCCTAATCACCAGTGTTGGTCAAGTTACTTGAAAAAAGTAATCAGTAACTAATTACTGATTACTTCCCCAAAAAGTAATCCCGTTACTTTACTGATTACTTATTTTCAAAAGTAATTAATTACTTAGTTACTTAGTTACTTTTTAAAAACACGATTTTCAACCTGAAGAGGTGATAAAGTGATAGATCTTTCAGCCCAATTCTACTTTTTCTACATAATCCATAATACAAAATGTAATCAAATGGAAAAATCTCTTTTTTTAACTTGTTTTATTAGTTTTAATCTTTTAACTTTATGCATCAAGCAAAAATTTAATTATATGCACCATTCTCTGAGTTGAATAAATTAGTTTAACATTTAAACCTATTTTCTACACATTCCAGCACATAACATAAAATATTCTTTTGTGTTTACACTCACTCTTTCAAATAGATGCAAGTAAAACACAGCAGAAAATAAATAAAATGAAAGACTAGCGGTCCTGTTGCTCTATTTTCACCTGTAAAGCCAGAGTGGGGTAGGCGGAGGTTTACCCTGGTGCAGGTGTGCTGCAGCGGTCAGTTGAAGAATCCACGAGTTTCTCTGTGAGTTTCCCATTACGTCAGTGCTTGTTTAGGGGTTTTTTTTGCTGTAAAAAGAAGTTTTCTTCCCACGCACAACGGACGCTAATGTTTTTGTCACTTTTTATGGAATCAAACTCAAAGTAAGGTCAGTACTTCCACGCTTTAAACGCTGCACGCTCATACTCTCTCCCACACTCGATATATTATCCATTGTTGATCTGCACACAGCTGTTGTCACTAACGGCGCACTCGCTTACGTCACTGTTGTGAGACATTCTCGCAAAAAATCACGGTTTTAGTAACGCAGTAACGCAGTGTTCCTACGGGAATGTAACAGTAATCTAATTACCGTTTTTGCAATAGTAATCCCTTACTTTACTCGTTACTCGAAAAAGTAATCAGATTACAGCAACGCGTTACAAGTAATGGGCAGTAACGCGTTACTAACGCGTTACTGCCCATCTCTGCTAATCACAAGAGCCAAAGTGTGCAAATGGGTGTGTGTGTGTGTGTCCAAGAACGGGTCTCCAGCACCAGGCACCGACGTGGTCCACGCCTAATGGCTGAAGAAGCTGACTGCACTCCATAAGCATCTGCAGTACAAATAAACCAGCTGCTAGTCGATGATAGACACCCAGAATGGCTAACTGTAGGGCGGACAGTCCTGATCCCCAAGGACACCAGAAGGGACTGGTCCCATCCAACTACCAGCCAATAACCGGCCTCAGTACCACATGGATGCTCCTCTCAGGCATCATAGCAGCTAAGATGAATAGGCACATGGCACAATACATGAGAGGGGCACAGAAAGGGATTGGCAAGAATACCAGAGGAGCAAAACACCAGCCACTAGTAGATAGAGCAGTTGCCTGAGACTGCAAGACTAGGCTGACCAACCTTGCACTGCCTGGATTGATTAGGCCTATGACTCGATGTCCCACACCTGGATCCTGGAATTCCTAGAATTGTACTAGATCACAGGAACATAAGAGGCTACGTTAGCAACTCTATGGGGATGTGGTATACAACACTAGAGGCCAACTTCAAGCCCATAGCACAGGTTGCAAACAAGTGCGGGATCTACCAAGGAGATCCTCTGTCCCCACTGCTGTACTGCATAGGCCTGAATAGGGATGGGTACTGGTATTTTTTTTGTATCGAAAAAATATCGAACCGTGACACCAAAGTATCGAACCGAACCGTGAATTTTGTGTATCGTTGCAATATATATATATATATTAGAGATGGACCGATCCGATATTACGTATCGGTATCGGTCCGATACTGACCTAAATTACTGGATCGGATATCGGAGAAAAATAAAAAATGTAATCCGATCCATTAAATATCACGAAAGCACCTCACAAAACTTGCAACATGCCGTAACTCACCTCAGAACGTTAGCACGTCGGAGCAGTATGCATCACGTGATAGAGCGGCTGTGGTGGTCTGGATAGCATTTGGAGCTTCGCTAGCAACCCGGCATTTCATCTCCAACAAAGTTATCCCCGAGAGAAGTAAAGCAAGTGTGCAAGTCCATCTCTGAATGTTTGTAAAGCATTCCTGCGTTAAGCTTAACAAGCGATATATGGAGCGACTGCCTCTTCTCTCTCCCTCCCTCTCTTGCTGCTACTTCAATCATGAAACTGCTTAATGATCAGCTGATCGGCTTTTCTGTCGCAAGTCCTCTCTCTTGTTTGTTTTTGGCCCACTTTGCACCAGAAAGAGGAAACCAGCGGCTGAACAACAGCAGCACGTTTAAGCTTGATAAGCTGTTGTTAGAATTTATTTATTATTACTTTCTACTCGAGGATCTTTTTCTACGTAGCTGACGCTGGTAACTGTGCAGGGGCGGATCTAGCAAAGTTTAGCCAGGGGGGCCGATAGGGCATTAACAGGGAAAAGGGGGCACAAAGACATACTTTTCTTTCTTATTCTCATTTAAAATGTCGAGCTTTTAATAAATAATTATCTGACACCCAAAGTTTTAATTTGATGTAAAAGGAATAGAAGTTAATTACTGTATAAAGTGACTATTAAGTCTAATATATATACCCTAGTAAGCTATAGTACTTTTTCCTTTGGGAAGGTACCATCTGTGCAGTCTGCAATTTTGTTGAAGAAAGATCCATCCATCCATCCATCTATCCATCCATGAAAAATAATTGATTTCTGTGCATTTTTTTTCACACTGCATCAAATTAAGGTTGATTACATCGATTAAGCATCATGAGGTGAAGCGTGAGGGGTGGTTCCCTATTTTTTATTTATTTATTTTTGTTGTTGCTGGGAGTTGGAACCCTATTAGTTAGGTTGCTTAATATTTACGCTAAGTACTCTTTAAAATACCAGAATAGGGAGGATGGTGTAGGTTTAAGTTTATTAGATTGATCAGTATTGCTGAACTATGAAATATTTTTTTTTGCATACAGGTATAACAGAATAGCTTTAGTGTAGTTGTTGTTTTAAACTTGAGTATGAACTTATACAAAATGCAGAAAGATATTAAAAAAAAAACCAGTTTTGTTGATTAAAAAACACTATATCGGATTCATATCGGTATCGGCAGATATCCAAATGTATGATATCGGTATCGGTATCGGACATAAAAAAGTGGTATCGTGCCATCTCTAATATATATATATATATTACGGGTGCAACGATATTCGTATCGATATTGAACCGTTCGATACAGTGCTTTCGGTTCGGTACGCATATGTATCGAACAATACAACATTTGTAATTTATTTTATCCATGTTGTAAGGAGAGCTTAACTTCTGTCTCGCTAGCTTGCCCTGCGCTCACTGAATCTGCGTTCGACTACTCCGCCTAGGCTGCACTGTCGAGCGCAGATCCACTGAGCGCTCAACACAGACAGCATAGTCAGAAGGAAGAGCGCAGGGCAAGCTAGCAAGACAGAAGTTAACCTTTCCTTGCAACATGGACCTCCCCCACCCTCATTCAGATCTGGCATTTGGAATTATTTTGGTTTTCATGTGACGTATGACCCTGAAGGTAAGCGAGTCATGGACTAAAGTAAAACAGTATGTTGGATGTGCCACGCAATGCTCAATTACATGGGTGGGAACTAGTGTGTTAGCGCAGTTAGCTCGTTAACGTGTTGGCCATCTAGCCCCATGCACGGGGCGATCGGCGGTAGCTCGTTAACGGAGATTTGCCGTGTTGTGGCGTTAAGGTCATTTCAATGAGATTAACCTGAAAGCACTAGTGGGAACACAACGAATATGACTGCACATTTACGCCGACATCATCCTAGTGCAAAGACAAAAACAACAAGCATGCTACTAACTTTAGCCGAGTCATTTAGACAGCTGTTAGCACATGATTCTCCTTATGCTGCTGAGAATATAGCCCAGAAGAAGCGGATAGTATAGCTTTTATTTTGGAAAGAGACATTTCTCTGTAATAAACTCTCTTTTCCAAAGATGAGTGATTCCTCAATCAGATACAGGGCTCGCAATATCGCTAGCCCGACGTCCTGGGGCTAGCGATTTTTTCAGTCGGGCTACCAAAATCTATCTCTTCCCTGCCCGTCGGGCTATTGTAGGAAGGAAAAATATATGTCAATGCTTTTGCATTCTTTCAGAAATGTAGCTGGGTAATTATGTCATTGGCATCGGTGAGCCACTGTCAATATGTGACATATTGAAATCGCGTTTGAATTTGCGCTTGTTTTTTTGCTTTCACTTTGCAATCGTGCGAACTGTGTATAGAGAGCGACAGCACTGATCTGTGAGTGATGATAATTTGTGCACCAATTCCTCTGACATCGTCTTATTAATCGTTAGCTTACTATGCAAACATGACAAGTGAAATCTCCCGCAGCAAGCTTAAACATGTGAGAGGTTGATCGCGCAGAGAATCGCTGACCGTTATGTGAGTGCGTGTGTAAAAGCAGCAGGATTTATATTTCAGTTCTGCTGAGCCAAATAAGACAGGTCAGGGTGAAGAAGTGACAGCCAAAGAAAAGCTTACCACAAAACGGAAAAGTTATGACAAATCAGACTATAAGGCAAAAAGAAAGTGCAGCTTTATGGTTTCATGGACAAAATAATTTCTGTGGCTGCAATATGACGAGCTAAATAACCAGGGCTGCACATAAGTGGTCCGCAGGTGCGCATTCGCTGTCAAAATAAAAAACACGCACAAGGGTTAGGGTTAAATTTAAAAACTGTACTTTTGAGTTAAAATATATATTTATAATTTTAATAAATGACAAATTAAAAAGGCATGAACATTTTTTTGTATCGAAAAAATATCGAACCGTGACACCAAAGTATCGAACCGAACCGAACCGTGAATTTTGTGTATCGTTGCACCCCTAATATATATATGTGTGTGTGTGTGTGTGTGTGTGTGTGTGTGTGTGTGTGTGTGTGTTGTTGTTACATTCTTGGAGATTATACAGAGAGACCATTAAAGATGTTTTGTTTTTTTTCTCTCCAGATGATGCAGCTGCTCTGATTATAGAATCAACATGGCTGCAGCCAGAAACACAGTATCTGGTTATCAACTTAAAAAGTAAATTACGTCAAGGACAGAAGTATCAGCTGTACACTGAGTTCACTGGAGAACTAGCTGATGACTTGTCAGGGTTTTACAGGAGTGAGTATGAAGAAGATGGATTACAAAAGTAAGTCCTCTTTGTGTCCTTCTATGGCTGGATTTGTTTCACTGGTGTCATTTTAAACCTCTACAGTCTCACTATTTGCATGTGTGGAATTTTGATCATTTACAGGATAGTTGCCACCTCTCAGATGCATCCAACTTATGCCAGGAAGACCTTTCCTTGTTTTGATGAGCCAGCTTTGAAAGCTATTTTCCATATAACGCTCATTCACCCGCCTGGAACAGTAGCCCTTTCAAATGGCATGGAAAGAGGTCAGTGTACCTAAACACAGTGTCAAGATCTGCAACAGCAGATCATAAGGAGCACAGAAGAGGATCCAAATAAAGACGCATAGACACAGGAGACAACAGAAGCTGAGTCGTTTATTTAGGCTGGTAGACAACTGTGACAATACAAAAACATGAGGGCGATTAGGGAAAGTAGAGAGACATGGGAACAGAGCTGGAGCAAACTACACATAACGAGACAGGGAGAACAACACTGAATACAATGCATATGAGACAAGGAATACCAAAGTAAAACAGTAAACACGGCAGAGATAGAGACGAGGAGCCAAGATCCACAAAAATGTCCATGGAAGAGAACACAAAGCACATGATAGACAGACATGTCCAAGTGCCAGGGGACTAGAGATGGTAAAGACATGAGAGACAGAGAGAGAGAGAGAGAACAAACAGAGACGTCTGAGGAAAAAGGTAAATAACTAGAGGGCACGACTAACTCTCACTGGAGACACCGGACAAGACAAAGACAAAAGGAACTTAAAAGAAAGGAAACCAGAAATACAAATAAACTGAGAGACAACAAAGGAACTAAACTCAAGACTAAATGGTACAAAACTTGGACTTAAATCATCTTTATCATGCAAGGAAAGAGTCACGAAACCAAAATAAACTCAAAACACTGGATTAAAGACCCAGGACCATGACACACAGTTCAAATAACACAGTTCTAAGTGTTTTTAGTTTTAATTCTGTTGAATGCATGTGATGCATTCGGCGTTAGCATAAACCCTTTAGATTCAAAGTAATTTAGACGACTGCCAGACACAACCTAGACCTGGTGCTACAATTTGTGCTACGGAGAAATTTGCAGTCATGTGTTTAACTAAATGTCAATTATGAAAAAAGTTAATATCTTAAAGCTCTGTCATAATGACCAAATGCTGTAGCCAAAAGAAGTCCGTTTTCTTAATACAGCTTCGCTCTTTAACTCTAAAACTTAAAAATAAAAAATCTTCGTGCTGCATGTGTTGATCAGATTAATTATGAGCTTCAGAATCAATAACCTATAACCTTACTAAATAGTAATTTAACAGAATAGCTCATATAAATATTCATGAATTTTTAGGAAATTTGACTAGCTGCTGGAAAAAGGTTCCTCAACTAGACTACTTTAGTTTTAATTCTGTTGGATTCACATGATGTAGCTATAAAAGACTAATATGGTATTTTTGTCACCCTGATGGGCAGGGTGTGTGTCTATTTTAAAGTTTGTATGTCTCATATGGACAGTCATCATCGTGTTTAACAAAACAAAAAGTTGCACACAGTAGCATTACCAAAACCTTGTCTTCTATTACTTCATTCATAGTCACTGTTGTGTTCTTCAGATATTGCTAACATCACCATTGATGGAGTAAGTTGGACAAAAACCAAGTTTGAACCCACCAAGAATATGTCCACCTATCTGTTGGCCATCATTGTCTCTGACTACACATATATCAATACCACACAAAAAGACCCTCAGGTAATTCTCTGTGTGCTTTGGTTGACTTGCTTCAAAACTGGAAGAACTGTGTCAAAAACGTTTGTGAAAGAGTTGGTTGCTGTTTTGTTTTTGTTTTCAGATTCGTATCTGGGCTCGAAGGAAGGCCATTGACCTAGGACAGGGAAACTATGCTCTCAATGTAACTGGACCCATACTGGACTTCTTCCAGTCATACTATAACATTGCCTACCCTCTAACTAAATCAGGTGACCCTGCTTTTATAACAGGTGTTGTTATAACATGATGTTAGTGTTTTAGCTTTTCCAATTATTGGATAGATATTGGGTGGGTGGGGAGTTCTTTTACCTATCCAGATTACTGAGAGAGAGTCTGTCTGAACAATTTCAGATGAATTGATATGATTGTTTATTAACCCCTTGTATGAAAGCGAATTAAAAGTCTTGTTGCAAATGGTAAACATACGGAGACCCGATTTGCATAAATTAATAGAAACATTAAAAGAGGTTTCATCAAAAGATGACATTCAAAAACAAGTGTCTTTTTCATACATTGTTCATATTTATCATGAAGATAAATCCAGTTTCCACTTAATCTCTAGGCAAATCAGCACAACCTGGATTTTAATGAATGAATCAATTAATTCATTAATTAATTACCAAAGGTTTTGGTTGAAACCACAAGGTTTCACATGAAGGGTGGAAGCATAAGGGTAACAAGACACAGAAGAAACTAATCAAGTGCAGTGACACAAACGAAGTAAAACTACAAAAAGAGAGGCAAAAGAACCAAAATCAAAAACCATTAGAGTTCTTACTATAATTATAAAAATAAAGAAAATCAGAAAGCTATAAACTAAAAACTCTCATCAATAAAACTCACAGACCACAACAGTTTATACCAGTTGAGGGAATTAAGGAATTGTGTGTCTTATAACAAATTGTTTAATTACAATCTTAAGATAACTTGAAGCAATTCCTTAAACCTATATTAAATCTGCTCTCTTCCGCACAGACCAAATTGCTCTACCAGACTTTTATTATGGTGCAATGGAGAATTGGGGTTTGGTGACCTACAGGGAAACCAATCTTCTTTATGACCCTGAAACTTCCTCCAGTAGGAATAAAGAGAAGACTGCCACCATTATTGCCCATGAATTAGCACACATGGTAAGCTGTTTTGCCTTTTGATTTGTTCGCTCCTTGATAAATCAACAAATTAATTCATGCCATGTCTGGTACAGTGGTTTGGTGACCTGGTGACCCTGCGCTGGTGGAATGAAGTCTGGCTCAATGAAGGCTTTGCTTCATATGTGTCTTACCTAGGAGCAGACCATGCTGAGCCCACATGGAATGTTGTGAGAACAGACTTTTGCATTTGGACCTGATCTTACATGCATTCTTGTCATAGTGTAAAATTCTCTTAAAACATTCCTGTTTGTCTGTTTGCCCAGAGAGACCTGATAGTACTTGACGAAATTCATAAAGTTTTTGCTGTCGATGCCTTGACTTCTTCTCATCCTCTGTCCTCTAACGAAGACAGTATTGTCCTACCTAACCAAATCAGTGAACAATTTGATGTCATCTCATACAGCAAGGTACAGAAGCTGCAACACCATACAGTATCACTACTCATCAACTGCTAATTATCCTTAATTGAATAAGATTTATGTATGCAAACATGCCCAAATTGTCTTTATCTGGCCTTTTGAGTTTATAAAACCTAAGTAGTTTAAACAAGATTAATTGTAGGAGATTAATTGAGATCTCTTTTAACTTAACATATCTCACCCTACTGAATAACTACGGTTCAGAGAGGATTTGGCTTCAGATTTGGAGGTGTTGATTCTCATTCCCACTGCTTTACACTTGGCTGTGAACCATTCCAGTGTGAGTCAGAGGCCATCACCCGATTAAGCCAACAGAACCACATCATCTGTGAAATCAGAGAGGAGATTCTGAGACCACCGAAGTGAAAGCCTTCCTCCATTTGGCTACGCCTAGAAATTCTGTCCATATATATTACAAAAAGAATTGGTGCCAAAGGGCAGCCCTGGCCATCACCCACCTGAAATTAGTCTGATTCATTGCCAGCTATGTGGACCAACCTCATGGAATGGTTGTATAAGGATCAAATGGCTCATAGCTCATAGCAGAAAACCCTATACTCCCGAAGGACCTCCCAACGGACACTCCCAGGGATACGGTCGAATGCCTTCTTCAAGTCCACAAAGCACATATAGACTGGTTGGGCAAACTCCCGTGTACCCTTTATCCCCTCGAGTATCCCCGAGAGGATAAAGAGCTTCTCCAGTGTTCCACGACCAGGACAAAAACCACCCCAGTCTGCCAATCCAGAGTTACCCCCCTGCCCCGATCTCTACACAACATTGTAGAGGTGTGTCAACCAAGACAGCCATGCAGTATCCAAAGCCTTCAGGAACTCAGGGCAAACCTCATTCACCACAGGGGCCCTGGCACCAAGGAGTTGTTTAACTGCCTCAGTGACCTCCCCCCTAGAGATAAACGAGTCATCCCCCTTGTCCCCAGGCTCTGCTTTCTCCACGGAAGACCTCTCAGTGGGAGTAAGGAGGTCCTCAAAGTATTCCTTCCACCCTGACAATGCTCTCAGCTGAAGAACCTTAACACCACTAGGGTTCAGCTCCGAGAGGTTGTTCCTCCCAATCACCCCCCCTCCAGGTCTCACTGTCACAGACATGAGTGTTGAAGTATCACAGTAGGACAACAGAGTCCACAGGTGGAGCACCATCAAGCACCCCACCCGGGGACTCAAAGAAGGCTGGGTACTCTGAACTTTCATTCACTGCATAAGCGCAGATGACAGTCAGGACCCATTTCCCGACCCAAAGGCACTGGGAACAAGCCCTCTCACCCACCAGGTTAAACTCTGACATACAGGCAGCTAGCCAAGGGGACACAATGGGATACCCACCCCAGCCTGCCATTTCTCATCAAGTGCAAATCCAGACTGAGACAGTCCCCTCTCCAGGAGACTGGTACCAGAGGCCAAGCCATGTGTTGAGGAGCGCCCAACTATATCTAGCCAGTAACTCTCAACCTCACACACTAACTCAGGCTCCTTCCCCATCAGGGAGGTGACATTCCATGTCCCAATCACTAGTTTAGGTAGTCAGAGATCGGTCTGCCTGGGCCTCTGCTCCTGGCCGCTGTCCAACACACATTGCAACCGACTCCTAGGGCGCCTCCTGTGGGTAGCGGCCCTACAGGAGGATGGGCCCATGTCCCTTTTTCAGGCTGTGCCTGGCCGGGCCCCGTGGAAGGTCTGGCCACCAGAAGCTCGACCTTAGGCACCTTACCTGGGCCTGGCTCCAGGGCAGGGCCCTGGTAACCCTGTCGTGGGCAGGGTGAACTGTTCCCTCGATGTTCTACTCATAAGAGTCTTTTGAATGGCTCTTTTTCTGGTCCCTCACCCAGGACCAGTTTGTTATGGGTAACCCTACGAGGGGGCAACCCCACCCAACAATATAGCCCCTGGAATCTCTGGCACACACAAACCCCTCCAGGACAATAAGGTAGCGATTCACGGAGAGGGGTAGCGATTCCATAATGATTGAATACAAAATAAGTAATAGCCCTGAAGATACTGACACTGTAGATGTGAAAGATCAGGAATAGTACCACTTTGAGATAAATGTACATGTCCTGAATAACTAGTGTTTTTCAGCTGCTGTACACTCTTCGATATATTGTGTTAATTTTTTTTATTATTATAAACTGAGTAACTGATAGATTGAACAAAACTTTTACCTCCTCAGGGTGCAGCAGTGTTGAGGATGCTTTCAGACGTTCTCTCAGAGCCAGTCTTCATCCAGGGACTGAGTGTATGTTTTTGTATATTTCTTTTAGTTAGTTAATGAGATACATCACCTTATCCAATATTGTTCAGCCACAGATAATTAAGAATTTTGGATTGTTTTCCTTTTTTCTGCAGACTTACCTCAATTACTTTGGATACAGTAATATAGTAGTGAATGACTTGTGGCATCATCTGCAGATGGTAAAATGATGATTTCTTTTTTTTATTTACAAAGGTTGTATGTGACTTTGGCATTTTGTTACAGTTACAAAACATGATTGTTTGGTATATTCTCTAAAAAAGGGATAGTTACATTACCATAATTTTTTTTTAACATTTTATGGCATTTTGAAATTTCTCACACTACCAGACTGTGCAGCCAGACACAAAATCATCTGCATGTATTGCCATATGATCCTACAAAGGACTGAGGTTCTATTAAAACACACAGTACAAAAAATTTCACAAATTTTAAATTTCACAATAGCTGACAAATGTTATTACTGCAAACTTCTTATATTTTATTTTCATTTTGTCTTAAAGTTATTATCATTATGCCTCTGGTGTTTTTTTTTAACTAAATTCTTTTTGGTACTTTTTTTTAATCTACAGGCTGTGAAAGAATATAATGGTTCACTTCCTCATTCAGTTGATCGAATTATGAGTCCCTGGGTGCTTCAGATGGGATTCCCTGTGGTTACTATAAATACAGCCATAGGGAAAGTATCCCAGAAGCACTTCCTGCTGGATGCAGATTCTAACGTCACAGTCAAATCACCTTACAAGTATGCAGAACTACAGCTTTTGAAATGCAAATATGCTTTGACTCATTGTGGCAGTATTGAGAAATATGTCATTTTTTTATATGTCCTTCCCACAGCGTTTAGATTTAGTCTAAAGTCAACTTAGATTTAGTTACGTTTTGTTTTCATAGCACAAGTTCACAGCAATAGTTATTTCAAAAAGCTTTGTATAGTAATAAAAAATACCTGGCAATCTGAAAATCTCAAATAGCCCTTTGCAATAGCAGGAAGAAAGAACTCCCTTTTAACAGGAAGAGATCTCTGGTAGAATCAGGCTCATGGAGGAACTATAAACACATCAGGAAAGTGTTTGCTTGTTTAGGGTTGTTCACCACATCCGAATCAAATTCCTGATGAAGGCTCTTAGGATCCTGTTGCATCCTTCTCTGAAAGAACAATTTTTAGAGGGTATAGCAGACGTGGCAGTTGGTTGACTTGAAACTACAACGTAAATCTCCACATTTCTCAAAATAGTATTTCAGCTTTTTTTTTCTCGAAATGGCCTTTTGGGTTTAAACTTTAAATTGTGACAGCTCAAAATGGACAATAATAATGAAAGAAAATCTGAAATAACTGGCACAGGTAATGATACAGGTAGAAATCTAGACAGCAACGTTTGGTCTGTTTAACGATTCGATTCTTTATCGATTCTCTTATCGATTCTTGTTTTTAAAAAAGGAGAACACACAGGTCGATTAGCTTAGAACTTTGTTTTATATCGTCTCTTTGAACAAGATAGAAATTTAGCAGTAACATGGCCTTACAAACCCAACAGTGAGATCTTAAGAGATCCAGCCTATGGCTCTTCCATGGGGTGTCACGGGGTCCCCAGAAAAAAACATTGTAAATGTAAAATAATAAAATAAATATTCTTCTGTAGCAATAACAAAGTATAACATAAATTATTCTGTAGCAATTACACAAGAATATCCAGTAATGTCCCTGCCTACAATTAAACACATTCACTTACCGAAAATCGGGGGCATCTGCTGTAGCAAATGGGTGCAAACCTTTGACCACAAACTTAGTCCCTGGTCGGTGACATTCGTCTATCCTGGACTAAAAGGAGACGCTACCGGTAGACTGCAGCGAGAACTGCCAGCATCTGAGCCAGCCAGACTCTGTCTGTCTCTCTCATCATGGTCACCTAAATGCACAGTAATGGCAGGTTTTGTAATAAGGCAGATAGTGCTGACATAATATGCACTGTTAGTTGATTATTTACCTGCCGTATTAACGGGAGAGGACGTGCAAACGTTACCGCTGCTGCTGGGTTCGTCCAGAGCAGAATTAAAAACACGACATTCATTTAAGGTTATCGCGTGTTTTATGAGCAAATGCTTTTGCATATTCATAGTGTTTCCTCCCTTAAATGAAAGATCTACTTTGCAAGTATTGCAAGTTGCCCTGTTGTCATCTGTTCTCGTAAAGTACAACCAAACTTTTGAGCGGTTGTGCCGCTTAGGCGCCATGATTCCTGCCAGGTAAATGACGCTCAACAACATGGTGCCGTCATTCGAGGCGACTGGAATCGATAAGGGAATCGTTGCAAAAATGACAAACAATTCCAATTAATTGAAACAGTGGGAACCGGTTCTCAACAAGAACCGGTTTTCGATTCCCATCCCTACTTATAGTATTTATAGAAAGTTAGACCCTTTCTAACTCTCTATTTTGTTCAAACACTTGACACATGTAATCACATAACATTATTGGATCACCTTATTTAAGGTCCATTTAAACAGTGAATTGCTAAACCGAATTAAATAGAAATATTAAATTCACTAGTATTTGTCAGAGCTGCACCTGTTAGTAACTTGTTTGGTATATGAATGACGCTAAATGTGTTGCCTTCCCCAGCTATGAGTGGCTGATTCCTATTCGATGGATAAGGGGTGGTACGGTCCAGAAAGATATCTGGTGGCTCATGGAAAAGGAAGGTAAAGCTGGTACACAGTTTTAATGTGGTTTTACAAGTACAATACAAATGTAATTAAACTTTTTGAAAATTTAAGCATGTGGGGTTTTTTTTCTTTTCCTCCATCAGTGATAAACTTAGAAATGAGGAGTGATGGTTTTTGGGTACTGGCCAACATTAATGTAACTGGATATTACCGGGTAAACTACGACTTGGGAAACTGGGAACGCCTTTTCACCCAGCTTAATACAAATCACAAGGTACACAGACACTCTCTGACATGATTCACATTTTCTCATTTAATGGATGCAGGACATCAATTTCGTTATTTTCTGTTATCAGTATTTATGCATATGCATAATGAGATATGCATATGTACATATAAAAAATTCCCCTCTCATCCCTGTGGGCAGTCTTTATCCTTCAAACTCAGGTCCTCAACCAGATCTTGGATGTTGTTCCTGGGATTTGGTGAAGCCACACCTAGCTTGGTGGGAGTTTCTGAACCTAGTGCTCCGATTACCACTGGAACCACTGTTACTTTCACCCTCCACATCTTCTCGAGCTCTTCTCTGTGTCTCAGCGGGGAACGCCTATGTATTTATGAAATGGACCCAAATGCAGACACAGGAGAGATGAACTGAGGTTTAAAGAAAAAGTGAGCCTTTATTGTGGCGGATGGCAAAACTAAACTAAGACCTACACTGGGAAATACTAAAATAGCTATGAAAACAATTTTCTTGGGGATAAATAAAGTATTATCAATCAACCAGTCAATCAACCAATCAAAACAGTTTCGATGGATAAGAACATGAAACTGAAAAGGAACATGCGACTATGGAGCTATGAAACGAACCAAACATGAACATGAACCTGAACAGTAGAGAAAACTCTGTGACTTGACCTGATTCAACATGAACGCAAACAGACGACCCAACAAAGACTGCATGGATCACACAGATCAGGGAAAGTGGAAACACATAGGGAAACAGCTGACACAAATGAACGTCATGACACCACAGGGAAGAGAAACACTAAGCACGTTGAACATAGAAACAGACTTTCAAAATAAACCAGGAAACATGGAGAGACAGAGACGTTACAACACCGGCTTGACAACATGAAACACACAGACAAGAAATACAAGTCATACTGACACAGAGGAAAAGAACAGACTCACACAAGGGAACATAGATGAAAACCTAAACTGGAATAACACTTAACTTAATCCTAACTGATAATACCAACACAAGACTTTTATTTTCACATATTTTCAATATAATATAAGAAATAAAAATTACAAAATGAACTCAAAATGCTGAGTCACAGACCCATCCCCTGAGACTCTGAGCCCCTGGTACTTCTCCAGCTTCTCATGTTCCTTCTTCCGGATGTTGCTATCATTCGGTATTGCTAAGACTGTCACTACGGCTGTCTTCTTCTGCTTGTCCACCACTACTATGTCCGGTTGGTACATACCAAGCAGGAGCCCATCCTTCCATGATGGTTCCTCCTTGTTCTTGGGTTTCTGCTGCCTGAGGTATTTTTACCAATTACCTAGTAGTTAGTGGTAAGGCGAAATGACAGCCCCAATTTGACAACTGTAAGAATTTATATGATGGCAAGGACCAATCAGCTAAGTAAAGACAAATGACAGCCCATAATTCTTTTAAGAACTGAAGGTCAGTCAGTCTGGAAAATTGCTAAAACTTTGATTGTGTCCCCGAGTGCAGTTGCAAAAACCATCAAGCGCTACAACAAAACTGGCTCATAACAGGACCACAACAGGAAAGGAAGGCCAAGAGTCACCTCTGTTGATAAATTCATCCAAGTCATCAACCCTTTAAAAACTGCAAGTTAACAACACCTCAGATTAGAGCCCAGATAAATGCCGCACAGAGTTCCAGTAGCAGACACATCTCTACATCAACTGTTCAGAGGAGGCCGCATGAATCAGGCCTTTATGGTCAAATAGCTGCTAAGAAACCACTACTAAGGAAAAGCAACAAGCAGAAGAGATTTCTTTGGGCCAAGAAACACAAGGAATGGACATTAGACCAGTGGAAATCTGTGCATTGGTCTGATGAGTCCAAATGTGAGATCTTTGGTTCCACTCGCCGTGTCTTTGTGTGATGCAGAAAAGGTGAACGAGTGGTCTCTGCATGTGTGGTTCCCACTATGAAGCATGAAGGTGGTGTGATGGTCTGGGGGTGCTTTGCTGGTGACACTGTTGGGGATTTCTTGAAAATTGAAGGCACACTGAACCAGCATGCCTACCACAGCATCCTGTGGCAACATGCCATCCCATCCTGTTTGTGTTTAGTTGGACGATCATTTATTTTTCAACAGGACAATGACCCCAAACACACCTCCAGACTGTGTGAACGCTATTTGACCAAGGAGAGAGATGGAGTGCTGCACCAGATGGCCTCCACAGTCACCTTACCTTAACCCAATTGAGATGGTTTGGGATGAGATGGACCCCAGAGTGAAGGCAAAAGGGCCAACAAGTGCTCAGAATCTCTGGGAACCCCATCAAGACTGTTGAAAAAAACATTTTAGGTGACTACATCATGAAGCTCATCGAGAGAATGCCAAGAGTGTGCAAAGAAGTAATCAAAGTAAAGGGGAATTATTTAGGAGAAACTAAAATATAAAACATGTTTTGAGTTATTTCACACTTTTTGTTTACTATACAAGTCCATATGTGTTAATTCATAGTTTTGATGTCTTCAGCGAGAATCTATATCATTCCAGGTTATACCAGTGATAAACAGAGCACAACTTGTGGATGATGCATTCAGTCTGGCCAGGTAGGTCCATTAAGTTGCAGTTTTTCACTAATTTCCAGTTCTAATAATTCTGGTGTCTTTTATATATACCCACTGATAAAAAAGTAACTATATAACTTTTCCTATTTGAGACAATGAAGTACTGACTCAAGTGCAAGCTTTAGGTTTTTACGCAGATCTTTTCTTTTGATGCCACCTTTTGCTTTTCAGTAACTACATTTTCCCCCCAGACTTAGTTAATTGCTGTTTTTCAATTTAAAGTTTTGGAAGCTTACATTTCTATTATTTATAATCAGGAAATACAGATGATTAGTAATGACGAAGTAAGGGCAGCTACGAAAAGTGGAAAGGAAGCTGGTGCCATGGTCCTGGATCTTTGAGCCAGTTTTTTTGTTGTGGACTCCTGGGCCTTTCTTTTGGATTTCAGAGATGATTTAAGTTCATGCTCAGTATTTTTCATTCCGAGTTTAGTATTTCCTTGTGCTTCTGAGTTTCTTATGTATATTTTCTCAGGATGTCTTGTTTGATTATGTTAGTTCCTTTAATGTCCTAGAGTCTGTGTTCTGTCCTCAATGTAAAACCTTACAATTCCAAAGGAACTGCAAGTAAGCCTGCAGCCTGAGAGCAAAGTGTTCTATAGTGGCAGCATGGGACACTAAGGACTTTAAGATAAAATGGGGCCTGCTCATTCAAGACCTTTTATGTGAGGAGAAGGATTTTAAATTAGATTTTTGGATTTATAAAGGAGCCAATGAAGAAAATCCAGTATGGGTGAAATATGTTCTCCCTTTCTAGACTATGTAAGTACTCCTGCTGCAGCATTTTGGATCAACTGAAGGCTTTTTGTTGAGTTCTTAGGACAGCCTGATAAAAATGAATTACAATAGCCAAGCCTAGAAGTAATCAATGCATGAACTAGTTTTTCAGCATCACTTTAAAAAAACAGGATGTTCCTAATTTTAGAAATTTTGCACAAATAGAAGAAAGCAGTCCTACATATTTGTTTAATATGTGCATTGACGGACATAGCCTGGTAGAAAACACCAACTCCAGGACTTGTCACAGTCTTACTTGAGCAGAGGAAAAGCAAACTCTTTGCGTTTTGCGGGGCGGCATCATGGTGGGGGCGACATCAAAAAAAAAAAAAAAAAGAAGCTCGTTCTCATGCTGCCCGACGTCATGCCAGCGCATATTGTGAATGACATAGATACCGATCGGTTTTCTATCTCCCATTTGCTGGGAGTAAGGACGCCCTCCGTTTGCGAGGTGCGCCTGCTGCTTGTGGCACAGGGATGAGAGGGCGGGGCGGCGGGGGATTCTCTGGCTGGCTGGAGCAGCATCTAATAACCAACCCACAAAATAACACAAAATAAAAAGAAACCAACAAACACGAAAACACCAGACATTATGATACAGACTTATAATTTGCACCGATGTTTTTTCAAAATTCTATACGCGAAAAGTGAGCGCGAGAGCCCTCGGTGCGCCTGCTGCTGAAGTCAAAGTAAACTTTATTGTCATCTCCGCTACATACAGTCCAGTATATAGAGAGACGAGACGACGAGGCTCCAGTTACAGCAGTGCAAGTAAATGAGCAATATGTATAAGAAGAGTAAGAAAATAAATATACACTTTAGGACCAGGGGTAAAGGGATCAATAACAATTTAAAATTTACAGTTTGATGATTTAAAGTCTCACACACAACCCGTCGAAAGGGGAGGGGGGCCGGCTCCTTCCAAGTAGAGCACATTTCATTTATAATGTTGTAAATCCAAGACCATTATGTATTCATGATTTGAATCCTGGGTTGTGTGAAATCCCAGAAATGCACCCTAGACAAAGTGAATCTGTGAATTAAGGTGTAGGTCTATTAGGTTATGTTGTGGTGATCCTCGGGTTGGGGGATTTGTGTTCATACTGGAGTGCAAAATTAAAACCAATGGAAGATGGACAAGAAAAGTTCAAAGCCATCAGGTCCTCAGTTTATAAAAAAGACAAAAGAAGAGGAGGAGAAATGAGCAAAAGATGCAGGTAAGCAGATGTGTCATTGGATAATGGCAGGTCATCCTGAAACAATCAGAATCAGAATACTTTATTAATCCCTAAGGAAATTATGTGGGTTACAGTTGCTCCAAAAAGAAATGGTAAAAATAGTAACAGTAACAGTTACTGCCATAAACATACAGCAATGTGCATAAACATACTTATTTTAATGCATATTGTCACAATTAATTATCAGCATATTAGACATGCAACCCTCCTATCTGCAGACAGATGTCAAGCCAGCTGCACAACAACAACAGATTCTGAGCTAACATTACTCCGACTAATTTGAGGTTCAAGTGTTCTAAAAATCACACTCTCCCTTTAATACACAGTTTTATTACCTTCTCACATTGTATGAGAGTTTATTTGTTAAGTGTCATAGGCAGAATCTGGGCTCATCACTGAACATAATATTCCTCCACATGTTCATGATGCACCAGTGCACATGTTGTCAACATCAGTTCAAATGGGCCTGATGGTGAAGGGCACCCATGGCAGGCTTCCTGGCAGTACTGTAAGGCCAGAGTTCGGCTGTGTCCAGTCTGTTCTGGGTAGAGAGCCACCGGCTTCATCATCCTGCAAACTTTGACTGCAAATCTGTTGAAGACTAACTGCGGTCCCTGGCCTTCTTGCGGTGTCATCTTCTTGGGGTGCCCTGTGTCTGAAATTCCCTGTTATATGGAATTTTGTGTTCAATTTGGAGATGATACTAGGGCTCATTATAAATACGCTGGAAGCTGGGTTTGGAGAACACCACCTTAAAGTTGCTTTATGGCATGGGGCCATATCCAGATCAGTGAAATAGGGTAAGCTTAGAGCAGACATCAACTGACAAGAATCAGAATCGCATTTATTGGCAAAGTATCTGCACAAACACATACAAGGAATTTGGTTCCGGTCGATGGTGTCTTTCAAGCACAACAATGTAAAAGCACACAATATGTGAGCAACACAATGAACAATATACATAAACCACAATATAAAAACATCTAAATCCTTATATACAAAAACTACAGGATTACAAAAATGAATACCACAGAATGTACATAAGGTGCAGTTGCAGTATGGCAGTGTGAAGCAATGTGACAGTTCAACTATTTAGGAGGGAAATAGCAAGGGGAAAGAAACTGTTCCTGTGTCGGGTGGTCCTGGTCTGCAGGCCTCTATACCGTCTGCCAGAAGGCAGCAGGTCAAAAACTCTGTGTCCAGGGTGTGAGGGATCTGTAAAGACCACTGTAGAAGGGTCCATGCTCACTGGTCCTGTTAATCAGATACCTGATTGGCACCTGATCGTCAGCACCTGGGGTACCAGAAATTCAAAACAAAGAGTCGGTAGCAGAATAAGTTATTTGGCAATGTCAAAAAAGAGATGGCAAGTTTTCATGGGCGCAATCCACATACTCAATTCCACTGCTCAAACCACAAATGTATTTTTCTCACAAATGTGGTGAAAAGAGGTTTTCCAGTGTTACAAGATTTATTGAATAAAGAAATTTGTTTGTGGTCAATTCTTTGCTGTAATATTGTTTCTTAGCAATAAGTTATTTATTCCCATGTATTCTTTCTGCAGGGCTCAGCTGCTCTCCACCTCTCTAGCCCTCAGGACAACCTCTTACTTGTCAAAGGAAACAGAGTACATGCCCTGGCAATCTGCTCTCAATAATCTGGACTATTATTACCTCATGTTAGACCGTACGGACGTCTATCAGCCCATGCAGGTGAATACTTTCCAAAGTTTAGCTTTTTAAGAAATGTTCCTTTACTCTCTATGACTGTTTACCCAACTGTGACTTTAGACCCATTTGGAGGAAAACATTTTCTGCAGATAAACTCTCCTTAACTCTTGATTTTTAGGACTACATAAGAAAGCAGGTGACTCCACTATTCCTATACTTCAAGAACATGACCTTAGACTGGAGCAGTGTTCCTGTACAACACACCGATCAGTAAGTATACTCACCAGGATACATAGTCCACCTATAAATGCAAACAAAATATAAAGATGAGTAGATGAGTATAGGTTACAAGACATCAGAGAAACAGCAGCTTATATAGATATAGAAAAATAAATAAATAAAGACTTGAACCACAATCCAAATGGGTTATTATAGTCTAAAAATCACTTTCCCATCTTATTCCTACAAAATAATCAGCAATCCACAAATGACATATATTGACATATATTCCACCTTGTAATCAGTGTGTCAAAACAAAAAAGAGATCTGATTTAGCAGTTGGCTTGAGTGCTGGATAGTAGTTTAATTTATTTTTTGTACTTAAGTTTTGCTAACCACAATTTCCATTAGTTTTAGATTTCTCCTAGACTGCATTGTAGTGTTAGTCTAGTTCTTACTCTAGTATAGTAATGTATCACAGATCAATCTTGGTCCTTGTTCCAAGAACAAAGTACTTTTATTTATAAATGCATGGCCGCATGAATAAATTAAAAAAATTCTAAACATGTACTGAGAAAGTGGGTACGGAAAGTATTCAGACCCCCTTAAATTTTTCACTCTTTGTTATAATGCAGCCATTTGCTAAAAGTTAATTTTTTTCCTCATTAATGTACATACAGCACCCCATATTGACAGAAAAACATAGAATTGAAAAACTGAAATATTATATGGTCCTAAGTATTTTAGAATTTTGAAGTTACCTGGATGAGCCTGCTTTGTAGTGCAAACCTCAGCTGAGGTAAACAGCAGACTGACAGCCTACATTCACTACAGATGAACGGCACCCAGAAATAGTTGTCCTTCAGTGGCCACTGTAGGTGAACTGTGGAATGAGAGTGGTAAGAAAACAGAACTCAGTTGACTGCAATCTACAGTCCACTGACATCTAGCAGTTGTATTTTATACACTTTAATGTAGAACTTTCCAGTTCTGTTATGACTCGTCTGCCTCAGTTTGAGCATCACTCTTGTGGCAAAACTCTTAGCGCTCTGGTCCTTTTGTAAAACAAATATATATATTATATGGTATAGAAATCAGTTAGACAGTAAAAAATGCTTGTATGAATGTGTGTGAATAGGTGATTGAGACATGTTGTACAAAGTGCTTTGAGTGCTCAAGTAGAGTGAAAAAGTGCTATATAAGAACAATTTCATGAATTTTTTTTTTTTTTTTTATCTAGCCTTTCTTTATATTAGCAAAAAGCTAGTAATTTGCTAAGATTTCAGTGCTTTTTCAAAGTCTTCATTCCTTATTTAGTGCTGTTCAAAGAAAATTCCATGGTGGATACAAATTTTGGTGACCATACAGGCAATGTACAATGAATGAAACACGTGAAACTACTTATGAGATAAATAATCTATATGAAAATCAAAAGAATTGACACTTTTGACAGTGGTTATGCTAAGTTTTGTGTAGATTGGCTTACCCATTAAGGAGGTGATGGGCTATATACACTACTTTACACCAGTCCAATGTGTCTCTGATGCTCAGTGATGGGTTATTCCCATCACTGAGCATCAGCATTTTACTAAGCAGTTTAAGCAACTGCGCGCTCCCACAGGTGGCAATCACTTTCTGCCCGACGATCACTTTTTGGCACAACACCTGGAGCTAAGGAGCAAAACAATCGCATGAGTGCTGCTGTTTGACTGAAGAAGAATAAAGTAGTCGTGGTAAGCCAATCACACGACCACTTCAAGACAAAGCAACAAGGTGATATATACCAGTTTATAAATTGTGTTGATAGGCAACGTAAAACCAGAGTCATGATAAACAATATATACGCAGCGTTTTTTTCCTCAATAGTTTCGCCACGTTTACTGTCTAAGGACAGCGCTAGCAAGCACTCTCTGCTTATGAGCAACAAATCAAAAACAAAAACAAAAAAACTGCCCTTTCATTTTGGTGGGAAAATGCACCATGTCAACCAATCAAAAAATGATATGGCAACATGACATTTGGTTGTTTAGGAAGAGGGGGAAGTTTTAGGAGTGACGGCGAGAGAGAGAGAGAGAGAGAGAGAGAGAGAGGAAAGAAAGACAGCAGTAAAAGAGAGAGAGTGAGTTTTGAGATGTGAGAGATTTGTGACGTTTAGCGTGTTTGGAGTGTGTAGTTAATGTGTTGTCTTGTGTTGTGTGTCAGAACAATGAGGTGACTGCTGTCTCCAGGTAAAAAATAGGAGTGATACACCTGCTGCTGTCAGACCTGCAGGTATCAGGCTGTGATGTTCTCCTTTATAGTGGACGGAATTTTTTTTTTTTTGGAGTGGCACAAATAATTTGTGGCATCTTATTGAATGCAGAACAGCTGATTGTTCTGTAAATAGTTTGAAATAGTTATTAAAAAAAGGGGGTAAAAGGTAAATGGCTGCAAATAACTTTGTTGTTTGCAAAACTTTGTGGTTGTTACAGTAAAAATGTAACTTTCTACTTGGATTTTATGTTTTTTGTCTGACTTTAGATCAATTGTGTTAATACAGTATGTCAAAATGAAAACTTAACTGTAAATTCAAACACGTGAGGTTGTGCTTTAAAGGATGATACCAAACAAGGCAAAGTAAATAGTTTTTAAAGGTAAAATGTAGAGGAAACATCAAAAGTAGTTAAAAAAGGCCAATTATACCCTGGACCCCAGAGGCTTAAAGATTTTTTTTAAAGTAACGCAATAGTTACTTTTCAAGTAATTAATTACTTTTAGAATCTTGTAACTCAGTTACTAACTCAGTTACTTTTTTGAAGAAGTAACAAGTAACTATAATTAATTACTTTTTCAAAGTAACTTGACCAACACTGCTGATGTTTCAGATATAACGATGCCTGTCTCTTCTTGCAGATATAACCAGGAGAATGCCATTCGTATGGCGTGCAGAAGTGGGGTACCAGAATGCAACAGCTTGACAACCACATGGTTCAAAAAATGGATGGAGGAACCTCAACAAAATATGTGGGTCAACTTTATAAACTACTTTTCAATCACTGCGCTTTAATGAGATAGTTTTTTTTTTTTACATTGTAGAAATTCTGGGCAACAAGGAAATTCATATATGACATATTCCATAGAGCAGGGGTCTCGAACTCCAGTCCTCGAGGGCCGGTGTCTTGAAACTTGTTGCAAAACATGTGAAAAAGAGCAGTAGGTCATTAGCAAGACTCTAGAGAACTTGACTGCATGCTGAAGTGGCAACCCCTAACCCTACTCAAGTCAATTTAAGTAAATGTAAACATTTGTTTGGGAAAATGTTGTTCTAAAGTTACTTTTATTGCACCATGTTCATTCACTCACAAGCTGCTGTAACATGAATCAAATGGCTGAATTGCCAGCTCAGCATACAGTCAAGTTCTACAGAGTCTTGCTAATGACCTACCAATTGTATTCACTTGTGTTGCAGCACGGACACATGGAAAAGTTTCAGGACAGGCCCCCTTGAGGACTGGAGTTCGAGACCCCTGCCATAGAGGTTATCAAGGCAAAAAGCACACATGTCCAGGACCTTTTCAAAAACACAATATTTATATGAGCCATCTTAAACATTTATTTTTAATCTAAATGAAAAGAATTAGCCTGTTAACTTGGTAATGCTAGCTTTGTTTCCATGTGCACTGTTTCCACACAATGCACACATTCTTAGTATTAAGAGAAACTTTAAACGGTGCAGTAATGCCTGCAGCTGTTGGAAGGCAGCCCCAAGCTCTTTAACAGCCTGACTCACAGTAGAACTAACCAACTGCTGTCTTATTTACATTAAGGTGTAGTGTAACTGCCAGCATAGTATTTCCAATATTATTAATAAAAATAGAAAATAAAACAAAGCTTAAAATTGAATTTTGAACCTGAACTACCCAATTCCCATTACTCAAACCAATATCACCGAGTCTAAGAGCAGGTCATATTCAACTGAATCAAATGCCTTGGACATATCAACAAACAGCTGCACAGTACCGCTTCTTGTCCAAGGCAAAAATGAACTAAATGATATAAAGATCTTAATTAAATGTCCTATCCGCAATAGTGCCATTATACTTACCCATACACCTATATTTCTAGCTGATGAAACCTATTACAGCCTGCAACAGTAAAGAACCTTGGATGTATTCACTTTAACAGCAAGCAATTCAGAGTGCTGTTGTGAATGGTGTGGGGGTAGGGATAGGCTTGGGACCCTCCCCTAGCTCCGCTGCGGAGGGTCTGTGCTGATGGACGTGGGTTACTGACCTGAACTGCTGCTGAACTGGGCCCTGGTCCGGATGGGCCTGGGTCCCCTTTCCCTGGCGGGTTGCGGAGTATGGGGGTGCCTACTGGGGTGGCTGCCGGTGGAGCTCACGGGCACGTCACTGCAACCCCTCCTGGCTTCTGCTCCGCGGCTGCTGAGTGACCCCTCATCTGGGGATTTGTAAATATTGTAGCTATCAATTACAATCACACAATTGGGCATTAACTTTTTAAACTGCATCTCTGATAGAACCATGATATTATTATCAGTTGTGATAATGTAGATATTTATCATGTCAGTTTTAGGGACAAGACTTCTAACATTAAAATGTAAAAGGCAAAGACCTAATCTATTTTTAAAATCTGCTGGTCTGAGAATGTTTTTTATTGGACCAGGGTTTGGTTGCATGTTCCCAGATAACAGCAGAGCAGCATAACAGACTTGAATCTATTAGTTTTATAATTAGCATCTCTGGCAGCTGAGTACAAAAGCTCTTTTTGCACTTTGAGGATGTCATTCAGAGCTTTCAGAGATTGTAAATATAGCAGAATCCTCTTGTGACTTGTGATTGTGTGATGTCAGTCTTTTTCTTTTGCATAGAATGAATTTCTCAATGAAGAATAAATGAATCACTGACAAATATTCAAAAACATAAAAAAGGAGACGGTAAATGCCCTCTTGCAATTGAGTTCAAATCATCCAAAGAGGCAAATATTAATGAACCAACAGATGCGAGTGGCCAGCTTTTCCTGAAAAGTCAGTGACTCTGCTACTTGTGGACAAAATTCAAGGAAGTAGGTTCAACAAACTCTGAGTTTAAAAATAAACCAAGTTACAGTGGGGCAAAAAAGTATTTAGTCAGCCACCGATTGTGCAAGTTCCCCCACCTAAAATGATGGCAGAGGTCAGTAATTTGCACCAGAGGTACACTTCAACTGTGAGAGACAGAATGGGAAAAAAAAATCCATGAATCCACATGGTAGGATTTGTAAAGAATTTATTCGTAAATTAGGGTGGAAAATAAGTATTTGGTCACCTCAAACAAGGAAAATCTCTGGCTCTCACAGACCTGTAACGTCTGCTGTAAGAAGCTTTTCTGTCCCCCACTCGTTACCTGTATGAATGGCACCTGTTTGAACTCATCATCTGTATAAAAGACACCTGTCCACAGCCTCAAACAGTCAGACTCCAAACTCCGCCATGGCCAAGACCAAAGAGCTTTCGAAGGACACCAGGAAAAGTATTGTAGACCTGCACCAGACTGGGAAGAGTGAATCTACAATAGGCAAGCAGCTTGGTGTGAAAAAATCAACTGTGGGAGCAATCATCAGAAAATGGAAGACATACAAGACCACTGATAATCTCCCTCGATCTGGGGCTCCACGCAAGATCTCATCCCGTGGGGTCAAAATGATCATGAGAACGGTGAGCAAAGATCCCAGAACCACACGGGGGGACCTGGTGAATGACCTGCAGAGAGCTGGGACCAAAGTAACAAAGGTCACCATCAGTAACACACTACAACGGCAGGGAATCAAATCCCGCAGTGCCAGACGTGTTCCGCTGCTGAAGCCAGTGCATGTCCAGGCCCGTCTGAAGTTTGCCAGAGAGCACATGGATGATACAGCAGAGGATTGGGAGAATGTCATGTGGTCAGATGAAACCAAAGTAGAACTTTTTGGTATAAACTCAACTCGTCGTGTTTGGAGGAAGAAGAATACTGAGTTGCATCCCAAGAACACCATACCTACTGTGAAGCATGGGGGTGGAAACATCATGCTATGGGGCTGTTTTTCTGCCAAGGGGACAGGACGACTGATCCGTGTTAAGGACAGAATGAATGGGGCCATGTATCGTGAGATTTTGAGCCAAAACCTCCTTCCATCAGTGAGAACTTTGAAGATGAAACGAGGCTGGGTCTTCCAACATGACAATGATCCAAAACACACCGCCCGGGCAACAAAGGAGTGGCTCCGTAAGAAGCATTTGAAAGTCCTGGAGTGGCCTAGCCAGTCTCCAGACCTCAACCCCATAGAAAATCTGTGGCGGGAGTTGAAAGTCCGTGTTGCTCGGCGACAGCCCCAAAACATCACTGCTCTCGAGAAGATCTGCATGGAGGAATGGGCCAAAATACCAGCTACTGTGTGTGCAAACCTGGTAAAGACCTATAGTAAACGTTTGACCTCTGTTATTGCCAACAAAGGTTATGTTACAAAGTATTGAGTTGTATTTTTGTTATTGACCAAATACTTATTTTCCACCCTGATTTACGAATAAATTCTTTACAAATCCTACCATGTGGATTCATGGATTTTTTTTTCACATTCTGTCTCTCACAGTTGAAGTGTACCTCTGGTGCAAATTACTGACCTCTGTCATCATTTTAGGTGGGGGAACTTGCACAATCGGTGGCTGACTAAATACTTTTTTGCCCCACTGTAAATAACTCTGAAATCATTCAAATTCAAATAATTCACCATATTGAGTGGCAGCAAGTATGAGTAGCTCTTGAGAGAGTGTTCAGTTTTAAATGTGTATTTTCCAAATATCGTGATGTGCACAACTCTGGGAAAAGTAATGTCCGCAAGAGATAATCTTCTTAGCCCTTGTTCGTCACCCTCAGAATGGCTTCCTCAACTTCAGTAATATGTGGTGTCTAAAGGCTAGTAAGTAGAAGTACACGCCATTTTTGCCGTCAGTTCTGATGGGAAATGTCAACTCACTAGTCGACAAGTGTGACGAGTTGGGTTAGACTGGTTGGGAAGCACTGGTGAGAAATCCGTGAGTCTAACAGTGAGTCTTTTTAACAGGATGTATTTTAAGATACTTACTCAGCAGTGTGTTAACTGTAACCTTTTCAGGATCCACCCCAACCTGCGTTCAGTGGTGTACTGCAGTGCCATTGCAGCAGGTGATGAGGCTGAGTGGGAGTTTGGATGGTCACAATTTAAGATTGCTTCTGTAGCAAATGAGGCCAACAAACTCATGTTTGCATTGGCCTGCACAAACAACACAGAGCTGCTAAACAGGTATGTGTGTCCTTCCTGTGCACAAATAAATGGAACATATAGTGATGTAACAAGTCAGTAAGAAAATCCCTTATGTGGCCCATAAATCAAGTCAGGGAATTTGCAAACAAACAAAGCAGATTTTTTTAAGCCCCTTGGGTTAAAGCCTTAGAATTAACAAACTGATATAATGAAAAGAACTGTTTTTTAATGTCTCCCATAAAAAAAACTTATAAAGGAACTCATTATAAAAACTGAAACTATTTTTGCAATCTATTGTAGCTTTAAACTTTTTAAGAAACACTGAGTTGAGTGTGGATACAGCAGAGACTCCACGAATAAACATAGGTGAAGGAGCTTTAGTAAGTGCATTTCTTGTTTTAACTGTTTTCACAGGTATCTGTCTTACACTTTAAACTCCACTATCATCCGGAAGCAGGATGCCACCAGTGTCATCACATCTGTCGCCAGCAACAGAGCAGGACAAAAGCTGGCTTGGGACTTTGTCAGAAACCATTGGGAATACATGTTCACAGAGTTAGTATCACACTGATAAAAAATAATTTGCATGTGTGAGGTGGAGCAATAACTGAAAATACAGAAAACATCAACATGGAGTGTGAATTTTAGTACAGTAGCATAAGGTTGTTAAAATATACTTTTACCCTTTTTTGATTGACAAAATAATAATCAGCACTTCTTTTATTCTGAAAGCATTTATCAACCATCAGTTTAAGTCCTGAATGAATATTTTAATACGGTCAATTGAAGTCACAATGGATTGTTATATGCCAAGTAAAGGAGGGTTCAAAACCTGAGCTGGTACAGGTGTGGTCAGAAGTCTACAGGGGCATGATTATTATGGTAATTTGTGGCTCTTGATGATTTCTAGTAACTTTATTTTTCCAGGAAATGGTTGTACAGCATAGCTCTATAATGACTTTTAAAAAGGGTATACAAGTTTGAATTTACTTTGGATTTTCTCTAATGCCATAATGGCACCGGATACCGGTACCCATCCCTATTCTTCAGTGACCTTTTTCACTCACTATGTGTTTATCCAGCACTCCATTTTAATCTGTGGCGCTCTTCCACAGCATGTCTTTGTCCCGTCTTCCCCCTTTCACCTCAGCTGGTGATAGTAAATGGACCAGGCTCAGCTTCCTTAACCTGGTTCTGCTAGAAGTTTCTTCCTGTTAAAAGGAAGTTTTTCGACCTTATAATATAAAGTGCTTTAAGGCAACTTTCGTTGTGATTTGGTGCCATATAAATAAAACTGAACTGAATTGATAATTGTTTTATCATTTGTTCCTTTTGAGTTTTGTTATTTCATGCTTTAGGCCCTTGCCTAGCTTTTGTTATAGTTCGTTAGTTCCCTTTTCTGATTCCTCTCTATTTCCGCATGTCTGTCTGGTTGTCTCCGTGTTCTGTCTCTGTGGTTTCTGGTCTCTCCCTGTTTAGTTGTGTCAGATGGTCTTTTCTCTCTAGTCTCCGTGTTTCTTTCCCTTTTTTCTGTCAAGTTTGTATATCTTTGTCTCTGTCTCAGTGTTATGTTTCCTGTTTTATTTAGACAGTCCCCTGTCTTGTGTGCATTCTGTTCACTTTTCTCCTTGCTGTCTCATTAGTCAGTTTCTGTTCCGGTGTGTTCCCTAGGTGTATCTAGTCTGCTTTGTAACCTCCTGTGTCTGTTTTAGTCCTCCATTTGCCTCAGTTCATTTCTCCTCATGCTGTTTTTTCACTCGTCCTGTGTGTTTCCTAGTTTCCACGTTCCTGGTTTCATCTGTGCCTGAGTATTTAGTATTTTTGAGTTCGAGTACTAGCAGTAAAGCTGGCCTTTAAGTTTATGTTTAGTCTGAGGAGTCCTGCATTTCGGTTTATTCCCTGCTTACCACACTGATGATCGTAATGTATACAGTTGTAACTTGGCTTTGGTTTAATAAAACTAAAAAATAAACCATAAATAAACCATGGTATTCATTCCCATGAATGTATGTTAATTTCTGACCACAACTGTAAATATGCCAAATTTTATGTGTGCAAAGCTTCCAAGAATCTGTGAAATAAAGCATTCTCGTGTTCTTTCAGATATGGCGTGGGCTCTTTCTCCTTTGCTTCTATGATCACTGGGGTAACAGCGAGGTTCTCCACACCTGCTGAACTACAGGAGGTATACATTGATTAGGTACAATACAAAACCAATTTTTAAATGTTAAGCTTTTTTCTGAAGTCTTTTCCGGTGATTTCTCTCACAGCTGAAGGAGTTTGTCGAGGCGCACAGTGCAACAGGGTTTGGTTCTGCCACACTGGCTGTAGATCAGGCCCTGGAGAGGACCAGAATGAACATCAAGTGGCTGCAGACAAACAAACAGGAAATCCTGAACTGGTTCAACAGTCAGAACGGAGATCAAATGCAGTAACAAAGGTGTGTTTGGAGATTTAGTGTTGTTTTGGTTTTTTTCTGGAAAAAAAGAGTGACAATTTTATAAACTACTGGTGTACTGGTGTTAATGAAAAACAGCATGCAGTAATAAAGTAGTGAAAGATGTCTGTCCAAATTAAATTTGATTTGACTGTATATGAGATGTGTTTTAATAAATAATAAACTCAGATGATCCCTTTATTAAACTGACTGACAAATGCAAATAAACTAAAATGTAACCAAACTGTAAAAACATTTTACCCATTTTATTTTAGATAGATATCAGATTTGATGATATCCTCACATCAGAACTAAAAAATGTATTTCATAGATGTGTTATGGGATCTGACAAAGTCTGATTTTAATGGTGAACAAGTCTTCCTTACTTTTTATAAACTTCAAAACTCTCCTCTGTCAGTGCGCCCCAGGGCAGCTGTGGCTACAATGTAGCTTGCCATCACCAGTGTGTGAATGTGTGTGTGAATGGGTGAATGACTGAATGTAGTGTAAAGCGCTTTGGGGTCCTTAGGGACTAAGTAAAGCGCTATACAAATACAAGCCATAGGGTCTTTGCCTCAGGCCTGTCCTTCTGTCTCGTTAATCTCTTAGAACAGCAATTTTCTTTTTTCAGTAACTGATGCAGGGAACCTCTTATAAGCAATAATTTTTTCCACTGCGAGATTTCTGCTGCGTATTCAGAGAAGGACAAAATTTGCTGTGACTTTTGCCTTCTCTCACAACATGTTGTTGTAATGCTGTTCATTTCAATGCCTTCATTCATTTTAAGTCCAGAATACGTATGAGTGAAAAAAAAAATAACTAGGAAGGTGAAAATTGTAAGAAAGAGAAGTCAACCAGCAGATTAGATTTTACCTAGCAAAGTGTCTTCAGGTCAGAGAGAGAGAGAAATAAAAGTACACAGCTTTGGTCACATATATTTTGTACTCCACTGTATTGATTTTGTCAAGGTCTGCATTGGCAGACCATGTGGAGTAGAGAAATAAAGACCCAACATGGGACAATTTTAACTGAAAGTAAGACATTTATTGTGTTTGATAAAAAGTATGAAACAAAGGGCTAGGCAAACCAATACGACACTAAACAAAAATCTAAACCGTGGAAACAAGAAAGTAAACATGAAAAACCATAAACCTGGTGAGAACTCGTAAATACCTGGAAGCATGAAACCTTGATAACATGGCATAAACGTAACAGACGACTTGACAATGAATGCATGAGAGTTCATACAGACAGGAATACACAAGAGGGTGACGAGGGAAAAGGAAGCACACGGGCAACACAGCTGGGACGAATAAACATAATAACAAGTCAGGAGGAAGCAAACTGAACACGCTGAACATAAGACGTGAGAATGTCAAAGTAAAACAGGAAACACGCAGACCAAGACACACACACTTGACATGGCAATAGGGAAATAGAAACTGGAGATGAGACATGGACATAAATAAGCAACAAATACAGAGAACATGATGGCTAGGGAGAACACACATGACAGACAAGGGCAAACATGTAAATAAGAGGTGGAGACAGAGGGAGAGAGGGAGCGAGACACGAAGGGAGACAAAGACATCGCTGAGACACACAAAGGGCGAGGGAGACTTAAACACAAGGGACATGACAGACTCACACGCTGAAGGCACGGCACTATAACCAACATAGTGGGGGAGACACCTACGTGGGAGGAACCTAAACAAGGAAACAGAGAACTCAAACAGAACTAACTGAAGCCTAAACTATACAAACAACATCATAATACAAAAAGGCATGAAACTCAAAATGCTGGGTCAAAAGACCCAGCACATGACAGTAATCCAGTAGAGTCCAGTACAGTACTCATGCGGAAACATCAAAAAAGACCAAATGTTGGACTTCAATACACAGATAAATATTCTATTAACTTTAAATAATGTGACTGCAATATTCACTGATCATAAGCATCTCTGTCAGGAACCGGCTGTGTGCTGGCAGGAGAGGACCCAAAGGCAGGACTAACAACACGCAGGGATAAATTCAAAACACAGCTTTATTAACAGAATGGCAAAGGGCAATATAAAACTACACTGGGATGAACTAAGGCACAGGGAGGCACAGGGAGGCCACGGGGAAACGCACACAACACTGATGGATGACGCACAGAAGGTAATGAGAGACGTGGGAACACACGGGCAGCACAGCTGAGGACAAACACATAACAAGACAGGGGGGACACGGAACTGAAAATACTGACCCAAGACGTGGGCCTTAAACGTAACACTGGAAGGACACAGAGGCAGACCGGAGGGTTTGAGAGAGAGCACAGGGAGAGCATAATGGGCTGTGGAAACATGGAATAAAACTCAAGGGGAAACAAGCCAGAGGAACTGAGAACTATATGAACACAGATACACAGAGGGAACACAGGACCAACGACACGGGGAAATCTAACAACCAAAAGCTAAACATAACAACCTAGGGACTAGAACTAAACTTTAAACTAACAAGGTGGACTAAAACCATAATACAAAATGACAAAACACAAGAAACTGAAACCGCTGGGTCAGAAAACCCAGGATCGTGACAATCTCAGTTAATTGCAATGAGCTGTTAAAAACTGCAGGTGAATTGATGCTGCAAGAATGACCATCCAACAATAACAATCATCCAATTGTTTTTTAAAAAGAGGTTAGTGCAAAGAGGTGTCCAAGCAGAATGCTTGAAGAACCATTTTCCTAAATATTACATTTTCAGTATGACCAATATATCTCTTGTTAGGATCCTATTAAAGGTTATGTATTTCTTCAGTCTAGGGGATGTAAGTTCAAATGTTCTCTGTCCTGCAGGTCAATAAAATAAATTTGTCTGCTTCATCCAGTCTCACAATTACTGTTTGCTAATGATTAATCTCTTAAAAACAACAAGTTTACGATGAGGGTTATTTTTAAAGGCTGTATTTTATCCTTATAATAAACAAGTACATTTTCAGAAACTGGAAGGTACTACATTTCATATAATGTTGCATACATTTGTGCCATACAGTTATTCACTTAATTCTGTTTACAGGTGTTGGTGGGCCAAAGAGGCAACAGTTCTTAAAAAACATGCAAGTTACCAAAGTCTACTCCTGTCCTTGACCCTAATCCTAGATGGTTCTTCAATAATATACTGGATGTTAAGAGGTTGATCTGAAGGTTATTTTCACAATGAATCAGTCAAACATCTGGTTAAAAATATTTGAAAATAGTGATCCCCATATCCCACTGCCTTAAAACTGACACCAACAGTTCAAAACAAAATAAACTTTCAGAAAAGGGGATTTCACTTATGTTGCTAATATTTTCAGTTTAACTAAGAATCACCAGTGAATTAACTGATTGTGTATTACAGATGACATATACAGACAAGTGCAGTATTATCAGATGTGAAAATCCAAACTAGAACAGTATTAACATTACAAGACATAAAGACACGTGGGAACTGGAATGAGTGAGATCACCCCTGCAAAAATTCACAGAGCAACAGCATCACATTTCTGTCATCAAAACCTAATCTTGACGTTAATATGTAGAAGTATGTGATTTAATCACACTGATCACATAAAATCTGTTACAGTCTGGGGCTAGTTTGCTAAGCTAGGTTATTTAGCCACTGTTTACAAGGACTAGCTTATTTATTTAGTATAAAGAAAAGCTAAAGCAGATTTTTAAGCTATGAAATATTGATAACAGAGCTTACCCAAGTCTGTCTTTGCTGCCTTAAGTCACTACAGTTTTAACCACATGTAGTCACAAATGTGAAGTCACTATGTATAAGCTTTAAGGCATGGTGTAAACAGTTTGGGTTACATGTTTGTAGGTAGAGTTTGTTGAAATCGGAAAATCTTTATTCAGTTTTTTGTCCCATGATTTCAAGCAGGTTATTTGCTAAAAGTGTTGGAAAAACTTTTAAGGTGCAAATTACAGATAACACTTTTTTTTACCCTGACATGCATGTAAATAGTGGTAGGAAGACAGAATATATTACAGCGCGTGCTTTAAACATTCAAAAAACATCTGTCCACGTAAGTCAAACAAATCATTAAATGGTTAGTATGTCAACTGCCTTAGTGGATTCATGGCATCAATAAAGACTCATACAGAAATACAGAAAAACATAAACCTGCTTTTTCCTGGTCTAAAACCTCCAACCTGAAAAAAATTGTTCTAATGAACAGTTGTGAGTTGTTCCAAGTCTTGTCTTTTTTTAAGTTCAGAGTCAAGGTAAACTCATTAGCCTCCAACAAGAAGTAGATGTGTTTTGGCCTCTTCCTTACCCCCCTCATTCCCACCTCAGCACGCTCGTATCACTTCACTGGAGAATTTTCTGTTGCGTGTCAGGCAGGTTGAGGGCCACAAGGCCGCCGCACACCAGCGCAGTAAAGGATAGTAGAATAGGGATGGCTTTGGTGATTCCCACACAGCTAGCAAAGATGGAGCTGCTGAGAACAGCAGCCAGTTTACACAGAGCATTCAGCACACCAGAAGCTGTTGCTCTAAGAGAAAAGAGTGACAACAGAATGACATTTTGAAGCAGCCTTATTGAAAATAAAGCTGTCACCAGGACTTTTCATTTCTTAACATTTTAATGTCCAAACAGAAAAAAATATGGTTTTGTGTTTTTTCAAGACTGCTGTGCAATCTTTTTCACACATAAACAATATTATACATAAATCATCCTAAAAAAAATAAAGAAATGTGAACAAGGATCCAATGATGAATCACATAAATAATAAATAAATACAGAATTATTGATCTATGGTTTAATAGGTGGAGTTCAGGAACTTTTTGATCTCAAAACTTCAAAAATTCAAAAGTTCACATACATTTTTTAGTTGCAAGTGAAAAAAAAAAGTGATTAAAAAACACGGGCTCATTTTAAATCTGATCCCAGCAGCATATTTGAGCAACAACAACAAAAAAAGAAGAAATAAATGATTTAAAAAAGAAGTCTTTGGAATAATGAAACTTTCAAAAGTAAATATTTTAATGTTTTATGTTTACCTACTGAATTTAATATAATGTGATCAAGTGGTCAGGGATATGTGATATGAGGATATTGTAATCTGTGGTTTTAGGAATTGGAATTTCTCATCAGATGCACTGATCCATATTTTGTTTGTCCCAAAACAAATTATATATATACATACACATATATATATACACATATATACATATATACACATACATATATACACATATATACATATATACACATACATATATATATATATATATATACATATACATATATGTACATATACATACATATACATACACATACATATACATACATACATATATATATATATATATATATATATATATACACATACATATATATATATATATATATATATACACATACATATATATACATATATATATATATATATATATATATACATATATATATATATATATATATATATATACATATATATATATATATATATATATATATATATATATATATATATATATATATATTAGGGGTGCAACGATATTCGTATCGATATTGAACCGTTCGATACAGTGCTTTCGGTTCGGTACGCATATGTATCGAACAATACAACATTTGTAATTTATTTTATCAATTTTCCTTCTGACGATGCTGTCTGTGTTGAGCGCTCAGTGAATCTGTGTTCGACTACTCCGCCTAGGCTGCACTGTCGAGCGCAGATCCACTGAGCGCTCAACACAGACAGCATCGTCAGAAGGAAGAGCGCAGGGCAAGCTAGCAAGACAGAAGTTAAGCTCTCCTTGCAACAGGCAAATTGAACCTCATTCAGATCTGGCGTTTGGAATTATTTTGGTTTTCATGTGACGTATGACCCTGAAGGTAAGCGAGTCATGGACTAAAGTAAAACAGTATGTTGGATGTGCCATGCAATGCTCAATTACATTGGTGTGAACTAGCGTGTTAGCGCAGTTAGCTCGTTAACGTGTTGGCCGTCTAGCCCCATGCACAGAGCGATCGGCGGTAGCTCGTTAACGGAGATTTGCCGTGTTGTGGCGTTAAGGTAATTTCAACGAGATTAACCTGAAAGCACTAGTGGGAACAAAACGAATATGACTGCACATTTACGCCGACATCATCCTAGTGCAAAGACAAAAACAACAAGCATGCTACTAACTTTAGCCGAGTCATTTAGACAGCTGTTAGCACATGATTCTCCTTATGCTGCTGAGAATATAGCCCAGAAGAAGCGGATAGTATAGCTTTTATTTTGGAAAGAGACATTTCTCTGTAATAAACTCTCTTTTCCAAAGATGAGTGATTCCTCAATCAGATACAGGGCTTGCAATATCGCTAGCCCGACGTCCCGGAGCTAGCGATTTTTTCAGTCGGGCTACCAAAATCTATCTCTTCCCTGCCCGTCGGGCTATTGTAGGAAAAATATATGTCAATGCTTTTGCATTCTTTCGGAAATGTAGCTGGGTAATTATGTCATTGGCATCGGTGAGCCACTGTCAATATGTGACATATTGAAGTCGCGTTTGAATTTGCGCTTGTGTATAGAGAGCGACAGCACTGATCTGTGAGTGATGATAATTTGTGCACCAATTCCTCTGACATCGTCTTATTAATCGTTAGCTTACTATGCAAACATGACAAGTGAAATCTCCCGCAGCTTAAACATGTGAGAGGTTGATCGCGCAGAGAATCGCTGAGCTTATGTGAGTGAGCGTGTAAAAGCATTTCAGTTCTGCTGAGCCAAATAAGACAGGTCAGGGTGAAGAAGTGACAGCCAAAGAAAAGCTTACCACAAAACGGAGAAGTTATGACAAATCAGACTATGAGGCAAAAAGAAAGTGCAGCTTTATGGTTTCATGGACAAAAGAATTTCTGTGGCTGCAATATGACGAGCTAAATAACCAGGGCTGCACATAAGTGGTCCGCAGGTGCGCATTCGCTGTCAAAATAAAAAACACGCACAAGGGTTAGGGTTAAATTCAAAAACTGTACTTTTGAGTTAAAATATATATTTATAATTTTAATAAATGACAAATTAAAAATGCATGAACATTTTTTTGTATCGAAAAAATATCGAACCGTGACACCAAAGTATCGAACCGAACCGAACCGTGAATTTTGTGTATCGTTGCACCCCTAATATATATATATATATATATATATGTATGTATGTGTGTGTGTATATATATATATATATATATATATATATATATATATATATATATATATATATGTGTATACATATATATATACATGGGGAACGCTGGCCTAGCGCAGCATTCCATGACTCTCCTTCTTGGTCAAATTGCCCTTACACAGCCTGGAGGTGTGTTCGGGGTCATTGTCCTTTTGGAAAATAAATAATGGTCCAACTAAACGCAAACTGGATGGGATGGAAATTTGCTGCAGGATGCTGTGGTAGCCATGCTTCAGTGTGCCTTCAATTTTCAAAAAATCTCCAACAGTGTCACCAGCAAAGCACCCCCAGACCATCACACCTCCCCTCCATGCTTCACGGTGGCAACCATACATGTAGAGACCATCAGTTCACCTTTTGCATCACACAAAGACTTGATAAAAGCCTGACTTGTGCAGTCTTTTCTAAACAGTTAAAGTAGAGATGGGTCTGCTACTGGAACTCTGTGTGGCATTTATCTGGACTCTAATCTAAGGTGCTGTTAACTTGCGATTTCTGGGGCTGGTGACTCATATGAATGTATCCTTAGCAGCAGAGGTGACTCAAGAAGTGACATTCAAAGTTTTAGAAATTTTCCAGAGCGACTGATTTTCAGTTCTATCACTTCTGTCAACAGAGCAAATGGTGGCTACTTTCAGGAATCTAATCTTGCTACATAATTCCATATATCTTGCTTCATATATTTGATGTCTTCAGTTTTTAGCTACAATGTACTTTTCACACACACACACACACACACACACACACACACACACACACACACACACACACACACGTGTGTGTGTATATATAAGAAGAAAAATACTGGTACCTCTTTGAAGCTGGATACAGTTCCACAGTCACCACTTCAATTCCATTCCATGCAGCTGCACTAACACCACAGAACAGACACTGTAGTGCAATGATTGCTGATTGGCTGAAGCTTAGAAACAGGAAAAATGTACAGCCTGCTGAAATCAGCATGGATCCACCTAAGGAGATCAGAGTTTTGTAATGAATCCTGTAGAATCAGTATTTTTTAATAAATTGCAACATATTTATAGAATGCATTAAGAGTTCATTATAACATAAGTTTTAAAATAATGTAATATGAAGTTATGGCCTATATAAGATAATCAAATATAGATGTAAAGCTAGGTGAAATTATGTCCAGAAATGTTTGGACAGTGACACAACATTGCTTCTGAATGCCACCACAGGTATGCAATGAAACTATGAACTGAAATGCAGACTCACAGATTTACACTCCCTGTAAAAAGAAAATACCCTCTTTAAATTTAAAGTTTAATGTATCAGGATATAATAATAAAAAAAAGAATCTGGTCCATATGGAAAAGATATATATAAATCTTATAAAGTTTTTATCTGTCTTGTGTGAAACTTGTATGAAAAGCATACAAGAGTGAAAACACATATAAGATCCCTTGAAAAATTATATAATGAAACTTGTATGTTTTGTATACTTACTAAAAAAATATATGAAAGTAATGAGAAAGTGGCCACTTTCATGAGTAAATCATATATGTTTTTACTATTTCTTTTCCATATGGGAGGAGGTCTTAAAACTGGGTAAACGCAATCTCAGATGACAACTAAAACACCTTATTATTACCTTTATTTAACCAGGAAGCCCATTTGAAACTCTCAGAAACTTTCAGAAATGCAATAAATACAACACAAAATACAAGCTCTACAACATTACATACGGTACGAAAATATGAAAGATATACATAATATTCCTTGACTGCATTCCTAACTCCTTTACAAACAAACTTCCATAATTTACCTATGATCTTTACTCTGCCAATCTTCTCCATGTAGAGAGCTGAGATGATGTTGCCTGGCAGCACTGCCAGACTGCCTAGGAAGCTGACCAGGTAGATGAGGACATCATTCTCCTTAGCAGTATCTAGGTGGCAGCCATGCTTGTTGTGTTCAAAGGTGGTGTTCTCCATCTTACAGTCAATAAACTTTGCCTCCCACAGGTCTACAGAGAGTAGAAAGGCTATTATATAATATACTTTACTTATTAGTGTTAATATACTTTAAATGGCTTTTGTGTTTGCAGATGTTTTTGGAACTAAATTACAAGAGCCATTAACTGACACCTCTCTAAAAGGTTTATTGACTTGTTTTTGCATTTGAATACTGCTATAAATACAATAAATAAAAAAACAAAAACCGGAAAAACTGTCTATAACTGTCTATATTAGTAGTCTCAGATACACGGTTCTACACTATACAGATATAGGAAAACAGTTTTACAATACACAACTGGTAAAAAGTTTTAGCCATTCTGGGTGTGTCTCATTGACTAGCAGCTGGTTCATTTGTGCTGCTAGACACTAATGGAGTGCAGTCAGCTTCTTCAGCCAGTAGGTGGGAATCATGTCAGGGCCTGGTGCTGTCCAACTGTTTCTTGGATCTCTGGATCCTGTTCAGGCAGGTTGCTATGGTCTGCTCTTGGATCCACTACCCCCAATACTCTTGCAGTGCTCTTCACTTGTCATACCTTGATTGTATACCTTGAATAGTTTTGTGGAGAACACCAGGTTCATTCTCCTGCCTTCAGTACCTCTTCAGGTGAGTCTTTGCTTGGCAGTTCACCAGGCCTCAGGTATGGACAGCTTGCCGTACTTCTTTGGCACCTTCTTCATTGCACCTTTCTGCAACTCCCTTTGTGCTACCTTGATTTTTTCATCTAGTCTCCTTCTCCATGGAGGGTACTGCTCCTTCTGGCTGATTACTGCTGCCGTGGTGTAGATCAGCTGATTAGTCTTGATGATGGTCACAGTAGGAATGTCCATAGTGCTGCATTCACATCGTCTAGTAGACCTTCAGGGGTACTTCACGTAATCTTGGTAACCAGCTGTGGAGGGTCCAGGTTTTAAGCTTCTCCACGATCCTATATTTCAGGTCAAATCCTCTCACACTCAACGATCCTTCTTCCATCGTACTTGGCCCTTGGTACACAATCTCGGGTGGGGGTGGTGATGATATCTCCCCCCATTGTCCTGGCTCCCTCTTGCCATAGAATATGTGATGTAACCCATCATTTTCTAGCCATGACAGCAGTTCCTTCTTCTGAATGTTGGAACACAGAGCTACATATATTCATTCTTTGCATGTTGTTCTGGGGTCTTTTGTGACATCTTGGATAAGTTGTCACTGCGTTCATGGGGTAAATTTCTGTGCCCGGTCACTTCTGGCAATGTTCACCACTGTTCCATGTTTTACAACAGTGCTCACTCTGGTTTGCCGGAGTCCCACAGCTTCAGGACTGGCTTTGTAACCTTTTTCTGACTCAGAGATTTAGAGATTTAGAAACTATATTCTGTGTTTACTAGTATTATCTTTGTCTAATATTTACATTTGTTTGATGACCTGTGTGACAAACATACACAAAAAATAGAAAATCAGGAAGGGGGCAAACACTGTAATTAGGAACTGCGGCTTGAATGACAGGGACATAGAACCTCACAGTTTTAATTATTGTAATTATTATATTAATTTTTGGTGATAAAAAATTAAAATGTTTAGCTGAAGCCTGTGACTGTTCTCAAACTAATGAAAAATGTGGAACCACATTTCTAAATGAAAATCACTGGAGGCAGACAATTGGAAAGCAGTAGAGTAAATCCTGGTTTAATATTTTCAAAATCGCTGGGATTTCTGTCATCCAAAAAACAAATATTGAAATTATAAATTGACTGGCTCTTATATAGCACTTTTCTACTCCCTCTGAGCACTCAAAGTGCTTTACACATTTGCCTCATTCAACCACACAAGCATTTTTTTTCTATGCAAGTGCTTTCTATCTAACATTCATACTCTGATAGATGCATCAGAGAGTAACTTAAGGTAGGTTTCTCACCCAAGGATATTTGGCATGGAGACTGAAGCAGACAGGGATTGAACCACCAATCTTCCCATTAGTAGGTGACCTGCTGTTCTTCCTGTGCTACAGCCCTCCCAAAAGATTAACATTATATTAAAAGAAAGAAAATGTAGGTATAACGTTCAATAAAGACACCCTTTATAAAAATGTAAAGTTCTCTAGTTATTGCATTGACGAACTTGGATGACGGTGCTATCCACCTGCCCGCCCAGCAGAGTGACGATAATGCCCTATCAGCCTTTCATACCTGAGGGGTAGAAACCATTTTCACTCACATTCACATTCGTTTCTATACCAAAGCTGCAACCAATTCCAACAAATTGTCCCATTCAAACTTACCTGTGTTGTAGAAGACAGTGGAGTGGATGGTGCAGTTCTCAAACACTGTTTCAGAGGACCTGATGTTCTCAAAGTGACAGTCTTCAAACAGAGAGTCTTTAAATTTCACTGACTTCATCTCTATATTGATGAACCTATGAGAATGGGATGGACAAAGAGCCTTTCTCAAATCAAAGCACTGACTTGTGTTCTTGAGTTCAAATTTACCTCAGGAATATAAATCCTTAGGGACAGAAGGGCAATTTCAAAATAGAACCACAGCTTTCTTGGTAAATGTTACATATCAACACGTCAGTACCTGACTGCACCGAAACAAAATTATCTACAATCAAAAACTCCACTACAGGTATGTTTCCTTAACAGGTACTTAAACGAGGGAGAAGAAACTATTTAAGGGACTCATTTTATCAGTTTCTGTTTAAGCTGAATAACTAAATAACTAAGTGGAATAACTAAAGCAGAGTTTTGTCTCCAGAGGGTCCCTGCATACAGGGTAGTGTTTCTGAAGTTTCAGGAAGTAAGAAGTAAGCATACATTTTATGTGCCTAGTTTTTTAAGTGTGTTGTTTGTAGGTGACAACAATTTAGAAACTGCTGGAAAAGAGTTTTTAAAGGGATGAAATGATGACCATAAAGTCAATTTTTGAAGAAGACAATATTCACATAGGGTGTAGGTATGGTTTCAAGCAGCACTGTAAATACATAATGCACCATACTAACGTTGAATTTTCCTGCCTAACCCTAACCCAAATCCATGAGCATCACAGCAAAATTTATTCTAGTTTGCATTTCATCTGTTCCTGTTTCAGGTAGGTCATGACCAGTCGTTCCTCAAGCTTAGCTGTTGGCAGATTTCTCATATTTGAATCAGTAGAAGATAATGATTTAATTAGAACTTGGCTATATATAAGTTTTAAAGGATGCTATATAAAGGATGTTCAATAATCTACAAGAACACAAGTACAGGTGAGAATACAGATTGAGAAATGGAAAACATGGACTCTCACTTCTATTGCTATCAGCACAGAATCAGAATGGACAGTGGGCATAAATCCAAAACTGACACAAGTTGAAGCATGCAAAAGCATGTTGGAGTGAAAATGGTGGAACAATCTTCATGGCAATACAATGTATGGAAAAAGAAGCCCTGTTATAATCATGTGGTTCATGTCAAACTGAAAGTTAAACCTGATTCTGTGCATTTTATTCTAAAAGAGCATAGAAGTTTGTAAAATATATAACAAAATATACATTATATCTGTACTTAAAACTTGAAGATGCATTCCCTTATTTGAGAATGCTAAGGTTCAGCTGTGAATGGTACCTGCACAAGTGTAGAGCTCTAGCTCTAACCCCTATGTTAAAATACCCAGAGTTAGAGTATTAAGTATAGGTGAATATTGGTTTGCTGTTGTTGTTTGTTTTTTAATATATATTTGGTAATACGAACAAATTGCAGCGATATGTTTTGGCAACAGCTGTATTTGAAGCTTTAGCTCAACTCTGAAGACAGATAAAAACAGCCGATGCCTGTGGATGTCCTTTTTAATAACTTGTCCTTCAGAGTCAGAGGTACAGCCCAAATCACAAATTGCCCTTAATTTAACCAAAATACATTACATCTCAATCCCTGTCCATTCCAAGCTATTTTTATTCAGTCAAATACCAACTCACCCTTTTTAGTTTTCACCTGTAGGAACTATTTTATGACAAACTGAGCCAGGAATCACACGGTACAGCAAGGGTTCTGTGGTTCTTTAGGCTTATGCCAAGAAAGCATACCAGTAACAAGCCAGAAAAAATTCAAGACTAAATCATATTCTTATATTTATCGCTGTGCAGGAGGATATTAATACTTATCTATCTAAATTATTGTAGGGTCTTTACCTTACAATAATAAAACACTTTGAGGCAACTGTTGTTGTGATTTGGTGTTTAAAAAAAATAAAATTGAACTGAATGTTATTGAATTGATTTGAAAGTGTGTCAAATAAATATCTAAACGAATCACAAGCTGACCCTCATCCTTACTAGCAGAACTAGCTATTGCCACACTGGTGCTTAAGGTATCCACTAGATGACATCTGAGTAATAAATGGTGCAGCCAGTAGCATCACTGGTGCAAATGTTAGCTGAAATGGCTGTGTGGCACCCAGAGCAAGCATGGGTTTAAGCACCTAGAGTCGCTGCAGGCTTTGTTGGACAAGTAGACCAAGCTGCTGCAGAGCCTGCTGTCCCGGTTGGGAATGGCAACCTCTCCACCGGTCTCCAAGGTCATAGTAGTAAAAGGTGCTTTGGTTGTTCACTTAGAGTAGAAAAGGGCTATATAAATACCAGTACATTTACCATTTTCAAAGCAGACAGGACTGTGCGTTTTTCACCCTACTGAAGGATGCTGCCAAGGTGACTGGAGCTGGGGGAGTCTGAATGAGAACAATGGCTGCTGGAGCTGATGGTGACAGATATTCATTTATATGCTTCCACTGCAGACATCAGAATAGGTGAGGATGTGGCCATCATGCTAGCTACCATGTACCCGTACCCAACCTGCAGAACAAACACCTGCCACCCCTCCCAGGCATTTCCAGAATGAGTGTACACTCAAAGAGGTTGGTCAGGTGGTCTGGGCCACCAGCTCTCCAAGGCTCAGGATGAACATACACCATCCAGTAAGAATGCAATGAGGTATATGGGGTATACACCAAATCTGAAGAAATCTCTGGAGATCTACCTTTGGCGGCCCATACCCTGGGAGGGGTGACGGGCAGTAGTAGTATATGCCAGGCATGAGTGGATTCAGGCTGTACACAGTCACTAATCCACCAGAGCCTGGTTCAGAACCTGAGCTATGGTGGAGTTATTGTGTGTGGATTTTAAGCATGCACATAATAATTTTCACAGTTGTCCCATAGTGCCGGTGAAAATTAAATAGAGGGCCAAAACAGAATCAAGGCCGCAAATAGTTCCTGCCTTGCGCAGCTGCTGATTTTGTAAATAGACTGGCTGGGGTCTACCGGTAGCGTCTCCTTTCAGGCCAGGATAGACGAATGTCACCGAGCAGTGACTAAGTTTGTGGTAAAAGGCTTGCACCCATTTGCCACAGCAGATGCCCCCGATTTTCGGTAAGTGAATGTGTTTAATTGTAGGCAGGGACATTACTGGATATTCTTGTGTAATTGCTACAGAATAATTTATGTTATACGTTGTTATTGCTACAGAAGAATGTTTATTTTATTATTTTACATTTGCAATTTTTTTTCCTGGGGACCCTGTGACACCCCATTGAAGAGCCATAGGCTGGGGGGCTGGGAGGAGGTGCTGGCCGTCAGACTGGGGTCTGGGATGCGGGGCCTCCCTGCTACTGCAGATAAGGAGGTGGTCCGCTTGCCTCCACCCCAGAGAGATGGGTTACATCTCCTGGGTCTAGGTGCGGCTTGCCCCTCTGAGGGCGGTACCTGGACCTGGGATATAGAGTATGTTTGGGGAGTGCGACTGTCTGTGCAGTGTCTATTTGTGTCTGTCTACACGTTGGGTGAGTGCCGAGTATTTGGTTGTGTATATGGGGGTAGGAATGCATGTTTGTGTCCGCGTGTGCCTGTTCGTCTGTGTCTATATGTCAGGTTGGGTCTTAGACTCAACCTCTCTGGGTACATCTCAGGCCCTCTAAAGTACGGAGGCCTATCTCCCCTCACCACACTCCCTTCAGGTGGCTGATGCCCTCAGACGTTGGTGCATTGGTGGTTCTTGTCGACTGGGGCTGGGCGCTCATGTATGTACCGGCTCACTCCTGGTGGCCGATTGGCGGGGCCTGGCGCCTGTGACCCAGCTGGGCCCCTTCCGGAGGGTGGGGTGCCCTCAGGCCTCTGGGCCTGAAGCTCGGTCCTCTCTGGCATAGCTGGCTGCCGGCAGAGCCCGCGGGCACGCCACTGCAACCCCCTCTGGCCTCTGCTCCGTAGCTGCGGGGTGACCTCTCGTTTGGGGCTCTACTCAGCTCTTCCCAGGAGGGTGGCACGGTTCCCCCCCCCCCTTTTTGGTGGTCCACCTCGGGTCCTTGTACTCTGGGGCCTCTGGATATCTGGGGCCTGGATCTCCTCCATACCTGCTTCATACCCTGGGGGACGGGGCTATGGCTCCCCTCACTCCCTAGCAGATCGTTACATGGAGAAACCTTTGGAATACAAGCATGCTGATCCACACAGGTATGCACACAGGTGTACACACGGGTGTTCACAGACGCGGACTACAGCTTTCTTGGCTGCTGCCTCAAAGCACATTGTGCACCGTCTATCTTGCGTGCTGCACAATATCGTTTATTATTTAGTATCTACTGATATCTACTGCTAGCTAGTTTATTGTGATGGTGTTATATTTATTATGTTGCTCTTTGTTGTTTGCTTTCTCTTCTGTTTTTTTTTCTCCATACAGGTGATCCAGGTGTTTTGTTTGTTTTTCTTTTTTTTTTTCTTTCTTCCCCCCCTTTCTCACCGTCTCTTCTCCCCTTTGGTTTTCTTTCTCTCCCTCTCTTTCTTTCATTCTTTCTCCCTGTCCTATCCCCCAGTCATGTCTGTCCCGTTTGTAGCAACTGAAAATAAAATAAATACATAATTATAATAAAGGTCAATCAAATGGACCAATGTGGCAAGGCCATGATGATCCACTTGGTAAAATAAATCCGCTCGGCATCTTTCTTGGCCTTAAGACAACAATTCTGATGGCTAAAGATCCAAACGGGACACACAAAAAAAAAAAAAAAAGAAAAAAAAAAAAAGAAGAGCCATAGGCTGGATCTCTTAAGATCTCACTGTTGGGTTTGTAAGGCCATGTTACTCCTAAATTTCTATCTTGTTCAAAGAGAAGATATAAAACAAAGTTCTAAGCTATTCGACCTGTGTGTTCTCCTTTTTTAAAAAGAATCGATAAAGAATCGAATCGTTAAACAGAATCGAAAATGGAATCGGAATCGTGAAAATCTTATCAATACCCATCCCTACTTTCAGGTTATTTCCTCTCATAGGAATCCTGAAAGAGATTCTGACGGACCAGAGCACATCATTCATGTTCCACACACTGAGAGAGCTTTATGAATTCCTGTGTACAGGGAGTGCAGAATTATTAGGCAAATGAGTATTTTGTCCACATCATCCTCTTCATGCATGTTGTCTTACTCCAAGCTGTATAGGCTCGAAAGCCTACTACCAATTAAGCATATTAGGTGATGTGCATCTCTGTAATGAGAAGGGGTGTGGTCTAATGACATCAACACCCTATATCAGGTGTGCATAATTATTAGGCAACATCCTTTCCTTTGGCAAAATGGGTCAAAAGAAGGACTTGACAGGCTCAGAAAAGTCAAAAATAGTGAGATATCTTGCAGAGGGACGCAGCAGTCTCAAAATTGCAAAGCTTCTGAAGCGTGATCATCGAACAATCAAGCGTTTCATTCAAAATAGTCAACAGGGTCGCAAGAAGCGTGTGGAAAAACCAAGGTGCAAAATAACTGCCCATGAACTGAGAAAAGTCAAGCGTGCAGCTGCCAAGATGCCACTTGCCACCAGTTTGGCCATATTTCAGAGCTGCAACATCACTGGAGTGCCCAAAAGCACAAGGTGTGCAATACTCAGAGACATGGCCAAGGTAAGAAAGGCTGAAAGACGACCACCACTGAACAAGACACACAAGCTGAAACGTCAAGACTGGGCCAAGAAATATCTCAAGACTGATTTTTCTAAGGTTTTATGGACTGATGAAATGAGAGTGAGTCTTGATGGGCCAGATGGATGGGCCCGTGGCTGGATTGGTAAAGGGCAGAGAGCTCCAGTCCGACTCAGACGCCAGCAAGGTGGAGGTGGAGTACTGGTTTGGGCTGGTATCATCAAAGATGAGCTTGTGGGGCCTTTTCGGGTTGAGGATGGAGTCAAGCTCAACTCCCAGTCCTACTGCCAGTTTCTGGAAGACACCTTCTTCAAGCAGTGGTACAGGAAGAAGTCTGCATCCTTCAAGAAAAACATGATTTTCATGCAGGACAATGCTCCATCACACGCGTCCAAGTACTCCACAGCGTGGCTGGCAAGAAAGGGTATAAAAGAAGAAAAACTAATGACATGGCCTCCTTGTTCACCTGATCTGAACCCCATTGAGAACCTGTGGTCCATCATCAAATGTGAGATTTACAAGGAGGGAAAACAGTACACCTCTCTGAACAGTGTCTGGGAGGCTGTGGTTGCTGCTGCACGCAATGTTGATGGTGAACAGATCAAAACACTGACAGAATCCATGGATGGCAGGCTTTTGAGTGTCCTTGCAAAGAAAGGTGGCTATATTGGTCGCTGATTTGTTTTTGTTTTGTTTTTGAATGTCAGAAATGTATATTTGTGAATGTGGAGATGTTATATTGGTTTTACTGGTAAAAATAAATAATTGAAATGGGTATATATTTGTTTTTTGCTAAGTTGCCTAATAATTATGCACAGTAATAGTCACCTGCACACACAGATATCCCCCTAAAATAGCTAAAACTAAAAACAAACTAAAAACTACTTCCACAAACATTCAGCTTTGATATTAATGAGTTTTTTGGGTTCATTGAGAACATGGTTGTTGTTCAATAATAAAATTATCCCTCAAAAATACAACTTGCCTAATAATTCTGCACTCCCTGTATTATGTCGATTCTGACCAGTGGATATCACCCCTAGACAGATGGCCTGTTGAAGCAGCTGAATAAGACTCTAAAACCCACAATTCATAAGTTCAATAGTGATGATGAACACTACTAGGACCATTGATTGTATTGGTGATTGGATCTTCTGTTGCTTGCAGTGCAGAAGGTACTCCAGGCCTCCAATTCCATTTCCCTGTGAAAAGCTATTTGCTGGATACCACAAGATAAAGTGCTTATGTTACTCCATTACTCCACCACTAAATTATTTGCGAAGTGGCAAGGGCCCTTCAAAGTCACATGGCAAATGAATGATGAAGATTATGAGGTGATGCCAACTGACAGGGCAGGAGCAAGGCAAATTTATTATCCCAATCATGGAGACTGGTGAAGACTGTCTAACAATCCTGGCGAATGATAGATTGATTGATTTACAGGCAGACAAACAAATTCTATCAGTCTTGCTATGCTCCTTTGTGATGGCCTGGAGAACAGATGTTTCTGAATTGCAGCAGCCCTTTGCTGATGTGTTCTCCCCTCTACCAGATTGCACTAACCTCATACACATCATTGTGAGACTGCCTGGGTGCTTTTTCACATCACTGGATTTAAGGGCTACTGGTAGATTCCCTTGTCTCTAGAGTTTGCTTTTACCTATACCTAAGTACTTTTATCTAAAATTCACACACTTGCACTCCGATGGATGAATCAGGGGAAGCTCGGGCTTCAGTATCTGTCCAGAAGGAAGTGAGGATAACTTCACCAAGCCTCTGATTGTTAGGTTACTGGCTCGATCACTTTAAGCACAGATGACACAGGCAGTGTCCACATGAACCGTCATGCACACAGTCTCTATGACTGGGCATGTGAATTATTTAGAATTTAGTGATTCTGATTTCCTTATCGATCACTTAACAATTTACTCCCAGGAGAAAGTAAGTTGTTGCACTACTCATTACATCACTTTGCATTTCTCCATAAAATGATCTAAAATGCATTGTCTCATATTTACCATTTAACAATATAAACTTATCAGCTACAGTCCCACACACCAACACAAATCCCTATTTTAATGAAGCTCTTTCTCTTAGACCGGACAGGACAAAAGAAACCATTCTTTCCTTAGTTCAGACAGGAGATCATCTTAGAAGAGCCACCTCGACGGGACAAGTCTCGGCTGTCCATCTGCATCTAAACGACAAAGGTCACTCTTTTGAGGATGTCAATGTTCACATTTTGGACAGAGAAGACAGTGAAAGAGGAGTGAAAGAAGCCATCTATGTCCACTGTGAACAACCATCTTTAAACAGGCGGGGGTTTACGACACCAACTGTCTGCCATCTATAATCCAGTTTTGAGATCCCTTCCCAGACGGAATAACGCCCACTCACATCCTGGGCCATTTGACCTCAGTACATCCCATGATAAGGTGGGGCCAGGTTTCACAATGGGTTCACCCAAAACCTTGGCTGATTGTGACCCACACCCGTTTTCACATCTTGATTAGGTAGAGGGTCAATAGGGGGTCCATGTCCCTGTTGGAGACACTCCCATAGGCCTTAAAATCTGGGACTCTCCACCAGTTGCTCTTAGAACTGAAGAAGCTTCTCAGATGAGAGGGGAAACAGCAGCGAATGAATATTAAATTACAGCATATTTAAGTAGATAAACCTCAAGCCAGCAGTGAATTTAAGCAGCATTAAAGCTTACTTGTCACGGATGTATTCTACTTCTTCATGGATCTGGTTCTCCAAAGGAAAGTCAAAAATCATGTTCTCCACTCGTTTTTTATGGATAACCTAGAGAGAAACAAAACAATGAAAATCTGTTTTCTGTGCTCAAATCTTGTTTGATTCATTTTTAACCCTTTAAAGCCAAGTTTATTATATTCGATATATGAGTTTTTGTAAGTGGTTTGCCTTCTGTGTCATCAGGGTGAATTTTTGTTGTTGTTGTTTTTACCCCCAAAAAGCTGAAATAAATGTTAAAATATATTTTGCAAAAAATACACATAGCTAAAAAAAAAACAAAAACCGCCTGATGTAGCATATATGGTACAAATTAATACATAAAACACATACACAAGATAATACATCAACCAGATTTGAAATGATACTGTATTAAGACTCTTTTATGAGTAGATGACATTACCTGGACCTTAGACACATACTCTTCATGCTGAAGGTGTTTGATCATGTCAGGGAACCACACAGACAAGCCATAAAAGCTGTAAAAAACATGAGACGCTGAATTAACAAAAGGTTAAGAATAAAAGTGACTCGTCATCATATCACTTTAGACTCTAGACTCTATTCAGTCAGTCTGCCTCTGTCAGTGCCCCCCTGGGGTGGCTGTGGCTACAATGTAGCTTGCCATCACCAGTGTATGAATGTGTGTGTGAATGGGTGGATGACTGGATATGTAAAGCGCTTTGGGGTCCTTAGGGACTAGTAAAGCGCTATATAAATACAGGCCATTTACCATTTTGGATTCTGACATGTGAACTGCAATGTTGCCATATTTCATTCCCATATCTGTTGTGAGGTAATACCGTATACAATTCATGTTAGGGTAATTATTTCCTCAGTGATCTAAAAACCAGGGAGCAAATATTTAGAACGAATTCTCTGCTTCGCTGACCCACCTGTGGGTGGAGTTTCTCCTGGAGGCTGTCCTTTCTATGCCTGCTCATCAAGCTCTTGGTAGACAACTATTTAAAGATTTCCCAAATTATAACTATATTAAGAAACCGTGCAGGTAAGCTACCTGAACTCGACTCCCACAATAGTATTACATCTTTACTGTGACTCTGAATCCTGCTGCTCCTCTGAAAAAGAAAGTCTCTAGTAAGAAGTACTTGACTCCCTGGTGTAACTCTAAGATGTGCACCTTAAAGCAGATAACCATAAGCTGGAGATGAAATGGTGTATCACTTATTTATCAGATCTTCATTTAGTCTGGAAAAATGGATCGCTGCTCTTTAAAACAGCCCTAAACCTGGAAAATCTTACTATTCTCAGTAATTGTCAATAGCATAAATCTTACTAATCTTACTATTGAAGAAAAAACAACACCAGATTTTTCTTCAGCATTGTAGCCATGGTGACAAAATGTCAAAGGTCTGTTGAGCGAACCATTCCTTTAACTTCCTTGGACCTGGCGTCCACATATGTGGACATCACATTTTTGGTTGTTTAGACCAAAATACTATATTTTGCTCTACAAGGGCCTGATATCCACTTACAAGGACATCATGCTGCCACTGTTCTATTGAAATTTTAAACGAATATCCTCATATGTGGATCTCATTTTTGCCAGAAACAAAAATCTGGTAAAAATCTGGCAATTCTTTGTTTTTACATTCATCAGGTCCCAATCAGCCCAAATATCAAAGAGATGCATGCCATTGGAAGAGTTCGGATCTTAGGAGATTAACCTTAATTAGTAACAACTTAATGAATTTCTTTACAAATAACTTATTATCACACCTTTGGCAGTTTTAGCCATTTTGACCACGTGTCTCTGTCTTATCTGGGGCAAATTGTTACCCAAATCAAGTCTGGCTCTCCCAGTGATGTCCTTCGCCATCGCTTTTTTAAAAGAAGTTTGGGAGACTATTGGACCTTATATTCAAAGGCTTATAAACAGCAGCCTGACTTTAGGTGATGTACCTGTAACTTTTAAACAGGCAGTGGTCCAGCTTCTGCTGAAACGCCGTGGCCTGGATGCCTCTTTGTTGTATAATTTCAGAACTATTTCAAAGCTTCCCTTTGTTCCTAAAATTTTGGAAACGTAGTGTCTTCACAGCTGCAGACTTTTTTAAACAGTCAAAAAATATTTTTTGCAGTATTTCAATCAGGTTTTAAAGCACTTCACACCACAGAGTCTGCACTTTTAAGAGTTTTTAATGATATTTTACTAACTGCTGACTCTGGGAATTCCGTGTTATTTGTGCTTTTGAATCTCACAGCAGCTTTTGATGCTGTAGATCACAACATTTTAATTTCTCGCGTAGAACATCATGTTGGAATTAGAGGCACAGCCTTGGAGTGGTTCAGGTCATATCTGTTTGACAGAAGTTTCTCAGTCTCACTTGGTAAATTTTATTCATCCTCTGCCCCCCTCCCATGTGGTGTACCTCAAGGATCCATCCTCGGGCCCCTTCTTTTTAGCATTTATTTACTTCCTTTTGGCCATATTATTAAAAACAAACAAACATAAAGTGTCATTTTATTGTTATGCAGATGACTGTCAGATTTATCTACCCCTGAAACTGTCATGGTCCCCGTGTCTCTCTGGCTGGCTCACACTGGCTACAGGTTTTGTTTTTGTTTTTCTCTTCCTCTCTGCCTCTCCCTCGCTCCTCTCTGCCTGGGCAGAGCTCGTTACAGGCTCTCGCGCTTGGCCCACACACCTGCGTGATTGTCACCACTTGCTGCTGATCTGGCTGATTTCCCCAGCTACTATTTAAGGCAGTGGCACAGAGCAGTTCGCCGTTGGAACGTTGAATCTCCTGAATATCCCCCTCCTGGACCAGATTACGGACCCTTCCTGTGTGTGGTGGTGTGAGTGAAGATTTGGGAGCCAGTGTGGTTGATGAGGAGTGAGTGTGAGGATTACCCCCTCTCCCTGGAGCCCTGGACCCCCCTCCCAATTCACTGTACATATATATAGCACTCAGGTGTTCCCCGTTGTTAATAAACTGATTTCTTTTGACTGTCTTCAAAAAACTCTGTCTGCTTGTAAGTCTGTCCGGTAGCCATGACAGAAACATAATGACCCTCACTCCCTCAGGCCTATTTTAGAATGCCTCAGAGCATGGTTGGCTCTGATTTTTTTTTTAATTTTAATGAAAAGAAGACAGGTCATTATATTTGGGCCGAGTGGCCCTGGTGTCCCACCACCTGACTTGGGTCCTCTTACATCCTGTGTCAAACCAATTGTCAGCAACCTTGGAGTAAAAATTGACACAGCTCTTAAAATGGACAAACAGATAGGTAGAGTGGTGAGAAATGGCTTTTTTCAGCTGAGGCAGCTCTCTAAAGTCAAACCTATTATCTCTTTTTGTGACTTAGAGTTTTACATGCATTTGTGACCACTCACCACTTGATTATTGTAATACACTTTATATTGGTATTGATCAGGCTTCACTATCCCACTTGCAAATGGTCCAGAATGCTGCTGCTCGCCTGCTGACAGGTACACACAAACACGAGCACATTAGCCCTGTTCTTGCCTCTTTACACTGGTTTCCTGTCCATTTTAAAATTCATTTAAAATTTTTATTGTTTGCTTTTAAAGTTTTGAATGGCCTGGCTCCTACTTACCTGTCAGACCTTCTTCACCTATACACTCCACAAATGTCTCTCAGATCAACTGACCAGCCACTCCTTGCTGTCCCCATGTCGAGACTGAAACACCAGGGGGACTGAGCTTTCCCATATGGAAAAGATATATATAAATCTTATAAAGTTTGTATCTGTCTTGTGTGAAACTTGTATGAAAAGCATACAAGAGTGAAAACAGATATAAGATCCCTTCAAAAATTATATGAATGAAACTTGTATGTTTTGGATACTTCCTAAAACAATATATGAAAGTAATGAGAAAGTGGCCACTTTCATGAGTAAATCATATAAGCCTTATATGATTCACTATATGAAGTAGGCCAAATCTGATGCAAGTCTTTTATAAGTTTTTTTCTATTTCTTTTCCACATGGGTTCGCTGTTGTGGCCCGAAATTAAGGAATAAGTTGTCCCTCCATATTTGGCTGGCCCCAACACTTGAAATCTTCAAATCACTTTTAAAAACACACCTTTTTTCTAAGGTTTTTAAGGAGAAAGTCAGTTTTAGTCAGCTTTTGGTTGCTCTTAGTCTTTTTTTACTTTGTTAGTTTTATTTATTGTATATTTTATTGTCTATTTTACTCCTGTTTTAATATTTACTGATTTATTTTATCCCTTTTTTAATTTATGTATTTATTTTATTGTTATTTAACTTTCTTTGTCTGTTTAATGTATGGTTTTTAACTTTTATCTGTTTTTCTTTTACTGGAAAGCACTTTGGTCAGCCATGTTGTTTTTAAAGTGCTCTATAAATAAAGTTGGATTGGATTGGAAATAAGAATTTAACCATTAGAAAACATGTTTTTCATGAGTTTCTTCTTCATTCACCTTTTTCCACTTACTATGCATCTATACACCACTGCTTTCATTATGCATAAATTATTATTCATCTCTAGCTGTCATCCACAGTGTGCCTTTTATCCTGTCTTCCTCCCCTCAGCCCAACCAGTTGTGGCAGATGGCTGCCCGCCTGGTTCTGACTGAGGTTTCTTCCTGTTGAAGGGAATTTTCCCTCCCCACTGTTGTCAAGTGCTTGCTCAAAGGGGGTTGTGTGATAGTTGGAGTTTTCTCCCTTTTATTTTTAGGTCTTTACCGTACAATATAAAGTGCTTTGAGGCAACTGTTGTTGTGATTTGGCAGCATATAAATAAAATTGAATCAAAAGTTGAATTGAAATTGGGAACTTACCTGAAAGCCATGCAGAACCAGATGACAGCCATGAAGAGTGTAGCAAATCTCAGCTCTGCAGAAAGGAGAGATGCCACGTTCCTCAACACCTGGTTTACATATACAAACACAGAATGAGCCTAGAACCATGCAGTTTTTATTTATTACCACTGACTGCTTTGTTTCCAAAGCAAGGAAGTTTTCCCTCACATGACCTAATTGCTTTATAAGTGGCGACTGAAGACAAGGAATGTGGAGCTTGTTTTCAGCACCACTTGCTTTTCCACATTTTTGTTAACCCATTTCCACTTTTTCAAAAAAGAAAATTTTGATGATCAAACGCAGTCGGATGAGCATGTATCTTGCATGGCTGAGAGTGGACAGCCTGAGTTCGAGTATGACCCGAAATCTTTTAAAAAAAAATTCCATCTGGGATTAATACAATTTCTCTGATTCTGATTGCTGGAAACCCAAACAAAGCACGTAATAAGAGGCTCTAATGTAATCGTCCTGTTAATGTTGGTGGCGCCAGTTACACAATGGACCCAGAGCCAACAGTGCACGGGCAGGAATGCATTTCCGACACCTAACCTTTACCCACTCTTCCTCCAACAATGCCCTGGGCCCAACCAGGTTTTGGTGGTGCAGGATCTGCACGCAAACAAGCCAACCACAGCCTCATGTACACCCTGAACCCACTCCTCGGCCACACACACCTGTAGCTCATTTACTCTGGTCTGAATCAGTTAATGAGTTTGTAAACTTGTAGCTTTTGTCTTGGTTTGTTTCGTTTTCACACAACAAAAAATCCAATTGAACTCCAAATAAGCCAAAATCCATAATTACAAACCACACACTAATGTTCAGTAAACTCATTGGCCTGATGTGTTTGGGGAAAGAGAAACAAAAGTAAGTACAGGAAGAAAGTGCAGTGTTTTGTACTGCTGAACACAGAGAATTTATAGTTATTTCATGGCTAGCTGCTAGCCCGTAGAGACACAACTATAGTTCCCGCATTGAGAATACAAAGCATACAGCAGGATGTTTTTTTAGCTCAAACCTGCAACACACATGATAGTTGGCTCGGATCGGGGTCAGCACATGCTCAGACATTAAACAAACTGCTCTGGAGGGGTTTTTTTTTAACCGTACCGAGACCAGCCTATCCAAAGGATCTCGGTGTGGTTATTTTGGTCCACACTGTATTTACTGTGTTTTTTTGTTTGTTTGTTTTTTTGTTTTGGTTTGTTTGTTTTTCCATAACTTGTGTATCTGCAAATATACACATTCTGTATTTTTCACATGAAAGAAACTATACTGTGGTGCTAATTTCTTGTTTTTGATTTATGTATGTTTTGTTTTGTTTTGCTTTACTTTTGTTTCATATGTTGTTTGTTTAATTTAAGACTTAAAAAAAATTAAATGAATGAGAGGTAAAACTTGAGGGGGTAGGGACAAATAAGTAAATACTTCTGCCTACTCCTTTTCAAACAAATAATGGAATGATATTTTGTAATGATTGTGAAGGCACATGTTTGAAATGTTTGAAATAAAAATGAACTGAACTGAACACCTGCACAAACAAACGTCACCAAATGGGAGAATACAGCAGAGTCCCATTTGAATGGAGTAAACACTACAGGTGTGAAAAAAGACTCTTTTTAAACCATGTGGATCAACTCTCACCAGTAAAAACATGACAAACTTTTACACTTTATATTTTAGTCTATTAAATCAACTTTAGATTTAGTCTACTAAAAGTATAACTAAACTAAAAGACTTAAGATGTGTAAATTATGTTTAATAAAAATTTTTAGTCAAAATTTTCTGTCAAAATTAACACTGGAGGTTTGTGTCAAGCAAATTCGAGCTCTGGTGCCAGAGTGTCATCCTCTTTATAGTGTGTGCTGTTTGCTTGTAACTTTCCTCCTAGTCAGCGGAGAAGAGTGTGTTTTGATCATTTATAATTGTTTTGACCAAACTACGTGTTTTGTGTTCTTCCTTGTTGGTGGTGATAGTAGCTTCTGTCTCTTTTAGTTAAGTTATTAACAAATAAATAATTAAAGTAATAAAAATAACAATAATAAATTCATTTGTGTCATGTCCTTTGACACTTTCAACCTGGAGAGTTTTATTGTTATTTCTTGACATCCCTTGAACTATCTAGGGGAACATAACATTTAACTAGGACAAACCCACATTCACCCTTCTCTGACCCCTCAGTAAATTCAATTTTATTTATATAGCGCCAAATCACAATAGGCACCTTATATTGTAAGGTAAAAAACCTACAATAATACAAAATAAGTCCAAGCCAGATTCTGAGCTAGAGATGGTGCTCCAGTCTGTGTTCCTACATACCAGTTTACAGAGTGTCAGTGAGCGTACAGCCCATCGTTGTACAGGTGTTCTTGTTGCACTCTGAACCTCGAAAAAACCGTCTTCAGTTGTTTTCGGTGTCTTGATGTGCACCACCTATAAAATAAAATAAAAAACGGGAAACTTTTTGAAAAACAGTGCGAAGTAGCTTTTTCTTAACATAACAGAATTAGGTGTATTTACTTTACTTTATACATAAATTTATAGCAGAACAGACTTGGTTTCTCTCTCCTCATTTAATGCTTTTTCTTTATTTTCATGACTATATACACTGTAAAACTACAAATGAACACGTGGAATTATTTATTAAATAAAAAAGCGTGAAATAACTCAAAACATTTTTTATATTTCAGATTCCTCAAAACAGCCCCCCTTTGCTTTGATTACTGCTTTGCACACTCTTGGCATTCTCTCGATGAGCTTCATGAGGTCATCACTTGAAATGATTTTCCAACAGTCTTGAAGGAGTTCCCAGAGATGCTGAGCACTGACGCTTTTGTCTTCACTCTGCGGTCCATCTCCGTCTTGATTGGTTTTAGGTCAGGTGACTGTGGAGGCCAGGCCATCTGGCGCAGCACTCCATCTCTCTCCTTCTTGGTCAAATAGCCCTTACTCAGTCTGGAGGTGTGTTTGGGGTCACTGTCCTGTTGAAAAATAAATGATGGACCAACTAAACGCAAACAGGATGGGATGGCATGTTGCACAGGATGTGTGATAGCCATGCTGGCTCAGTGTGTCTTCAATTTTCAATAAATCCCCAACAGTGTCACTAGCAAAGCACCATCACACCTCTTCTTCCATGCTTCATGGTGGGAATCATGCATGTAGAGACCTTTTCTGCATCACACAAAGACACGGTGGATGGAACCAAAGATCTTAAATTTGGACTCATCAGACCAAAGCACAGATTTCCACTGGTCTAATGTCCATTCCTTGTGTTTCTTGGCCCAAACAGATCTATGCTGCTTGTTGCTTTTCCTTAGTAGTGGTTTCTTAGCAGCTATTTGACCATAAAATCCTGATTAACACAGTCTCCTCTGAACAGTTGATGTAGAGATGAGTGCTACTGGAACTGAGTGTGGCATTTATCTGGGCTCTAACCTGCGGCACCACAGGGAACTGTGCTGTCCCCTCTTCTCTTCACCCTGTACACCTCTGACTTCTGCTACAACTCTGAATCATGCCTTCAGAAGTTTGCAGACAACACAGCCATCATGGGGTGTATCTGGGGTGATTAGGAAGAGGAGTACAGGAGGCTGGTGAGGAACTTTGTTACACGGAGTCGCACAAACCACCTGCAACTCAACACCTCAAAGACCAAGGAACTGGTTGTGGACATCAGGAGGTCCAGACCAGGTTCACTGCCAGTTCAGATAGAGGGAGAGGAGGTGGAGGTGGTCAACAAGTACAAGTACCTTGGATTGTGGGTGAACAACAAACTGCATTGGTCATGCAACATGCAGCACCTGTACGTCCTCAGGAGACTGAGGTCTTTCAACATCTGCAGGAAGCTCCTGAGGATGTTTTACCGGTTGGTGGTTGCAGGAGTACTATTCTATGCTGTGGTGTGCTGGAGGAGCAGCACAGTAAAGAAGGACTCATCCAGACTGAAAAAACTAATCAGGAAGGCGGGCTCTGTGGTTGGCATGAAGCTGGACACTCTGGTGACAGTGGCAGAGCAGAGGATTAAAGAAACTGCAGGGCATTATGGAGAAAGTTGGGCATCCTCTGCATATGGTCATAAACAACCAGAGGAGTCTGCTCAGCAACAGGTTGCTCCTCCCAAAATCTTGGACCAACAGACTTAAAAACTCCTTTGTCCCACATGCCATCAAACTGTTTAACTCCTCGCTGGAGGGGAGAGTGAGGGGAAACAGGAGGATAAAGGAGGGCGACTAAGCTGTAGTGTTTTTTCACTGTGCAATAATCACTGTGCAATAGTCTTGCAATTGTTGAAATGTGCATTAGACTTTGGCTGTCTACATCTCTTTAATGAGTATATTTCACTAGTATTCCTATTTATTTCTATGATATATTCTGTATTTATTAGTGCTGTCAGCGCTAATCTTGTTAAAATGACGTTAACGCCATAACCGCATTAACGTGACAAATCTCCGTTAGCTCATTAACGCGGATCGTCCCGTGAGTGGGGCTGCACGGAGTCAACGTGTTAGCGTGGTTAGCTCATCAATGCATTAGCATTGTGCAGCCCCACGTACGGGGCAATAATGCGTTTATGGCGTTAACATCATTTTAACAAACTTAACGCTGACAGCACTAGTATTTATATTTGTGTATATATGCTATATTTTTATACTTATGTTCGCACTCCCTCATTCCCCTTTATTTGATATTCTAACTCTGTAATATGCAACTTCTGTTGGTGTTCTGCAACTGGAAGCTGAATTTCCCAGAGAAACCCACCAGATGGGTTAATAAAGCTCTATCTCATCTAATCTAATCTAATCTATCTCATCTAATCTAATCTATCTCATCTAATCTAAAACTGAAGAACAGATTGTGTGTCTGGATTCACCGCTTTCAATGTCTGAATGATGAAGCCCAACAGCACTCATGAGAAATAAAGCCCCAGGTCAAGATAGTTTTCAGCATAATTTTACAAAGAATTTTGGCCTATACCGGCTCCTACTTTTTTCAGAATGGTCACTCAAATTCAGAACGATTAGACGCTATCTACAAACATTATTAGTCTAATACTTAAACCCGGCAAAGATCCTATGCTCCCATTCAGCTAGAAAAAAATCACTCCATTCACAATATATTCTGACCAAACAGTTTTTTCTTTTTATCAAGGGCAGACACTCAGCCAATAATACAAGCAGATTGATAAATATAATAGATTATTGCTCCATCAACAAATTAAAAGCCACAGATGTCTCTTTAGACGCAAAAAAAAAGAAGCAGGAAACCATGACAGTACCAGAATAATGACTGTGTTACTAAATATCTCACTAGAGCAATATATTTACGTGTCAGTGCATGGGTAAGTAAAGGTAAATTCAGATATGACACTTATAAAAAAGTGAAAATCTTCACTTAACATTAATGCGTGCCGTAAGCTGTTAGTTATCCTTGAGCGGTTTCATTTTATTGTTGAAAATAAACATTTAAAAAGTTACCATCAAATAAGAAAATCAGTTTATTCGAAAGTGCAATAAGAATCATTATTATTAATTAAAATCATTTACTTACAGTGAAGACTTTTTCCGGCTGCCCCTTGGCTCTCCAGTTAGTGTCATGGACCTGTTTTAGGATCATCCACGCGTCATCATGTTTGCCATTCTGCTCCATAAACAAACACAGGCAGATGTATTCAAACTTACACACAGCCATGGAAAAACGTTACAAAGAAAAAAAAACTGTTGTCAGTGTTCATCTATAGTGAATGTGAACTATCTCGGTGATCTCCAAAAACACTTTCATCGTCTCTTTTAAATTGATTAACAACTATGCCAGCTATGTTCTTTCCACATGTGTACACTTTGCAGGCAGGTGTACAAAGAAACACTATGCTAACAGTCTCACCTCCAGGAGGAAACGTGGGCTCTCGGGCATAAAGGTAAGTCCAACCAGAGAAGCAATTGCAGGGAGAGCCGCAACCAGGACGAACACTCGCCAAGCGTGGAACTGAAATTCTGTGCCCATACTGAAGCCCCAGCCTACACACACACACACACACACACACACACACACACACACACACACACACACACACACACACACACACACACACACACACACAAATCACTGTTTACAAGTTTTGAGAAAAATACTAAGGTTTTACTTCAAACTGTCAGAAGTAGAAATGTATCATAAACAGTGATTCAGAGCAGCATTAAGCAATGCAGGTGGTAAATGATGCATGTTTCCTCTCTGAGTTTACTGTAATTGTATGTATTTGCAGCTGAGACTGTTCAGGGTATTTAGTCCAGACAGAACAGAGGAAATCTTTTGTTTTGGTTTGTTTTTCAACAGCTAGCTCAACTCAAAAACTACAGGATAACGTTGTGCATTACTTTGAGGTTTGAATGAGCCCCAGCACTAAAAACCTGCAGAAAGCCATAACCTACAGAATCGTATTGGTGTGAAATTGTAGAGCCATTCAAAATAGAGACTCCTATTGCACCTTTAGTAGCACAGTGCCTTGTCACTGGGATAGTTCTCTTAACAAGTACTAGCCATAATGCTAACCACTGCACTACTGTGCTGCTGATATGTAAGACTTAACAGGTTGCACCTCTAACAATGAGGTTGAGGTCACTGAGATTAATTTCATCCATCTTCATTATCCTATAAATAAAAAGTCTCATTGAGATTAAAATGTCTTTCCAAAGGAGACCTGGCCAAGAGGGCAGCAAAAGTTACAACTGATTAGCTTTTTATGGCTGACAAAAAAAACTATTGCTTCACTATTGAATAGATAGTTGTGAATAGATTCACAACTATTCACAAATGTGTCAAAAATCTATCTAAAGAGCAATGAATATATCAATATTTTTCCACTCTTATTCAAAGGTTGCAACCAGTATTTAAAAATATACGTGGCATGTAGACTGGCATAGTAAGGGGCTGAACCACAGCTCTTCAATAAGAAGTCTAGCTCCATTTTCTCCTAAACCACATCCACCAAAGGTGTGAATGCACTCACTGGTCAGTATTGCTCACAAGCAAGAATGTAAAGTATCCTTTTTCATTTTTAAAACTGTCTTACCATATCTGGGTATAATTCCCCAGGCAGTGAATGAAGCATAGATCCCACCAATCATCCAGAACATACACAACCAGGACAGATGCTCTCCTCTCTTGTTCATCTGAAGAAACTCTGAGAAGTACGAGTACACGATCGGTGCTGTGCCACCAATACTGAGAGCAAAGACAGAAAAGAAGATAGTAAGGATTATTATTTAAATAATAATCAGCCACAACATTATTTTAAAGATTATTATATTCCCCCAGAGCAAAAAAATGAAGAAAACAGATGCTACACAAAAGCAGGTTGTGTTTTAGAAAACGTCCACTGAAAATCACAGAGCAAAGATGTGTAAAGATATTCTGAGCAAAGCCGACGTTTTCTTGGAGGCAACAAGAGTTCATTTGAAATTTGTATCACATTCTAAACCGCAACAAGGTGACATTTGATGGCACTGCCACCCCAGAATTCAGTTTGGCCTCCTTCAGCGTCACTGGAGTTGAAGTGCTGTCAGTCTGGAAACATGACCAACATCACTGTAATGGAACATGGATGCAAGTCGTGTGGTGAGAGACCGTGTGGAGACTGTGTCCTTGGAGGTTATGTGCGTATATGTGTATGTAAGAAGATTGGGGTGGGTTGTCTGACTCTAAGGTAACTCTAAAATAATTCTTGACTTTGAGGTGTATGATTTAATAAAATAAATTATATTTACAGAGTTTTGAAGAGAAAAAGTATTCCCAAGCATTTGAAATAAAAAGATGTGCAGATGGATGTTCATGTGAGAATGAGCTACCGATAAATCTAATTGAAGTGAAATTGCATAAAATGAATGAAACATGAAGTGAAGTGCATCCATATGTAACTGAATGTTCAAATGGGAATTACTAAGAAGTCATGTTACACGACAACATAGAAAAGAAGAAAATGTAATGAAGTGATTTTAAAGTTTCAACTTTGTTTTAAATCGTGTATGTAGAAAAGTAAGAGAGAGGATAACAGGATGTAGCTGGACATCAGGTGATAGATGTGAACAACGGTGACTAGACGCCACAATGGGTTGTTCCGAATAGATAAGTGGTTCTTCCCTTTGTCTCCTGTCAGATGAGCAGTTCAGAAGATTTGATCTAAGAAGTTCATATTTAGAAATTCCAGGAGAGACACCAGAGGGATCAACCAGTGCTTGATTATTGTTGCACACACAAGACACTTGATCCAAACTATAACTTACCCGGATGCTGTAGATACATACAAACAAAAACTGTCCCATTGTTCTACTAGAATCTGTGTTTTGCTGCTCAGTCTTCCCAGCATTTTCCCACATGCCACATTTTCAGTCATTCTCTCCTTCCACACATTCAGGGTTGAGATTCTTTCAATGGTGTTAAAATAAGATGAACACGTGTCACTTTATCTAGATGTGGCACCTCACCCCTGTCCCCCAGTAGGCACAATCTTGGTGATTTCTGTCATTTACATTTGTCCCAGCTCTCCATGTATTTTAAAACAATTTCCCATATTGGGAAGACCACTGGACATTCCCACAAAGCATCCTTTTGCTTCTTGGCATTTCCAACACGTCATCTTTACTCATGCACATTTTATGAAGCCTTGTTGGTATGTAATAGTACCTGCTGAGAATTTTATATCGGATAAATTTACCTCTAGCCTCCCTGATTTAAAGCCCATTTTCAGAAATAATTGAATTCCATGCTCCCTCATCAAGAGTACAATCCAGATCTCTTTCTCAAACACTTTTAAGTCTTTTACGTGTATTGTTTTTAACCCAATGACCTAAATTACACCATTTTGACACCTTCGTAAGTTAAAGCACAGCAACTGCAAACTTAATTTAACTTAATTTGACAGAAAACACACTTGTCTTGGCTAAATTAGAAAAGATAGCCATGACCATTATAAGAAAAACATTGAAAACAAATGTGTCCCATGTGAATGCAATTTGGCTCAATATGGAACCTCATTTATTTCTACACTGTGTAAAAAAATGTTCTGCACTTGGGTTGAGGAGATTCCAGTCAACTAAGGTGTCTTTTACTCCAGCTTCAGTTGATAATCTTCACTATGGTAGCTGCTATAGGACAAATGTGTTTTAGTTAGCTAAGAGAGACCAAAATATTACATTTACACTTTAGCTTATAAGGCTGTTTAGTGTGTTTCTGCTGCTGTCTGGACCAGCTCTAGATCCAACAGCCATCCCTATCTCTGGATGGCTGTCAGTCCACTGTTTACCTCAGCTGTTAATGTGGGGTAAAAAGCATCCACCCTAATTTACTTTGAAAAAGGCTTTAAAACTGTGTGAAAGGAGTCCGACAGTCAGAGAGTCAGACAAGCTCAATTCGGCTGATGAGAGCATTACTGAGGTGAGTTGTTGAGGATATGCTGAACTGTTGGTAACGCTGCTGTTAGCTCCTGTTAACCAGCATCAGTGAAACTGTCTTTGAAGCCAATGTAACTTTGTTGGACTCTGATGCTTGAAAATGTAAGAATCAAAGCTTTTAGAATCAAAGTCCCAGAAAGTTGTTTCTGTGCATCTGGATGTAGCGTTTTCAGTAGGAGAAACATTTCATCATCATCAGGTGACTTCTTCAGTTTCAGCTGACTGCAGGTTTCCCCCTTATAAACAGTACATTTGCATAATGATTACATCTCATCATTGAAAGAGTGTCCACTGCCCTGTAGGTGTGTGTGTGTGTGTGTGTGTGTGTGTGTGTGTGTGTGTGTGTGTGTGTGTGTGTGTGTGTGTGTGTGTGCATTACCCAATGCCAGAAAGAAGTCTGAAGAAGAGAAAGAAGCTGTAACCCTGAGCTAAGGAAGACATAAATGCGAAGATACAGTTTATAGATAATGCCAGAATCAGACATTGCCGACGGCCAACTTTGTCTGCCAGTCCTCCCCACAGAAATGCTCCCACCATCATGCTCAGGAAAACGATGAGACCTGCACAAAGAAGAAGTAATAGAGGATGCCATATCAAATTATTTAATACTAAGGATATGTTGCAAAACCTCAATATACTCAAAATCAAAACCACATCTGATTGGTTTCATCTCTGTTACCCTGGTGTTTCTACTCCTCCCTGATTGCCTTTTGTGTCTGTGTATATCTAAAGCCTCAGTTTGTCGTTTGCTTGTGTCTTCACTGTGTATTCTGGCTGTTTGTTCCCAACTTATTTATTTAACTTTCTCTTAAATTTGGTTTTGTTTTCTTTCCCATGGATTTATACCAGCCTAAATAAACGGATCACTTTTTTGCTTTTTCCTCACTTCATCACACTCTACCATGACACACCTATTATCAAACATGCTCTGCAGAAATATATGAAATCAAATTCCTTCTTTACCTTGTTTGGTATGGACTTTCATGAGCAGATTGCTTTAGCCTTAGGCAAGCATTTAACACTGATTGGTGGCAGATTGGCATGCTGACAATATTTTAAACCAGTGTACAGATGGCCATGCAACACAGGATAACTGTGACTCATCATACTGGTCTCCAGTATTTTACACCACGTGTAAAATATCTGTTTCACAAAGGTCCAGGGACACCTGGGCAGCACCCATATGCTTTTTTCAAGGTCAGTACAAAAAGAATTGGTGTGTCACTCTACTGATTCTGAACACGAACAGACAATATTGGTTTCGATCAAACCTTGGCAATTCAATTCAGTTTTATTTATAAAACACTAAATCACAACAGCAGTCGCCTTAATGTGCTTTATATTGGAAGGTAAGCACCCTACATTAATAAATAGAAAACCTTAAAATTCAGACATCAGGGAAAAAAAGAAAAACTCTCTTTTAACAGGAAACATCATTTCTGATGTTATGAAACCTCTGGCAGAACCAGGCTCAGGCAGCAGCTATATGCTGTGACCAGTGGGGGATAAGGATGGGAACTGATAAGAATTTAGCAATTCCGATTCGATTATCTATATCACTTGTTGATTCGAGCGTTTATTGATTGTCATTCTCATCAATGAGAGTTACCACCATCACTAAGCAGCATCTCATTACATTACATTTGTGTAAATTGACTGCATACTGCGTTGTCAAATGTTTGTGTGTGTCGGAGGCATTTCCCCTCTTTTGTTGAGATTGCTGTTAAGGTTATTACTCAAAAAGAAAAAAAAGTAAAGTATTACATATATTACACGAATACCTTTCTTAAACAAAGTGTAGTACTTTACTTGACTACTAAATTCACTGCGGAGAAATTAACTGACCTACAAACAACTACAGACATGAATAACTTATTCTTCCTGTTTGCATCAGTTCACACAAACTAAGATTTTATTACTTTTTAGATTTTAAACTGATAGAAACTAACAAACATCACAAGCGAAAACCTGATTCACATGGTGACTTTTCCTCAGAAAAATACCGTTTTCATCTCGAGTCATTTGGCTCAACAATTACCAGAGGTAAAAAGAAAGCCTCACTTACAGCCCAGACATTTTTTGTTCACTAACGACTTCTTGTATCTAATATATTATCTTCCCCTGCAGGTAATGCAACTTCTGCATGCGTATTCATTTCACATTTTAAGGAGGCAAAGTGTGAAGTGGACTCGGTGGACTGGCGTGTCTATTACACGTTCAGCCTTGCTACTGGGGTGAAAAATTGCATCAGTAGCTGAAAGGGTCACAGCAGAGGGAGCTACATGAGATTTCTCATCAATGCCAAATTATCTTGGTATGATACCTGGATATAGTGTTGACTACTGCAAAGTCATTTTCAGGTTTTTCTCATCGGTGATATAATAACTAACACCTTCCGGTACATCTTAATCTGTTGCCACTGAAACATTTCAATATATATAAAAAAAAATCTATTGTGGTGCCCATTTATCACATCAACATCTTATTGTGATAAGGCAAACAGACTTACTGTGTTCATGTGCCTGGGTTGACAGCAAGAAAAAACTACCAGCTAAAAGCTGCAAGCAAAAAGGAAAACGAATATTCTCCAGCTTAAGTAATAATGCTTTTGGTGAAGCATTAGGAAAAAAATCATTTCTGATGTTATGGCACCTTGGCATTGTTTAAGGCACACTGTTGAAGTAGTACAAGCACCTAAGAACCTGATTATAAAATGACTCCTATAAAAAAGCTAGCAAATACACTTAATCGATCTGGAATATACTCCAGATCTTTTATTTTCTACATTTTTGATAATATAAAGGGAACAGGCCTCATCTGGGTATGAATCCCTGAGATGTGGAGCTTTTTATGAAAATTAATGTAGCTCCCTAAACAGTTAATGAAATGCTTTTGTTAAACCCCTTGAATTAGTCCTCACTTCAATTACATCTTCCACTTTTGATTTAAAAGCCACTATACAAAACTGCCTCATTGTCCAAATACGGCTGGACAAGCACTGCTTGCTTTGACAGAACAACACAGATGTAGTGCACCTGTGGGTAGAGTGGGTCATCTACCAGTTGGAAAATTGGAGGATTCATCCTTTCCTGTCAATGTGTCACAGTATTCAAGATACTGAATCCCCAGTTGTCCCTGATACATTAACAGGTGAGTTGGGTGTGTGTGTGAAGGTAGATAAAGGCAGTGTATGAATGTGTGAAGTACTTTGAGTGCTCAAATTGAGAAGGAAGGGACCTCGGATTGTGCTTATTCTAAACAACAATCACTACAGCTAATGCTTACCCAGCATTCCTTTCTCTGCATTGGACAGACACAGGTCCTTTTCTGCAGACGGTAGAACAAATGCAACCACAAAACACTCAACTCCATCAGCCATTAGAGCCAGGCCCAGCACTATGAAGAGCATCCACTGGAATTTCCCATGACCACATTCTTCCATGATGTATTCATACTGCTCAGATAACTCCTCTAGATCAGATGCTGCACTGCTACCTGTTTGAGGTTTAGCCCTGGAAGAAGCCATGAAGACAAAAGAAAATGTGAATCTTTGATTACACTGAAAACCAGATCTGATTACACTGTCCTGAATATATGATAATACTGAATACATTATTGATCTCTTGAGGAAATTACTCTCTCTGCAGAGGGCGCCCACAAATCAGGCACCCGGGGTGCAGTGTGTATGGACGCTACCTTGCTCAGGGGTACTTCAGGGTAGCCATTCAGTGGATTCAAACCCCCTACCTTCTGATCATGGGGTGACCACGCTACCTACTGTGCTATCCCTGCCCTATATCTGGTTATTATTGCTGTCACTCTCAGATATGCTATCATGGAAATTATTAGGTTTTGTGCCCAATTTTTGAGGTTTAATTTTTGCATTCCTGTATTTACAGTGTTTTGACTTTTTTTTCTTATCTAAGCTTAAGCCTTTCATGCATAGTGGTCACTACAGTGGACAGCTATTCAAAGGCTGTTTTCTTGTACTTGTGTCAGTGTTGATGGTATACTTGCACATAAACCACTACACTGGACACTGATGTGTCACTCCATACCCTGCCACCCACTGGTCGTTTAATGTTACTATAGATATATGACGTGTTTCATTGTAATTATTGTTATTTAACCCTGTCATGCATGAATTATGACAACCTCAATCAGGATTTTTTTTCTTAAGTACTTTATTCACCTTTTCATGCCTAAAGATGGATATATATACTTAAGAAAAAATCCTAATTGAGGCTGTCATAATTATGCATGAAAGGGTTAAGTAACGTTTAGTTTGGGGGGGGGGGTTGCTGATTTTAATGATATACTATTTATTATTACAGATAAACTTAAATAGCAGTATATTCCCTCTGCAACATTAAAGAAATATGCACAATAATGAATAATAATTATAATCCAGTATTATATATGATTCTGCATTTTAGTTCAGACACTTTCAGTATATTTTGATACTAAAAAATGTACACTAATATTTAAACAGACTGTAAAACAATTATTAAATATAAAACAAAGTTTAAACTCCAGTGCAGTGGCCCTTTTTATTTAGTTTCTGTGATATGGCACAAACTTGTAAATCCATTTATGACTGATCCATTTTTCAGATTTCCTGAGACCCCCTCACCACCAGCTACCACTCTACAGTGAGAGTGCCCAGAAACATTAAATATGCAGTGCCTCACCATGCAGCTCTCTGTGCAGCCTTTGTGTCATCAGGATGTGGAATCCCTTGATATTCTCCTTCATACATCTGATCCTCTTCATCATGTCCTTCAGTCACATCACTTGCTGCATCGTCTTCCTGAAGAGGGTAGTCTCCTTGGTTGTATATGTTGTTCTGGTAGTGGTCAGCCATCTTGGCCTACTAGACCAGCTTTTCTAACTGTTAATATAACTGTAAATAAAAGGTTTTGTTTGGCTTGTTAATTATGTCAGTTCTGAATTTTAGGGAAAAATATAGTTGTCATAAAATAGCAGTTGGAGTTCTTAGTTAATCATACTGACTTACTACCCTTAAAAACTAGTTTCAGGGTCATTAGTCACTTTACTCCACTTACTGGTTTTTAAACTTAATAGCAAATAAAGGTCTATTAATGACATCACACCATCAGTCTGTATGATTTGCAGTGCAGCCTATTCAGGTGTGACTGTCCCAATAAAACAAAACGTGTCTGTTTCATCAGTAACTTCTGCTCCATGTTGTGCTTCTTATGGTGCTGTTAGTGGTAATTCCAAATTCCTGTAAGGTCCTCTCTTCACTCCTGAAAACAAAAAAACTGGTTAGTTTATTGTACACTGTGACACTTGGAACACAGAAGACCTTACCTACCAAAATATGCTTTTTTAAACGTATTTATTTTTTCTGCTGATTATGGTGGTGGTGATAGTGGTGATGATGGAGGTGGTTACTGCTGATGAGCACTCTGCTCTGCGTATTAAGTTCATTTGTATGACTGTGTTTCCCCATTTGGTTTCTTTTCAAACTTTCTTCTTTATTTTAAAAGTTTGTTGTCCCTTGTGCCTTTCTTTTAGATTTGCTTTCCTTGGCTCATTATCCATCATTTATGGTGCTTTCCTGAACAACTCAGAAATTGGAAATTCCGACTTCCCAGTCGGAAATCAACTCAGATTTGAAGTGAGCTAGCAATCCAAGATGGCAGCATGCAACATAAACAGTAGTAAAACGTTTTTCTTTTTCATCTGTACTGCCACTGTTGTGTATTTTTGACTCACTCAATAAGCCATATGCAGAGCATTGATCAGTCTCTATCCGTAGATGTGTTTTTTAAGCACCAAAACATAAATATTATGGTGTGTTGTTAGTGATAGTGAATTTATCTACCCTGCTAGGAATCAAAACAAAGGCTAGAATGATGGACAAGCTGTGGGTGCTAATAAGACATGAGAGAGGAAAGTGAGTGCAGTCTGCTACACTTCACAGAGACATGGCTGCGTACGCAGGTTTTTCATTATTCAGGCTGACAGAGACACCAAGCTGAGCAGTAAGAAGAAACAAGAAGACATTGTAGTGCTTCTTAATGAAAGGTGGTGCAATCCAGGACATGTGCACATAGGAATATCTCTGGTTGCCTGAAACTGAACTTTTAGCTGAGGCTATTATTTACCACAGGAATTCTCCTGCACTATTAGTGAGCAGTATTTACCACCATGGAGCAGTGGCAAGCGACATCAGTAATATTATTATTATTATTATTATTATTATTATTATTATTATTATTAACTTTATTTATAAAGCGCTTTCAAACAAAGTGCTGTACAACTAAAGGGATAAATAAAATAAAAGTGATACATAGCAATACAGGTAAGAGACACAATACAAGTTAAAAACAATAAAAAATTTAAAAACTAAAAGCTGTAGAATTAAGACATATAGAAAAATCTTAAAATCTGCTCAAACCTGACAAGGTAGCCAATGAAGAGAGTTCAGTACAGGGCTAATGTGCTCAAATTTCCCAGTTCTTGTTAAAATGTGAGCAGCTGCACTTTGCACCATCTGTAGACCTCTAAAACAGACACACAACTGTCGCGACCTACAGTGTAGGCATCCAGTGGCATTCATCACCATCAGCGCTGATTTTAACTATATAAATATGACTCCACTCTGCCAACTATCCAGTTAGCAAACTCAACATGGCAGCATTCAACATAAACGCTAGTAAAACCGTAAACATTTAAGGTTTACTGTGGACTGCAAAACACAGGAAAGTAAAGCCCTTTTTCAATTAGGACCTACTTGGATTGGCTCGAGGTTGCACTACTCAGCTTCTCATTTACATTTGAGTACCATCTAATGTGCATGGAGTTGTTATAGCAACGTGGCTGAACATCTTGTGATGGGATATAAACACTACAACAAAGGTGGACGTTGGGCTGATGGTATACCAGCTGCTCAGTCTGTAGCTTTTCGTCAGACGGGGACCATGGTGTTGTTTCTGTGCAGCTGTTTACTTCATTGCCAGGTTTCAAAATAGCGTTTTTGATTTTCATAAAGAAAATGCACTCATAACTCATTGACTGACGCCACTGACCAGCCAATCAATGGCATAAAGTCTGTTGATGTCACATTTTCAGATCGCCGGAACCCCAGCCAGTAGCTGCTAAAAAGGTACCCGGTACTTTTGACCTAATGGAAAACCCCAAAAACCTCATCGATCTGTGCCGAGCTGACCTGAGTAGGTGCTAATGGAAAAGGGCTATAAAACTCTGGTCCTTTTGAATGCATACATGCAAGGATTTAATATAGAGCCACTGCCCTCACCCCACTTGTTACTGTTAACAGGACCAGGTTGTGGTACCAGGACCAGGTTAACAGCATGCTCCTGACTTCCTGTTGCCACTCAGTTGTGCTTTGTATGTGCTCTGTGATCCACATGAGGATGACATCAACAACATAACAAACTACATCACTGATTATATAAATTTCTCTGAGTATACAATTATCCCAATCAGGACTCTATGCTGTTTTCTCAGCAACAGGCCCTGGATCACCAGTGACCTGGAGATCCTAGTGAATGAAAAGAAAGGAATCTTTATCTCTGGGATCAAGGATATGTTGAGAAGGATACAGTGTGAAGCCGGAGCTGAGTAGGTGTGAAGATACCTACAGAGAAAGGCTGGACACCAAATGCTAGCTGCCCTAAAAAGTTAATTCTGTTAGTATTTTCAGTGGGAGAAACGTTTCATCGTCATCCAAGTGAATTCTTCAGTCTCAGCTGACTGCAGGTTTACCCAACAATATAAACAGTACTTTTGCATAATGATGAAAACTAGCACCACTGACTAACAATGGGCCATGAGGTCACTTTCATGATCATTAATATGCAAATTGTCATGACCATTGATCAACAACCACTGACCAAAGCTCATTGATCAATGGCCATGAGTATCATTCACAGAGAGTTGGGGAATGGCTGCAATCACAGCATCACAAGATGGTGAAAGATGTACCCTTAGGCCCCCTCCTCGATTTTCATGTAAATGGCCTCCTTTACTCCCCGCTCAAACCAGTGTTCCTCCCCGTCCAGGATGTGTACAGTCCTGGAGTCCTGGCGGGACAAGTTAGCTCGTTTGTGGATGATTGAACGTGTATCAAGATGTTAGCTAGAAAGCACTTAAAGAGAAAGAGCATTGGGGGGGGGGAAGTGCTTGTGCAAATGGGTGGGAATGGGTGAATGAAGCAAGAGGCAATGAGTTGCTTTAAGTGCTCAGAGAGTATAAAAACCAGTCCATTTACCATTTACCAAACCAGAATTTCCCTCATCTCCAGTTTAACAGACTCAGAGTTGTTAGCAAAATCTACTTCCTGGAGTAGGGCCTATCTCTGTGAGATTCAGCAAAATGCTGCAAAAACAGTGCTTTGCAGTACAAATGGATAATGACTCAAAGCTTACTGCAATTGCAACCCAAGAATTTCTCAAGGGAAAGAAATTATATATTCTTCAGTGGCCAACTGTTTTGAACCCAGTAGAGCATGTTTTTCAGTTTTTAACCAAACTAAATACAAGAAGACCCACAAACAAGCAGCAGTCACTGACTTCAAGTAATCCTTTTCGTCCAAGTCTTTATATTTAAAATTTAATAACCCATGCCATTTTATCATATGGTGTGTACACACACACACGTTCAGTGTGCACTCTGTAGCTTTTCAAGGTCAGCAGAAAACACAATGCAAGCCTCTAAAACACTCTACTTCCTGTAAACTGAGATCAGAGGATGAAAACACACACAATTCTCTTCCCCTCAGGGCAGTGGAGAGGCATCTAACAATATAATATAGAAGCTATCCCTCTTACATGGCAAGCATCCTGTCATCATGACAACCAAAATAAAGATATAAACTGTTTAACTGTGATAAGACACAAACATAGCTATGTTCAAACCTGTGATGACAGATGTGAGGAGAGGGAGCTGAAGAGGAAGCTTCAGCATCAAGCCTAGTCATTTACACCAGATTAATAATGCATCGTGTGTCTTTGTACAGCAGGAAGCCACTACACACACACACACACACACTCACAGAGAGAGAGAGGGAGAGAGATAGAAGCACAGACTGGGTAAAACACACTCTACTGATTCAAAACGGAGGAGACTTTTTTTCCTTCTAACTTTCATTTTTATCTCAATTTTCAACTGTTACTGGTGTCCCACATCTCTATTATCACTAAGTATTACATGTACAGTATTACTGCTTTTTTATGCA